>NW_006239085.1:913905-981437 GCF_000226075.1 Solanum tuberosum | reverse complement strand
TTTTAACTTATTCCAAACAAAAAATTACAAAAACAAACCCGACATTATTTATTTTAACTTATATAAACAACATAACAACTTTAACTAGTTTAGTTTTGACTTAATTCGAACACCTAAATTCACTAACTAAACCGACATTATTTATTTTAACTTATATAAACAACATAACAACTTTAACTAGTTTAGTTTTGACTTAATTCCAACAACTAAATTCACTAACTAAACCGACATTATTTATTTTAACTTATATAAACAACATAACAACTTTAACTAGTTTAGTTTTGACTTAATTCCAACAACTAAATTCACTAACTAAACCGACATTATTTATTTTAACTTATATAAACAACATAACAACTTTAACTAGTTTAGTTTTGACTTAATTCCAACAACTAAATTCACTAACTAAACCGACATTATTTATTTTAACTTATATAAACAACATAACAACTTTAACTAGTTTAGTTTTGACTTAATTCCAACAACTAAATTCACTAACTAAACCGACATTATTTATTTTAACTTATATAAACAACATAACAACTTTAACTAGTTTAGTTTTGACTTAATTCCAACAACTAAATTCACTAACTAAACCGACATTATTTATTTTAACTTATATAAACAACATAACAACTTTAACTAGTTTAGTTTTGACTTAATTCCAACAACTAAATTCACTAACTAAACCGACATTATTTATTTTAACTTATATAAACAACATAACAACTTTAACTAGTTTAGTTTTGACTTAATTCCAACAACTAAATTCACTAACTAAACCGACATTATTTATTTTAACTTATATAAACAACATAACAACTTTAACTAGTTTAGTTTTGACTTAATTCCGACAACTAAATTCACTAACTAACCCACATTATTTATTTTAACTTATTTAAACAACTTAACAACTTTTTCACTTTAACTAGTTTAGTTTTGACTTAATTCCGACAACTAAATTCACTAACTAACCCACAATATTTATTTTAACTTCTTTAAACAACTTAACAACTTTATAACTTTAACAACTTTTTAAAGCTAAGTGTCAACACTAGATGGACACAAATCGATCTTGCAAGAAAATCAATTTTGTCATCAATAGGATCAACTAGTGTTGGTACTTATGCTTAACAAACACTCGACGGACACAAAAAAATTATCAGAAAATTAAAGTTAAGTATTAATACTAGATGGACACAAACACATTATTCAAAACAATTGTACTTGAACTTGAGAAATTTAGAAGCACCAACCTTATCTCCAACTTTGATGAAAGAAGCAAAATAAACTTGTATCAACTTTTTTACATGTTGAGCTTCCTCAGTTGCCTAGCACGAAAAGTTCTTAAATTAGTTAAATATAAACTTCATATCCAAGAATATTAGTTTATATATATTCTCAAGTTTAAATAAGTTCAAGTTTCAATTCAAGTTCATCTCTAATTTCTAAACTTAATTAGTTATATATTCAAGCTAATTAGTTCCAAGTTCAAGTTCTAATTTCAAGTTCATATTCCTAATTAAGTTCAATTTATAGTAAATTCAAGTTATAATTAATTATAAGTTCTAATTAAGTTGTAATTCAAATCCCTAAAATTCTAAATTCAAACTAGCTAGCTAGTGTCCCAACTTCAAACTATTAATTAGTCCTAAAATATCAAATATAATTCAAACTATTAGTCCTAAATTCCAAATTCAAACTAGTCTTAAAATCACAAATTGAAAGTACTCCTAGAATTCAAAAATCAAACTATAGTGCAAAATATCCAAATTCAAACTATTAGTAGTCCTAAAATCTAAATAATAATTCAAACTAGTCCTAAATTCAAAATTCAAACTAGTCTTAAAATCACAAATTCAAACTAGCCCTAAAATGCCAAAATCTAACTAGTGCTAAAATCCTAAATTTCAAACAACTCCTTAAATACCCTAGTTCAATCTAATCTTACAATTCCAAATCAAACTAATTAACTCAAGAAATACCGAATTTCAAACAAATCCTAAGATACCCTAATTCAAACTAATCCCAACATTAAAATTTTGTCGGAATATGCAATAATGATGTAACGAGATCAAACAGAACATAAAAGCTCAAATTCTCGAAATATTCATCTCATAATAGCCATAGATGTAATGAAAAGCTAAAAGAAACTTTTGGATTAAAACTTACTAGGACGGATCTGTTGAGATCCGTCTTTGAACTCGAATTTCGTAGGAGATGGGAGGAATGGAGATGCGAGGATCTCGTTGGTACGTTGTTGTCGTTGCTGCTGGTGCGCTGATGTTTCGCCTGTAGCTCGTCGGAGCTGTCTCTCGCACTGGTTGTTGTTGGCCGGAGATGTTGCTGCTCTCATCGCCAGCTGCTGATTGCTTGGAGCTCGCTGGCCGGAGCAGTTGAGGGAGAGAGAGAGAGCAGCGAGCTTTCACTGATTGGAGAGACGAGAGGGAGGCGGCGATTTGTCTCGCCATTCTCACTGGAGAGAAGAGACGGGAAGGAGCAAGGAGAGAAGAGACGAGAAGAGGAAAGCGAAGGGAGGAGGGCGACGGGAGGAGCGAGAGGGAGAACTCACCGGCGATAGTGGAGCTCTCGCTGGTTCTCACTGATGGAGGGGGCTGCGGCGCTGCTAGAGAAGAAAAGAATGAGTTTTCAAAAAAGGGTTTGGTCTTTTTTTAGACCAAAAATAGGAAGGTTAGGTAGATTTAATCAGAGCCATTGGATTAGTTCAGATGAGCGGCTAGGATTTGATCTAGGATTCACTTAAGGGATGGACGGTTCGGATTTAAACTAATGTTTCAAGATTTGGACAAAAAGGGTTATAATTGCAATGAATGAATGGCTAAAATTACAACTAAAATTGATTTAAGAGGCTATAATTGAAAATTGAAATTGGATTGAGGTGGCTAGAATTGCAATGAATTGGATAAGTAAAAGGCTAGAATTGAAAGGAATTAGATCAGAATGAGCTAAAAATTAAATGATTTCGAGAAAAATTAAAGAAATGCTATCCAATTAAAATACTACAAATATTATAACATTTTATATAATAAAAATCACTTAAATTTTAAAACATTTGAATAAAATAATTATTTCGAGTTTTACTTATAATTTTAAAATTATTTTAATAATATTATAAAGCATGCATACTAAAATATATAATTTTTAGACAAAATCAATTAAAAATTTAAACTCAGAATATTTTTAAAAAAACACGTATTTAACCAAATAGCACTTTCAAAAGGGTTATAGGTCTGTCAAAATTGGCTGTCAACATACCGACATCGTGAAGTCGATATTATCTAAATAAAATAATTATTTAAATATACCGACCTCTTTAGGTCGGTATTTATTAATTTATTTTAATATAAACTCACCGCACTAGTATATAAGAATTGATTTGTTAAACTACTTGAGGAATGTATAATTAATCAACGTATTTCATACTCCGATGAAGTATCCTTTACATGTCATCATAATTAGGAGCTGATCACTACACTTGACATCCATTCAAGATCGAACGTATATAAAATACTATCTCGCATTTCACACTCGAATGCATTATATGTTAGCTCTTCACCTCTACAACATCATGACATGAGATATTAAGTTCATGATTAGACGACGGACTGATAGAATTTGTACAATACTCTATAAATATAAGTATAATTATCTCCTAATTCATATCAACGTAGTTTCATACTCTAAATATGAATTATAGATTTATTTTATTTATTTATTCCACGAATTCTAACTTTTTATTTATAAAAGTATACAAAATTGTTACACTTTAAATATTGTGCACAATAGCAGAACTATGATTAATCGGAATATTTTAAACAAACCGACCTCCGGATGTCGCTTTTATTAAAAGCAATTAGATATAATAAAAAATACCGACTTCATGAGGTCGGTATCACATTAAATTTTAAGATAAATAAAAAGTAATCATGTTAATTAAATAATATTGACATCGGGAGGTCGGAATTTTCTATTAAATTATTTTTTAACTTATATAAAACCGTCATTCGGAGGATGATTTTATTTAAAGTTAATTGAAAATATTAATTTATTACATACTATTTAATTTTACCGACATCCGGAAGTCGGTATTGTAATTTTTTATTTTTTTATTTTACACAAAACCGTCCTCCGGAAGACGATTTAAATAAAATTAAATCAAAATATTTCTCAATTTTGTTTTTTATATGGAGAAATGGGGAAAATCGCGTCTGCTAGTGCAGATATTTTTAAAAAAGCGACGGACAGCGTCTTTATGTCCATCGCTTTTTAAAAAAAATGTTTGACCAACATTTTGACCAAAAAGCGACGGACTAAGAGACATTGTCCGCCGCTTTCTTAAATATTTGACCAGATATTTTGAACCAAGAAGCGACAGACATAAAGATGTTGTCCGTCGCTAATTTAAAAAATAATTAAACAATTAAAATTAATAAAAAGCGACGGACGGCGTGGCTTTTTTTAAATTAATAATAATTATTTTTAATAAAAAGCGACGGACTGCGTCGCTATCTATATAAAATAATTAATTAGCAAAAATCCGCGAAAAAAAGTGACGGACTAAGCGATGCCATCCCTCGCTTTTAAAAAAAATTATTTTAATTAAAAAGCGACGGACAGTGTGTCTAAAAAGCGACACCGTCCGTCGCTTTTACTTCCGTCTTTTTTAGCAGTTTTTTAGTAGTGTCTATTCATCATACCAACACTACAATAATCATAGCTTAACACTCATGTTCATATCATAGCATACTTGTAAACACATGGGGTTGTAGGGAAGAGGAAACATAACTCAATCACTACAATTCATAATCAAGTAGCACCTCCACCATAAGTGGATCAACAATTCAATATATGAACATTCATCAATTTGATAATTTTCATTCATAGCCTTCAAGGATCACATCAAGATTAAACCCTAATTCAATAATAATCATTCATCGTATAGAGCAATGTCATAATACCATAACGAATTCCACCATTACATATTAGATTTTCATCCTTCATTCACCATTAAAGTCATACTAGGGTTTAAAGTGAGAAAGAAGGGGGATTCATGGGTCTTGTGGGGATTTGTTCAAAAACCAACAACACTACATTAATTCATCCACAAACTATAATATACAGCCATAATTAATCATTATAAATCAAAGAAAACACATTTGGAAAGTGACCCACGAAATTGAGAGAAAACCTAGAATTTGGGAAACTTAGAAATCCAATTTTGAGAGGGCCTCTTGGGAAAAATATTCCAAGAGTGAAGAGCAACCATACCTTATTTGATTCCTTGAGAATCAATGGAGAAACTTCAAGCAATTTGGGAAGAAACCTTGATATCCTAGCTCCAATGAAATCTTCTTCTGCTAGAGTCTTTAGAGAGAGAGAGTTTAGAGAGAAATGAGTTTTGATTTTATGATTTTGGAGTTACAAGGTGGAAGACTTCTTATTACTTAATAATACCCTAATGTACCTAATATAGCTATTTATAACCATTTTTAACCCTTAAGCAATTAATTAGTAAATTATTAAACTACCCCCACTTAAACCATATGGAGGCAGTGAGCTCGAGTGCCATCCACAAGGTCCCCGTCCACGGGGCATGGATTGAACCACGGGCCGTACTGGCCACTCATGGTTTGGTACTGAGAGGATGCAGACGAGGGTCTTGGTGAGGAGACTAAGTCTCAACTCACTATACCCTTCCACGGAGCCTGAGTCGGTCTACGGACCGTACTGCATACTCGTGGTTTGGGACTGAGGGGGTCATTTTGGAGGCCACTTGGAGGATTCTAAGTGTGGACTCACGAATCCCTTTCCACGGGGAGTGAGTCAACCTACGCCTAGTGGTTTGCCCCTTGTGATTCCAACCTGTTTTGGACAGCTTCTACATTCTTTTTGGTTCCAAGTTTGGGTCCTCCTCAAGGACCCCTTAGGTGGTCCTTAGGGAGTCGTACCTGGACGTTTGGACCCTAAACATGATTTTTTACATTTTTAAACCCTTTTACAAACTTTAGTCCACCTACGACACTCTAAAGTCAATTCACAAGACCTAGCACCTCACTATTTCAACGCACTAGTTTCCGGACGTTATGGTCGTTTCTGGATGTTTATGCATTAACACTTTCTTA
Organism: Solanum tuberosum; assembly: GCF_000226075.1. NCBI lineage: Eukaryota > Viridiplantae > Streptophyta > Magnoliopsida > Solanales > Solanaceae > Solanum > Solanum tuberosum. Next base: position 975,294 of record NW_006239085.1, on the reverse strand, counting down.
TCAATTTAGTTACATTAAATTAGGTCTTTAAACATCATTTATACTCTCATTAAGAAATTAGTCATCATTTAGGATCTAGCTTAGGTCGTTAGATTTTCGGAGTGTTACAATACCAATCTGAGTGACAATGCGCCAAGAGCTTTGGAAATTATGTTCGTGCAAGTTCTTAACTATGGGTGTGAAGCATCCCATGTTCATGGCTAAGAGGTTGCAAGCCTCTTTTTCATACTCGACTTATTTTTCACTCCTCCAGAACCAAAGGTTATCTAGCATAATAGATTTCCTTTTGAACCGATTGAGTCGAACAACAAACAGTATGATTCCTAAGGTGTAAGGATATGTAAGTGGGATCAATGTTGAAAACTCAGCTGTACTCCAACATTCGCTCTTAAATCTTATTCCCAAGCGTCCTGGTCTCTTCATAATTCGATATCGGGATGACCTTTGAGTTCTTTCAGAATCATGCGTTAAATCAAGCATATCGAACTACAAGTGGCCTGAATTCTCATAAAGCCTGAGATATGTAGGAAACCCATTTCTGGGGTTCGGCCATAAATCCTAAAGTCCGTACCAATTCCCTTTTCTGAGAGATGGAAATGCGGTCAGTCAAGATTGGATTCGTCAATTTCATTTACCTCGAATTTCTTTCATCAATCCAAGTCAAACGAGGCAGTTGTTGACACCCAATTTTGGACCTCCACATATAAATTAACTTTCGAGCTTCTTTAATTTCGAACGATTTGAAATAATTAGCTTTATAAAATTCAAATTATTTTTTCAAGTTATTTTAAAGTAATTTTAGTTACTTTTTATAATTTTTAAATAATAAATATGTTTTCTTATATAAATTTATATATAATTAGCACATTTTATAAATATTCGAAAATCGTCTCAAAAAGGATTTTAGTTTTAATTAAATATTGGGTTAATTAGTTTAGTTATATAATAGTTTATATTTTTTTTTAATAATTAATTTATAATCAAGTTAATTATTTTATTTCGTTAAGATTAAGAAGCTCCTTAATTAATTTATGAAAATCTGTCATGTTTAAATATAGGCCGAATTCACCGACAAATTTCAATTTGGCTATAATCAAACATTCGGCTATTATTTATTTGCGATTTTAGCCATTTCTAACGCCTCCCTTATCTTTTGTAAGACCCAAAAAATGGGCCAATTGTTCCAACCCATATTCTTTTCCAATTTTCCTCAACAATACATTAAGACCCATCAACCCATCTTTCTAATTTCCAATTCAACAAATACCCAACCCATTTTATTTTATTTCCAGCAATACACCAGACAACCCCTGTACGTTCTTCTTCTAGAAAACCCAAAAATTCCAGCGACAAAGTGAGCAGAAACTCCAGCAGCGTGACCCAAACCAAGAATATTCTCTCTCTCATTATCCGTTCGTACGAGAATATTCTTGAATCGTCCGTGTGTCCCCATCTCCTTCTTCGCTTATCCTTTGCTCAAATCAAGCGGCTCTCCTCTTGTTTCCGTTGAAGAATTGTACAAGATTCGTACAAAATTCCAACAACAGCCTAATCTCTTAGGAAATTTGAATTTCAAATTTGAATTTCATCCCATTTCTTCACCCAATTTCCCCCCTTTTTCAACCCTAATCTCCCCCTATATAAACCTCCATTTACGTTTAGTGAAGGGGTTAGGGAAAAACAGACGAAAAAAAAATAAATATATATATATATATATAAAGGGGATCACAAATACAGTAATTAGATTAAGATTTTCTAGTCTCAAACTACGGTTTTGAGTTTCCTATTCTCTTTAGTTGAAAGTTTTCGTCGGAGGACTCTTTCACGTGGTGGTGGAATCATTCTCAGAAGATCGAGTCCCAGTCGTTGCCCCAAAAAAGGTAATGTTCTCTCCATAGTTTTCTCTTCATCATCTTCTATTTATGATATATCTCACTACTTTCTGGTTGTGTCACTATTATTCATGGTTGAACATGGGTAATCTTAATAGGCTATACATATTATTTCTGGAATGATTCAATCTTAATGTCAATTCGAGTATTCGCGATTTTGCACTTAGTGTTGTGGTTTCTCCGCTTCTTGGATCGAGCTTGCTTGTTATTTTTCTTCTTGTATGCTTAATTGAATATTGTCAAATGTGTTTCTTATTACATCACACTTTGCTATACCAGTCTGTTGAATCATGAAGTTGTTATTCCTTTCAAGAGTTTGCTTGTTTTGAGGTTTATCTGAGCTTTTTAATGTCAAACGAGCATGCTTTTTAATGTCAAACGAGCATGAATTATTTGAATTTCGAGTTGCCAAGAGATGATAAATTTCGAGACTCTAAAATAGCTTCATGAATGCCCTGTTTCATCTTTCAAAAAGGGCTAATGCAATGGTTGTCTAAGTTGGTTTCTTACTATTTTAAGTGGCATGGTAATATGATTCAGATTTCCCTGCTATATCCAAATAACTTTCTTACAACATACTCTTTGATGCCTCTGTCATTATTTAGTTTTCAATTTAATTGAACTAAAGGTTTGGGTCATGTTGGTCGTTTATGTTTTGGTGCTAATCTTTGAGTATTATTCATGTGTTGTCTTTAATTTTATTTGACTAGTGAGTTGGTTTCTTATTTTCTTAATGTTTGTTCTTCTCTATTGATTTATGTGATTCTTAATGTGTGTATTCATCAATTGGTTGCTATGGATTAGTCACTGATTGTCTTTCTTTTTTTATGATTCTGTCATATTTTTGTGTGTTTTCTTTATAAGTTGCTTTAAAAGTTTCATTTACTAATTCATTTCTTTCTTTTCTTTTGTTATGAATCGCATCCGAATTCCTCGTGGACTCCCTCCCTCCTTGCATATCGAGTTGAGCCATGGAGGCCTAATTTTGCCTCTTGTATGGTCGACTTTAAATGAGTCAAAGTTCGGAAATGGAACTGAGGAAGCAGGTGTACAGATTGAGAACAACAAACAAGGGCTAGATATTGGATTTTCAGGTTTCGGAAAGCTTGAAAATGGGTTGTATACACGTTGTATACAGTCGTATACACTGGTATACGGGGGGAAATGTTGAAATACGGGAATACAAGTTTGAAACTAGAAATGCAGGTTTTAAAGGTCCTAAAAACGGGTTGTATAACAGTCATATACAGGTCTTTGGGGCGAAAATGAACCTAAAGCCCAATTCTTTTGTGCAGCAATCCTATGTGATTAGGCAGCAGGTTGAAAAAGACACAAACGGGCTGAAATCCATTTGAACTTTCAGCAGGCCCACTTATAAAATTTAGGACAAGTGTGGACCAAGGGTCCAATAGATTTGGCCCAAATTTGGTCATTTTCTGGTTATTGCCATTATTTATTTGTTTGTATTAACTCTCTAACCCTTTTTATGTGATTTGGTGTTAACTTAATTAATTCCCAAAAATATTCATATTCTTATTTACTACTTAATTTCATTTTATTTTAGTTGTCTTACAACATATGAATTAATTACCTTAAAATTTTCTCTTTAGTTTATTTCCCTTCCCATTAAATATGGATTTTATTACTTAATTTAATTTTTCTAAAATTAGTCAAATTTAGTCAAATCGTCAGTCAACCGCAAGTTAGCGGACATTTCGAGGGCCTAACACCTTCTTGTAATGTACATTGAACTCGAACCTTTTTATTTTCAATTGATTTTATCTATTTAAATCTTTTGAAATAATTATAAGTTTTCTTAATTTCTTTTAAAAATTTAGTGGCGACTCTGTTCATTTTGGAAATTAGATTTCTCTTCAATCATAAGTTTAATCGATTTTTTGAAAACTTATTCATTTCTTTTCTTTTATTTTTTGAGTAAAACAACCATCCCTACAGGATCCTTTCTTGATGTTAGTCAAGTAGAAAATCCAAATTGTGATACCAATTGTTAGAATGTATGTATCCACCAGTGTGTTGTAGTACCAGGTCAAACATATAGATAGAAAGCAGTAAAGAAGTAAAACAGTCAAGTTAGGAACAAAGACTTTTACGTGGAAACCTCCTTGCTCAAGGAAGTAAAATCACGACCTGTCATACAAGATTTTCAACTGCTTTCAGTAATCACAAGCAAAAGTGAATACAGACTCCAAACACAACAATGAGACTAAACTCTTAGTCAAAAAAAGAAGAAGACTAAACTCTTAATCTCACACTAAGTAATACCTCTATTGCTTACTAAGCCAAAGCAATGCTTCCATTGCGCACTATATTAACTACTTCTAATTAATATAGACTTCAATACATAAGACACACAATCAACTCTGACCGTGTTCTTATGATCAATACACACCAAAAGGTTTTGAAACGTTTCTTTTATGACTATGAAACGAATCCTACAATTTCAGCACAATACAAACATTCAAAAACAACAACACTTCAAGATTGCTCTTCTTCAGTCTATAAGTTGGGTCCCTTGTGTTGGGCTATTGCCCATGTTCCAGCCAAAGGCTCATGGCCTGATCCTACTTGAAAAAGGATTGGAATTATTCTTTTTATTTGGTTTCCAATTCTATTAGGAAAAGGATTGGAATAGTAATCCTATTTGGAGTTGGTTTTGGCTTTGTAAGGAAAAGCACAACTCTATAAATAGAGGATGGTCTTGAGAGAATAATTTAGATTGCTCATTTAGTATTGTCTTTGAAAGACATTCGGACATAAGAGAAGTTTTTGAGAGAGCTTTCAACAAGAGATAAGAGAGAAGAAAAAAGGGTTCTCTGTGTCGAGATGTAGAGATTGGTGTTCATCTTGGCGGGTGTAGTTCTAAACCGCAACCTTTTTGATAATAATGAAGATTTTTGTTGGAGAAATTGTTTCAGAGAGGTTCTCTGTGTCGAGATGTAGATTTAATGGAGATTATGGAGAAGAGATGCAAGATCCTAAAGATTATGTGAAGAAGGTGGACAAATTTATTTTGTCTGAAATTCAGGCCAAGAGGGAGATTTGTTGGGGTTTATTTGCCCTGATTTCTTACCATAAATAAGTTTTCCTTTTAGGATAAGGTTTTAATATTTTGACTAGTCCTTTTCTTGTAGGAAGGGTTTTAGGACTCTATAAATATAGGTTTGTTCCTTCTAACTTAATTAGCATTCACTATGTAGTTCTAGGGTTTTGAGAGTTGCGGTTATGGGGAGAATTTGTGAACCTACTTGTATTCCGAGTGAATAGTTTGAGGTTGTTTCTCTCTATATTTTGTACTCTCATATTTATAGTGGATTGCTCATCTCCTTTGTGGACGTAGGTCGATTGACCGAATCACGTTAAATCTGTTTGTTTTGGTATATTTCTCGTTTATCTTCTTACTCCTGGTCTTACAAGGTTTGTTTTGCTAGCTTCCGCATTACACCTGCTTACCAGGTCAAACATACAGATAGAAAGCAGTAAAGAAGTAAGAAAAAACAAGTTGGGAACAAAGAGTTTTACGTGGAAACCTCCTTACTCAAGGAAGTAAAATCATGACCTGTCATACAAGATTTTCAACTGCTTTCAGTAATCACAAGCAAAAGTGAATACAAACTCCAAATACAACAATGAGACTAAACTCTTAGTCAAAAAAAAAAAAAAGACACTAAACTCTTAATCTCACACTAAGTAATACCTTTATTACTTACTGAGCCAAAGCGATGCTTCCATTGTGCACTATATTAACTACTTCTAATTAATATAGACTTCAATACATAAGACACACAATCAACTCTGACCGTGTTCTTATAATCAATACACACCAAAAGGTTTTGAAATGTTTCTTTATGACTATGAAACGAATCCTACAATTTCAGCACAATACAAACATTCAAAAACAACAACACTTCAAGATTGTTCTTCTTAAGTCTATAAGCTGGGTCCCTTGCCATATATGTTTTTTGATGCTTGAGTTCTTGAAAAGACTCACTCAGTCTCTTTTTGAATGAATTCTAGTAGTTGTTTGTTATTGTTGAATATATCAATCACCAACAAGGGTTATTGATCACTGAACAAACAACCTCATCCATTCATATTGGTGAAGTACGCTGACCTTTCCACCGACCACATGATGAGACAGCTTTACAGTTGTACAACATTTTGAACCTGGACGAAAGTACTCTGTTAGGGACCGGGTCCATGCATTTGTGAGGATCATCAAAACACCTGGAATACAACAGTTCAATTATCATCTAACAATGTGTCCCAGTCAATTATTCTCCTTCTTCATAATAATACGTCATTTGCGTATTTCCCTTCATGTGTCTGCAATAATGGACTTGATATTTCATATTGACAGAACTCCACCTTTCAGCAGTACTGTGGTTATCCAGGATTTGGGATCAATTGCTCTCAAATCAATTCAATTCTGTAAGGGAGTTTAATGACAGTGGCTACTCCCTTATCTTACTCTAGATGGCGACTTGCCATTGCAATATTCGGAGCTTGATATGAACCTTAATTTCTATTATCTCTGTCCTAATTTATGAGATACTTTTCATTTTTGAAAGTCCGGCGGGGTGCCTGTCACTTTCTTCTACTCTATCTTCCAAATTCCTCCGTGACCAAGTCAAATATAAGAAATATAATACAGTATTTGGTTGAATACACAAGTAAACCACAATTAGTTTGCAATTCTTCAAACATCAACTCCTAACAATGTGTCCAAGTCAAGTATTCTTCATCTCTCTACTTCTTCTTCTTTTGTTCGTCATCAACTCCAGTAGAGCTGATAATACTACGCCATTTGGTTATTGCCCTTCATCTTTTTGCGATAATGGACTCAATATTTCATATCCTTTTTGGAGACTTGACAACTACCACTCCACCTCTCCACAATACTGTGGTTATCCAGGATTTGGGATCAATTGCTCTCAAATCAATTCAATTCTGTAAGGGAGTTTAATGACAGTGGCTACTCCCTTATCTTACTCTAGATGGCGACTTGCCATTGCAATATTCGGAGCTTGATATGAACCTTAATTTCTATTATCTCTGTCCTAATTTATGAGATACTTTTCATTTTTGAAAGTCCGGCGGGGTGCCTGTCACTTTCTTCTACTCTATCTTCCAAATTCCTCCGTGACCAAGTCAAATATAAGAAATATAATACAGTATTTGGTTGAATACACAAGTAAACCACAATTAGTTTGCAATTCTTCAAACATCAACTCCTAACAATGTGTCCAAGTCAAGTATTCTTCATCTCTCTACTTCTTCTTCTTTTGTTCGTCATCAACTCCAGTAGAGCTGATAATACTACGCCATTTGGTTATTGCCCTTCATCTTTTTGCGATAATGGACTCAATATTTCATATCCTTTTTGGAGACTTGACAACTACCACTCCACCTCTCCACAATACTGTGGTTATCCAGGATTTGGGATCAATTGCTCTCAATTGAATTCAATTCTGTACATTTCTGATGACTCTTTCAATGTTACGAAGATTGATTACAATAACCTCTCCCTTACCCTGGTGGATATTGATGGTGTTGATCACAGAGGATGCCCGAGAGTACATCATAACCTTACTCTGGATGACGACTTTCCATTGGAATATTCGAAGCTTGATTTATACCTTAATTTCTACTACAACTGTACCGTTTCCCTTCCAGATTCTGCTGATCGGTTAGATTGCTTAACATCAAGAGGAAACTATTCATATTTTTATGTTGGGGATCATGAGCCGGAAGATTTGAAGTGGTATGGAATTTGTGAGAAGAAAGTGGTGGTGCCGGTGATGGAGGATGGGTTGATGAGAGGAGTTGGTGCGGCGATTGGTGAGGGATTCGTACTAGACTGGCAGATCGCAAAGGAGTGCGGAAAGTGTGAGGCATCAGAAGGGCGTTGCGGTTACGACAATTCAAAACACGAGTCGTTGTGCTTCTGCAATGATGGCACCATAAAGTTTGATACCTGCGAATCCCAAGGTACGCAATTTTAACAATTTTTAAAACAAAATATAATTCATCACTAGACTAATTTAGTAGATTTAATTTATCAGAATATCTACGTTATTTTCAGATAGATAGGCTAGCCACAAAAATTAAAGCAGGAAATACTCTCAAACTAAGCACTTATGTATTGTCGTCAATTGACAGCCAAACATGGAACGAGCATTCAATCCATCAATTAACAGCAAAATTGATATAATAATTATACAGTAAGCATAATCTTGGGTAAAAACTTGAGTTTAAAAGGCCCATATTTTGCTTATCAAGAGCTGACATGTCAAAGCTAAATCACAGTAAACTAGCTAGATACAAAATTAGAATTACAATTTTCATATATTAAAACTGTAACAAATACATTCTCATTATTGTGTCAAATTATGGGAGTATTTATTCTTCTCCTTGTCTCTCTCTATATGTATATTCATATTCAATTAACTGAATGCCAAAAATTTCTTTCATTAATCACTTCCTCATCATCCAAACAAACAATTTGATATTCTTTTCATCCTATTGGAGGACAGGAATCAAGACTTCAAGTCAATGATAATGTGACTGTATGAAGTCGTCTCATTAACCAATAATTTCTTTACAATTTTCAAACTCCACTTGTCTTCCTTTGGCAACTTTGTCAAACTCTCTATTAGTTTGGAGGACAGGAGGCAAGTCAATGATAATGTAACTGTATGAGTTGTCATTGATTTTTTAAGAAAGAAAATCGACGCACTTTCGTCGATTGTTTTTCACACAAAAATACAGAGAAACTCTAGAAAAGAAATTGTTATTTTAAAAAAGGGCAAAGGACCAAATATATCCCTGCAGTATAGGAAATTTAAATATACCCCTAGTTATACTTTCGGACTAAATATACCCCTTTCGTTATACTTTCAAGTTAAATATACCTTTATGACTAACAGAGGACATGTGAACGGCTAAGATTAAATGAACTATTCAATTTAAAATAAATTAAATTAAATTCAAATATAACCCACCCCGTCCCAATAGTTTAACCCGACCTAATTATAACATTTGACCCACCCAAGTTTATGATCGGGAAGTTCCACAAAAATTGGAAGCAACTCATTCTGGCACTCATGTCTTGGTGCAACACCAGGGTTGAGTAATCTGTTTTGGTAAGAAGAAAAAGAAAGCCATTGTAACTCCAAATCCGTTACACTTCTCTACAAGTTTCTATGCATCCTATCCAGAAACCTCTTTTAGAGCTTTGATCATTGATGCAATAGGAAAAGTTAGGAAACTGAACAGAAAATCGACAAATGAATCCATTGCTTCAACATACAATATCTTGTTTAATATTAGCCTCAGTTAACAGTAAGCAAGTCAGTAAACACTTGAGAAATTCTTGGCTCAGTCATGATGTTGTTGTCAACTATTATTTGCTAATTAATAAACACCTCATTTAAGGGAGATTTTGAGATCAATGAACAAGTGAGCAGTCTTAATATCTTGACAAAGAAAAACGAGGAAAAAGCCTGTGAGATAACATGGAAGAGTCAATTATCAACACAACCTGAATTGCAATTGATTCACTAAATAGATCTCCTCTTTAGTTTTCTCCCTTTCTATAACATGAAATTGATTTCTCATACCTTCATTGGGTGGGTCAATGTTATAATTAGGTCGGATTAAATTATTGGAACGGGGCGGGTTATATCAAAATTTGATTTATTTTGAATTGAATAGTTCATTTAATCTAAACCGTCCACGTGTGCTCTGTTAGTCAGAAGGGTATATTTAGCCCAAAAGTATAATGGGAGGGGTATATTTAGCCCAATAGTATAACTAGGGGTATATTTAAACTATTTCCTATACTACAGGGGTATATTTGACCCTTTGCTGTTTAAAAAAAAATCTATGATCATCCGTCAATTTTTTTTTTTTACAATAATTAACCGACGAATACCGATTTTTAAAATACAAACTGCAGTTGAAGAACATATATAAAAATAAAGAAATCATAAAATCAATATTTTGTGTTTAAGTGGTACATAAAAAATAGAGTTGCGAGTTACTTTTTATTTTTTATTTGTTTAAGAAAAAATACTTTTTTTTTGGGTTTACTCTCACCTTTGCCACGTCACTTAGAAGTGTCTAAATGGAACATGAGAATTGGAGTTGAAGGGTTTAGTTGAAGTTCCAAAATGAAATATAGGGTCAAATTTAAGGGTCTGCATACGTGTTTGGCCGAAATATTTGATGAATTGTGTTCAAGTATGATTCCAAACCTTAATTTCCTTATACCAATATCTTTGTCCGGTTTCTCATACTCCCTTTGTCCTTTCTTCTTGTTTTAGACATCATATATATGAACTTTCAAAGCCTATTCATGGTTGAGAAATCTGTTTCTGTTCTTGTCATTGACGTTCTTTTCTTCACCCTGCATTACACATGATTGCCGTAATGGAGTGATTAGTGAATATATCATACCATCCTACTGTGGCTTACCAGCTTATAATGTCACCTGCAACAAACATAAGCCATTTCTTCATAATTCTGAAGAGGAATTTATCATTAAGGAAGCATTTTACACAAACAACTCTATTCTGCTAGCCAAAGCAGACGTGTTTGATGAAGACAACACATGTCCAGTACCAAGACATAATTTTAGCATAAGTGGTACTCCATTTTTCTTGGAGCATAACACTGCATCTCTCTTAACCTTATGAAAGGGAGACAGAGGCTGTCAATTGTGCCTGAAATGCCACTACCCATTCTTTTGCGGTTTTTCATACTGAGCTTCTAGAGCACTATAACTATTCAGTCGAATCGTGTCAGTATCCTGTTTATGCCCTTGTTGAGGCTCATTCTCTAGATAGATTGCTAAAAATGAATTACGACACACAAGTTCTGCAAACGGGATTCTTTCTGCAGTGGGATGGGACTAATTGTAGAGATTATCAGAATAGTGGAGGGCAAAGTGGTGTTCAAAGTAATGAATTTATGTGCATTTGCAAAGACCAAACCCCAACCAAGAATATGTCTTCATGGTAAATCTAGAAACTATATCCATTTTCAGGCATAGGTGATGGATTACTTGTACTTTATTGAGATGCATTATTATTATTATTTGGTATCAGATTATCACCTCCCCTTTATGTCTCAATTTCAGGAAGAAACAGACCCGGAATGAAGATTGTAATAGGTGATTATTGTTTGAATTTGTTCACCTTAATTTATCTTATTATCTTCCTTTTCTTAAGAAAATTCCAATAAGCATTTCTTCTTGTTTCCTTATATAGGATTCATAGCCGCAATAGGGACTGCAATAGTTTTAGCCTGCGTTTTGACTTGCTGCTTCCGATCAAGGAAAAAAAATAAAATTTCAAAAAGAGAAGATCATAATGTAGAGGCCTTCCAGAGGCAGTATGGATCCCTAGCATCAACGGCGTATAGCTATTCAGACATCAAGAAAATGACAAATTCCTTTAAGGAGAAACTTGGAGAAGGAGGTTACGGAGGGGTCTACAAAGGTAACCTTAATGGTCATCCTGTTGCTGTGAAGATCTTAAAAGAAACAAAGGGGAATGGAGAAGAATTCATTAACGAAGTTGCAAGCATCAGTCGAACTTCTCATGTCAACATTGTTACTCTGTTGGGATTCTGTTTGAATCGTAAGGAGAAAGCTCTTATTTATGAATTCATGCCAAATGGATCTCTTGATAAACACATATACAACCAAGATTCTAACATGGGATGGGAAATGTTATACAAAATTGCACTTGGGATAGCTCGAGGATTGGAATATTTGCATAGAGGATGCAACTCCCGAATTTTGCATTTTGACATAAAACCTCACAACATTCTTCTGGATGAGGACTTTTGTCCTAAGATATCTGATTTCGGTTTAGCAAAACTATCTACTCGAAAAGAGAGCATAATGTCCACACTAGAACCCCGAGGAACCATTGGTTACATAGCTCCAGAGGTGTTCAGTAGAAACTTTGGAGGAGTGTCCCACAAATCTGATGTTTACAGCTACGGAATGATGGTTCTTGAAATGGTTGGCGGAAGAAAGAACTACAGTGCTGAAAGAAGCCATAATAGTGAAATATACTTTCCGCGTTGGGCTTATCAACGAATTTTGTTAGATGAAGAACTAATTATAAGAGATACGATGACAAATGAAGAAGAGGAGATTGCAAAGAAAATGATATTAGTTGGCTTGTGGTGCATCCAAACAGATCCCCTGCAAAGGCCAGCCATTGGTAAGGTAATTGAAATGTTAGAAGGTAGCTTAGAGGCCATGCAAATGCCACCAAAACCTTTCATATGTTCTCCTTCACGATCAGAAGGATCGACATTGGAGCGACCAACAAAGCCACTCTTATTTTCTACTTTGAGTTCGACGCTCGAGTCTACAGACTCAACAATTGTACAATTTGAAGAGTAAGTTTGTGGACAATATTGGGTTATAACATATATATATATATAAGAGTAATATTCATGACCAAAGATTAACAGAAGTCAAATATGAGCCATTTTGAATACAGTTTGGTCCTTTTCTATAGAAAACATGATTTGGTTCAGTAAATGTACACTTTGGTTAAACATGTAGTGACTTACTAGAAAATACAGAGAAGGCTCAAAAATGTTCTTACCTATTAGAAATGGTTTCGAAATGTTCTTCTTTCATTTATTAATTTAAACGTTTTCTTTAGATTAAAAATGCTCTTTCGATAACAGAAATATGATGAGGAATTTAGCTAAACAAGTGGTCAATTTTTATTGATCCACATATTTTTTTATCAAATAAAAACACTCAACCCAACCCAATCTTCATTGGAATTTGATCTTTTGCTTGACCATCGTCTATACCAAACTCTTTTCTTCAACTTTTTCTCAATTTTAAATGGAGGAAATAATGATATTTTGAACATGAGTTTTAAGAATATGGGAGTCGTATTCTCTTGGCTTCTACTATTGTGATACTATGATCTCTGACTGAATCACTTCTGAAAAGGATTAAAACTACTGCAGTCTCTTCTGAATTTAGAATTATTGCAAACTTCATACTACCTCTGTTCCTAATTACTTGTTCATTTTCAAATTGACACATTCTATTAAAAAAATAATGATTGACATAGTGAGTTTATTATTTTATTCCTATTAATTATGAATTGAATGAATTTAAAATTTAAAATTTTCAAGAAATTCTACAAAAAATTATCCTTTCTTGATTTGTTAAAATTAGACAAGTAAAAAAAGAAAATTGAACAGGTAAGTAGGGATAGAAGGAGTACTTATGATCAGTCAAATATTTTAATTGCTTGCTTTCAAATCGTATATCTAAAATTTGAAATAAGAAGATTTTACCGTGGTTGAACTTACAAAAATTTGCAAGCTTATGCTTTGATATGTCTCTCGATATATATTAATTATTTTAATCTTCTTAACCCCATTGTAATAGAAGAAGTCAAGAAAATATTATTTGCATTCATTCTTATATATTCTTCGCTAACACTTACATTATTTATCCTTTTTAACTTTTTTTGTACTCCCTTTTTTCAAATCTTTGATAGTTAAAGTAATACTCTGTCAAAAATATGAGTCAATAGTCGAAAAGTGTTGAACAAAGAGAATTACAAATTATTTTTTATTTCTTCGTAAATTTTCATATTAAAATAGGGTATACCAAGTTATCAACCTTTTGAATCAGATTCTATGATTCTAACTCTTATCTTTATTTAAAGTTTATCACCTTATTACTTATAGAATTATGTTAACACTTCATATAATAATTGACTCGATAATTAAAGGATGTTTTCCAATGTTAAATTGATAAAATCTTACCTAAAAATAATAATTTAAGAAAAATATTTGAAAAAATCATTTATAAAAATGATATTAAGTAATAATTTACATCTAAAAATTTAGAAAAATAAATCAATACAAAAAAAAATTATTTACATTTTAGGCCTCTAATTAAAATTTCGACTTAAGACTTCGAATTATGTTGAGCCGCCTCTGAAGTGGATAGTCATTCACTACAACTATCATGTGGTTGCACAACCCTTTCCATAACTAGTACAACAATAACAACAACTCTTCAATCCAAATACGTGGGGTTCATAAAAATTCTGTTGTTTTTGGATTGCAGTTGTTGTGTTTGAAGAAAGAAAGTAGAGGAAGAAGAACAGATAAAGGGCTTAAATTGGCAGTGAAACGTTTCGGGTTGGGTGGGGTCTTTTTATTTGATAAAAAAATTATGTGGACTAGCGAAAATTGTTTAGTTAAATTCCACGTTAAATTTCTGTGAAGGAAGGAGTATTAAACGTTAAGGGCATTTTAAATCAATTGATGGGAGAAGGATATTTTTAAATTCTTTTTAATAGGTCATTTTTGAACTTTTTCCGCAGAAAATATGATTTGATTCATATGAATGTGCCCCACTCTTTAACCGGATGTTTGATTGAATATAAAACACGAATTTGATGAGTAAAAAAGGCTTATTTATTTTTAAAATGAAACTTAGTGACATGCTAACTAGAAAACAATGAAATTTATTAAATATTTAGTATCTCTAAAAAAAAATAAACAATTGAGTTACTTTATTATTCGATAATCGAATATTCTCAATATTTTAGTGACCATTCAGAAATTCCTAGTCTTCTTTCGATAGTACAATGTTTTAAAGTATTTTCTCATAACAAAGGAAACCCCCTTGCAATTTCTTGCTTTTGATTTTTCTTCTCTTGGAATTCAAGTTTCAACTCTTTCCCTGCTAGATGTTGACTTCCATTTTTTTCTTGTTTAATTAACTTGATTCAAATGTAATTTGGACATTAAAAATTACTTTAGTATTTCATATATTGAATTTCAAAATTGTTAATTATTTGTAAATATTGAAGTTCAGTTATTAATATAGCACATGGGAAATATTAGTGATTTACACTCACAAAACTTTTTAAGTTTCTTTTTTTTAAAAAAAAAAAAAAGTCATGTTCAAATACAATTAATTACAAAATACTAGTCTTCTCCAGTTTGATAGTATATAAATATTTTCCACATGCCTATCAAGTGCCTGTCACTTTCTTCTCCATTTTACGTCTCTATATTCCAACACATAAATCACAATCGCACCAAATTATCTAATTCCAATATGTGACTGTCTTGACTATAAGGTATGGAAGAGAAATTTAACAACCAAATTCGAAGTTTCCTACAAATTCCTCTGGAGATTTTTTTTAAAAATAGTCCCTTATTTTTGGGTTAAGACGCAAAATCGTTTTTGAGTTTTGTACATGGAGTAGTAATAGTCCCTCACGTTTGCAATAGTGGTGTACTTTTAATCCTCTCCCAAACTTTTGCCTATTTTCAACATGAATTTCTCCACAATTTATGTATAGAATGTTCAATCATATTTTTATACATTTAGTAAAGATAATAACCGCATATGAGAGAAGGTGAGAAGATAAACACCTTGTTTTGTTTAAAAGAATTGTTATTGCAGTTATCATCGAGAGGTTCATCACGTCATTTTCACGTATAATAGTATAAATCTTTTCTTTCTTGCAACATCATATGTCAAGGTATTCTTAGTTTAGTTGCAATAATATATCTACCAAACAGAACAACGTGTTCTTCTTCTAACGTTCTCTCTCGTACAATTATATTTCTATTAAATATATTTAAAAATGATTGAATATTCCATACATAAAATTGTGGACAAAATAAAATATTAAATCTAAGAATGCAACATACATGACTATTACTGCTCCATGTAAAAATCTAAGAATGATTTCATTCTTAACCCAAATATAAATAACTATTTTAGGCTTTTTCTTAATTCCTCCATGACGACCAAGTCAAATATAAAAAAAATATATAATTATATTATTTTGGTAGTACAACTACATGTAAACCACAATCAATTTGCAATTTTTCAAACATCATCTAACAATGTGTCCAACTCAATTTTTCTTCATCTCTCTTCTTCTTCTGTTCATAATCAACTCCAGTAGAGCTGATAATACTACGCCATTTGGTTATTGCCCTTCATCTTTTTGCGATAATGGACTCAATATTTCATATCCTTTTTGGAGACTTGACAACTACCACTCCACCTCTCCACAATACTGTGGTTATCCAGGATTTGGGATCAATTGCTCTCAATTGAATTCAATTCTGTACATTTCTGATGACTCTTTCAATGTTACGAAGATTGATTACAATAACCTCTCCCTTACCCTGGTGGATATTGATGGTGTTGATCACAGAGGATGCCCGAGAGTACATCATAACCTTACTCTGGATGACGACTTTCCATTGGAATATTCGAAGCTTGATTTGTACCTTAATTTCTACTACAACTGTACCGTTTCCCTTCCAGATTCTGCTGATCGGTTAGATTGCTTAACATCAAGAGGAAACTATTCATATTTTTATGTTGGGGATCATGAGCCGGAAGATTTGAAGTGGTATGGAATTTGTGAGAAGAAAGTGGTGGTGCCGGTGATGGAGGGTGGGTTGATGAGAGGAGTTGGTGCGGCGATTGGTGAGGGATTCGTACTAGACTGGCAGATCGCAAAGGAGTGCGGAAAGTGTGAGGCATCAGAAGGGCGTTGCGGTTACGACAATTCAAAACACGAGTCGTTGTGCTTCTGCAATGATGGCACCATAAAGTTTGATACCTGCGAATCCCAAAGTACGCAATTTTTAACTCATTTACATGACTAGACTAATTTAGTAGATTTAATTTACCAGAAGATCGACCTTATTTTCAGATATCTAATTTATAGTTTAGGTAATATGATAATGTAAATTATTTGAAGTTCTTAGGGTATGAAAGTCAAAAGTCTTGTTTATGGTAAGAACTGAGAACTTTAGTTTAGCTATTGTCCATCACTGTCGAAGTTAAACTTTTGGTTGGTGTATTATTTATTTATGATCAAATGGTTGACACAAAGAATGAAGGACTTTTTCCTCTCAATCCCTTTCAGGCCTTAGGTGTTAACTAGGACAGTCATTAACAGAGATCACACGTCAACTATTACGGGATTGTTCCGTTTGGCACCAAGAATACTTTCTAAAAATTTGGAAAAAAATTGGGAAGTGGTGTTTGGTCATATAACTTGACAAATATATTTTCAAGTTCCCAGAAAAAATTAGTATTTGGGCCAAGTTCTAATATTTGGAAATTTTAAAACATTCAAAAAAAAAAACATTAAAAAATTATCCTAAATTTTTATATTTTATAAAAAATACTCATTATGTATTAATTTCAATTAATATTTGATACTACCTAATTAGTAAAAAAAAATTAAATTAAATTTGGATTGATATTATTTTTAGACCAAAAAGTGAAAGGAGGGATATTTTTGAACCAAAAACAATGTTGGAGGGTAATTTTAGACCAAAAGATGGAAGAAGAATATTTATGAACCATTTCCAATAGATTAGGAATATTCTTGACCATTTTCCTTTTTTACAAATATATTCTACCAAACGATCCCTAAGCTGACTTTAGAATTTTGACTTTGTCTGAAAATTAGTCCTATCAGTATCTGGACGGAAATTATTTATTTTGCTGCTCAATAATTGCGTGAGATTACTTTTATCTCATAAGTGAATTCGTATTTTACAGTTTTGAATACACATAATTTGGGTCCTATATATTTGTAAGATAAAAAGAAATTTCATATAACTATATATCAATTATATGAAGTAAAAATAAATAAAATTCATATCAACATTAATGCGTCGTCTAAACCAAAATAAATTTGGTTTGGTTTTTCTCTTTTTGGTTTGGGTTTTTTCGGTTCGGTTAATCGGTTATGTCAATAATTAGAAACATAACAAAGTTATATTTGCAATTTTAAAAATAAAATAAAATATATATATTATATTGAATTTCTTAAATATAATTTTTAATATAAATCACAAGTAAAACGTAAAACACAATACTTAAAAGTATATGAATTATAGATGTCCAAACATAAAAATTAAACTAAACCATAATGAAAATAACTAAAAAGGGACAAAAGTGGTTAACATCTAACAATGTGTCCAACTCAATTTTTCTTCATCTCTCTTCTTCTTCTGTTCATAATCAACTCCAGTAGAGCTGATAATACTACGCCATTTGGTTATTGCCCTTCATCTTTTTGCGATAATGGACTCAATATTTCATATCCTTTTTGGAGACTTGACAACTACCACTCCACCTCTCCACAATACTGTGGTTATCCAGGATTTGGGATCAATTGCTCTCAATTGAATTCAATTCTGTACATTTCTGATGACTCTTTCAATGTTACGAAGATTGATTACAATAACCTCTCCCTTACCCTGGTGGATATTGATGGTGTTGATCACAGAGGATGCCCGAGAGTACATCATAACCTTACTCTGGATGACGACTTTCCATTGGAATATTCGAAGCTTGATTTGTACCTTAATTTCTACTACAACTGTACCGTTTCCCTTCCAGATTCTGCTGATCGGTTAGATTGCTTAACATCAAGAGGAAACTATTCATATTTTTATGTTGGGGATCATGAGCCGGAAGATTTGAAGTGGTATGGAATTTGTGAGAAGAAAGTGGTGGTGCCGGTGATGGAGGGTGGGTTGATGAGAGGAGTTGGTGCGGCGATTGGTGAGGGATTCGTACTAGACTGGCAGATCGCAAAGGAGTGCGGAAAGTGTGAGGCATCAGAAGGGCGTTGCGGTTACGACAATTCAAAACATGAGTCGTTGTGCTTCTGCAATGATGGCACCATAAAGTTTGATACCTGCGAATCCCAAAGTACGCAATTTTTAACTCATTTACATGACTAGACTAATTTAGTAGATTTAATTTACCAGAAGATCGACCTTATTTTCAGATATCTAATTTATAGTTTAGGTAATATGATAATGTAAATTATTTGAAGTTCTTAGGGTATGAAAGTCAAAAGTCTTGTTTATGGTAAGAACTGAGAACTTTAGTTTAGCTATTGTCCATCACTGTCGAAGTTAAACTTTTGGTTGGTGTATTATTTATTTATGATCAAATGGTTGACACAAAGAATGAAGGACTTTTTCCTCTCAATCCCTTTCAGGCCTTAGGTGTTAACTAGGACAGTCATTAACAGAGATCACACGTCAACTATTACGGGATTGTTCCGTTTGGCACCAAGAATACTTTCTAAAAATTTGGAAAAAAATTGGGAAGTGGTGTTTGGTCATATAACTTGACAAATATATTTTCAAGTTCCCAGAAAAAATTAGTATTTGGGCCAAGTTCTAATATTTGGAAATTTTAAAACATTCAAAAAAAAAAACATTAAAAAATTATCCTAAATTTTTATATTTTATAAAAAATACTCATTATGTATTAATTTCAATTAATATTTGATACTACCTAATTAGTAAAAAAAAATTAAATTAAATTTGGATTGATATTATTTTTAGACCAAAAAGTGAAAGGAGGGATATTTTTGAACCAAAAACAATGTTGGAGGGTAATTTTAGACCAAAAGATGGAAGAAGAATATTTATGAACCATTTCCAATAGATTAGGAATATTCTTGACCATTTTCCTTTTTTACAAATATATTCTACCAAACGATCCCTAAGCTGACTTTAGAATTTTGACTTTGTCTGAAAATTAGTCCTATCAGTATCTGGACGGAAATTATTTATTTTGCTGCTCAATAATTGCGTGAGATTACTTTTATCTCATAAGTGAATTCGTATTTTACAGTTTTGAATACACATAATTTGGGTCCTATATATTTGTAAGATAAAAAGAAATTTCATATAACTATATATCAATTATATGAAGTAAAAATAAATAAAATTCATATCAACATTAATGCGTCGTCTAAACCAAAATAAATTTGGTTTGGTTTTTCTCTTTTTGGTTTGGGTTTTTTCGGTTCGGTTAATCGGTTATGTCAATAATTAGAAACATAACAAAGTTATATTTGCAATTTTAAAAATAAAATAAAATATATATATTATATTGAATTTCTTAAATATAATTTTTAATATAAATCACAAGTAAAACGTAAAACACAATACTTAAAAGTATATGAATTATAGATGTCCAAACATAAAAATTAAACTAAACCATAATGAAAATAACTAAAAAGGGACAAAAGTGGTTAACCCCAACTTAATTCTAAACATATATATATATAATTCGGTTTTTTTATATTTTCATTTTTCTAAATCCGAAACCAAACCAAAAAACCAAACAAAGTAAAATTATAAAATCCAAAACCAAACCAAAAATCCAAAAAACCAATCCAAATTAGAATTCGATTTGATTTTTTGGTTTAATCCAAATAGTGCACACCCCTCATCTTAAAGTCTTAACATCGGTGGCGAAGTTTCACAGCAATTCATGTTTGCTTTTCTCCTACTCAAACCGTGTTGGACCAACTTTCCAACAAAATATGTAAACAACAAAAAGCTAGAAAAATCTAGGAAGAAAAAGGATAAATTTTAGAAATTTTCCCAAAAATTTGCTCCATAACACTTTACTTTTATTGAGGTTTGGGATATTATATTAACCTTTTTTATTTTAATTTATTTAGAGGTAAGTGTCAAAAACATATTTTAAATCATTCATTTTTTTGAGTTTCATATTTAAATTATTGGGATTGTGAAAATGCATCTAAACTATCATTCATTAATTTGAGAAACACATCTCAATGTTGATTAGAATTCAAACTTTTTGCTAGTTCACAACTATTACATTGAAAATTTGAAATAGCTAAAGTAGAAAACAAACTTGATCCAAGTGACTTAAGATAACCAAAAGAGATGTGTCCTAGTCTCCTATGCCACAATCGTATTTTTCTTTAGCCTTCTGAACACCACTTGTATGACATGCATACCCAAATTTATGTTCTCCATTCTCAGTCAACTCCAGATAATATAGCTTTCCCTGTTTAACACCATAACCAAGAGGGTAGGTAAAAAGGTGTTAGAAGATACAAAATAAGGTCAAAAAGTTACGGTACAATTAAGGGAAAGTAATTTGACTTACAGACAATAAATTATTTTGGAGTGAGTGCGCCACCAAAACAGTATCAAATGTCAAAGTACTAGACAACTCAGCAGATCCTTCCCACACTATATTACAAGTATTTTTAAGCTATAAAAATAACTTGTTAGGAGGATGGATGACTAGTTTGTAAGTTATTAGAGTCTCTAGTCATATGATGGGATGAATCTCATCATATTGGATATCCAATAATCGCATAACAACATTATTTGGTATGCCTTTTACACCATAATGATTGCAAACAAAGTTTTTTTTTAAATTTTTCCTGATGATGGAATGCTTCGTCTCTTCGTATATCATATTGAATCATCATATGGTTGAACATTCACGGAATGGTCTAGATCTTTTCACGATTTGTCTTTGTTGTGCTTCTCTACTAACATACACATAACAACTTTTCAAATTCAATTTAGGATCTCTTTGCATAATCACTAAATCAAATTCCAGATCAAGTCTACTAAAAATGTGTGAACTTAAAGTCTGGACATCATGGAATGTAAATGTACAATCCCTTCCACCGATCTCTGTTATATATGAAGCTGTCTGATGGTCAATTTCCTGAAAAAATCACTATGAGTTCGTTATTCTCACAATCCGAGATGATTCCTTAATTATAACACGGTGCTTAGAGCAACAAATGACCCCAAACTAACCCATATTCTAGCATAACACTAAGATATACATACATAGAACTGAAATATGATTCCGGCAACAAATTTTGAAATGGGTTTATTAAACTCAAAACAATTTGTATATGAGTAAGCATAAGCTGAAGCTAATGTGACTGTCTGAAAGCCTCTACTATGATGAGTTTCTAGGACAAGCCCCTAGTTAATTCTAAACTGTCTGAAAACTAAAATCATAACAACTGAATGAAATATAAAGTTCATCCTCGAAAGATGAGGATACACCAATAAAACTACTGAGTTGATCTGAAGTTGTACTAATCGTGGCCTGAGTCCTGAACGCCCAAATCTATATTATCAAACAATATAGCGCGAGAGTATGTGGTTGGTACTTTAAATGTGTCGAGTATGTAGGATATGCATGATAAACATAATACGTGGACATGCTGAATCTGAAATGTTGTACTGAATAACATGAAATGATGCACTGACCAAGTGGTAAAACATGCAACTAAAACATACTGAAACTATTATAACTAGCTACAAGGTCATGCAACATATGAGATTAAACTGTGAAAGATACTATAAACCGACATATAACCATGAGCTACAACATGGAGCTTGATGTATAATTCCCATAAAAAAGGTCCAATATACCTTGTCAAGGTATAGAGGTTGATTTGAGCTATTGTAGTACCACTAAGCTAATGTTTATAAATAGACTAAGGAGTCATCTTGGTTTGGGGGGTTATCCTTATAATCCTACGGTGGCACATATTTATGTGGCTTAGAATTCCTACTAAAGGTCTTAGTCATCAATTAATGGGTGAGCCTTCATTCCTAGGTCCACTCGGTGCTAAGTAAAACTCCTAAAGAAAATATGTTGATTAAGCAATTCGACTAAAAACACTGAATTATACTGATAAACTATAACAACTAAGGCTCACGAATTCTGATAAAAACTAATAATATCTAAGAGACATTTTATCTAAAAGTATCTTAAATTTTAAAAACTAATAATCTGATATGTGCATTATCTATACACTAAGGTTTCATAACATTACCATATACAATACTGATTTAATAGGTGGAAACACATAATGTAAACTATTCATGAGGAAGACAGAGAATAATGAAGAATCATGTTTTTCATAAAATCCTATCTGTTATAGAAATGGTGAATTGCAAAATTAGAATTTCTTTGGGACTCAATGGGTGAAAGGATACCCATTTATGAATATAAAAAATCCTCACATACCTGGAGAGAAGAAATCATCTTGAATCTTGAACTGAAGCTTGACGATGAAGAATCTTAGTTCTTGCTTAAGAGTAACCTTGAACGTACTGATTTTAGATTCTAGGAGTTATGCGTGAGAGGAGAGGCTTTGGTCGACTGATTTTTCTTTAATCTCACATAGGATAGACTAAAACAACATAGTATAAGGATTAAAAGAGTGAAAAAGACCAACATGACCCTTACTAAAAGCTGAGTTCAACAGCTTCCACGAGACTATCTATGGTCTATGGTTTCATTTACGGTAGATCACGTCCGTGGAAGTTAGGCAATAATACTGGGCTCTGAAGTTTCATTTATGGGGTGCATCTACGACCTATAGTCCCTTTTACGAGCCGTAGAACCTATTCATAAAACTCAGGCTAATATCCATATTTCAGGACTTTGATGTATGAACCAATCCACAATCCGTAATAGAAGTTACGACCCATGGTTTGGGTCTGAACTCTTAGTCCAAAATTTCTGCTTTTGAAGTTGGTCTACGAACCTCATCTATAGTCCGTGGTTCCATCCTATAGTCTATAGATGCTGCTCATAAATCTCAAAATCTCTGTAGACTGAAATTTTTCTTTGACTTCTCATTATTAGAACTTCTGACATGCTACATTTATAATAGGTAGACAAAGATCGACTATTTTTCTTGGTGGTGAAAAACTACTGATTCAGTTAATATAAATGAGTCTCATCCGATTCATCATAGAGATTTTTTGAAGTAACTTCCCATATCTCCCTAGTTGTTGCCAGCGATTGAATCTTTGCATTAAATGCATGATCATTAAATGAATAAACCAACTTCAAACTTTGTGATTTTCGGTGATCTGTGTCGTACGTTGGATCAGTTGGTGATGATTTGACCAATCCGCTAATAAGATGTCCAACTGCGTTTCTTGCTCCAATATGCGTCTCCACATTAGTTGTGATCATAAAGGATAATTCATTTCGTCAAAAAATATATCAGTGTAAAAAACAAAATTGTCCCGTTAGACTAAGAATTGTGGTACAAAGTTATTCGATTGGATTATAGAAATAGCTGAAAGCACTGGATTTAAGTTTGATTAATCCATTCAAAAAGAACAAAAAAATGGATTCAGGGAAAGAAGAAAGAGAGAAATAATGGTTGTTGCTTCAGAAAAGTTTTGTGGTCATGTTGAATAAAGTGACAAACTTAGAGCATGTTTGGATTGACTTAAAAGTTGATCAATCCTACTTTTAAGTCATTTTAGCTTATGAGAGTGTATGAAAAAATTTAAAAATAACTTAAAATAAGTTTAAAATGAGTTAAAATAAGTAAAAAGTAAAAAGTAAAAAGTAAAACTCTCTTATGTTACTTTTTGACTTTAAAAAGTTACTTTATAAAAACTATTTTTTTTAAACCAATTGAAACAGGGTCTTACTTAAAAGAAATCTATCGTTCTTTTCTTATTTTCGTCGTACTATATACACATTTGTATACAATAAAGAGAAAATCTAAAATTTTATTTTAGACAGATGACATTCTAGGCAACATACACATAAAAGACAACAACTAAATATTAATGTGATAAAATTTCCTAGAATTACAATCTCCTCTAATCATGGGATTTGAATGAGTTCTCTTATTTATTGTTAATATATATATGAATCCTTAAAGCCAAAATACTAAGCATGAGAAAGCCATTGAAGAAAAAAAATTTGGAGGAAACAATGGAGAAACTCAAGGATAAAGCCATGGCATCCGTGCGGACTTAATTAACAAATGGTAAAACATAATACTTGGAGAAAAGATCTCCTTTATTATTTTGTCTATTACTTTTAGACTATAGATTAGCCATGTTGGTAGGTAAACTTACACTCGTTTGGTGTGCGGGATAAAAACAAATAGTAATGGCATAAGAAAATAGTGATGGAATAAAATTTTTGTATCTTGTTTGGTTGCCATGTTTGGGATAACTTATCTCACAATTTATATCATAGTGATGAGATAACTTATCCCATATACATGGTGGGATAAGTTATCCTAAGATAGCTAATCTTATGATAACTAATTCTGGGATAACTTGTTCCCAACCAAACGACCCCATTTTTCTTTGATTTTATTTATTCGTGAGGTGCATATTTGCATGACATACAATCATTGGCTTTTACTATGTATGATTTTCTTAATGGCAACTTTTATTGAGTAATTTTAAAAGATAAAAAACGAATGATTTTATTGATACAAAATAAAATCCAATAACATTACTGCATAAATTTTCTATACCTGAATGACCTTTTATATATTAACTCTTCGATTTCCATTAGGTAGTGAGTTTTTAAAGCAAATGTGAACATCGTGACAAAATATAATAAACTCGAGTACTCCCCTTCATTTCTTCACTTTCGGTTCAACCAACTCCAACTTTAGAAACCTAATTGGTCCTACACTCAATCTAAACTCAAATCATTTTATCCCCACATTGCTCAAATCTCAAATTTCCAAACTCCCTTTTCTTGTAAGGAGGAATTTTTTTTATTTTTTTTTCATGTTTCATTGAATAAGTTTTTTAGAAAATATTGTTTCTCGAAAAATGATTTTTTTAATGAAAGTATAGGGAAAATAAGTTTCATAAGTGACATTTTATATTGGTTGCAGGGGCGGCTCTATGCTTTGTAAAATAAGTCTTATGCCTTAGGCCTCCAAATTTTGGGGTCCCAAATTTTTATCAAGGATAAATTATGTGTTAAATGTTTTATAGAAAAAAATTATTATTTATGATTAAAAGTATAATATTTTAAAAATATATTATTTTACTCACTTTAACATCTTTTGTACTTTGTTAAAAATAAAAAATAATAGTGAAAAGTGTTGAACAAAATGAATTACAATTTTTTTTTATTTGTTTTTAAATTTTAGTTTCAAGCATTACAACAAACATATTAAAATGGGGGTATACCAAGTCATCAACTTCTTGAGATTCTATGGTTCTAACTCTTATCTTAAAATTTGAACGAATGTGTATGCGAAGTTTGTTTATATTTTAGGCCTCTAATTGAAACTGCGCTTTACCCCCCACCCCAATTCCTATTCCTCGACCATCCTACCCCTGAGGCCCCTTTCCCCACCCCCTCTCACTCTATGGTGTTCTGATATTGTTTTTATTTATTACCAAACATTAGACGGTAAATAAATTATCAGCTTGTTTTAATTTTCAAGATCCATGAAAAATATTCTCTTCACACTATAACTTGACTTACTTAAAAGGTAGTAGTTGGCTTTGACGTCATCTTACAATAAGACTTGCGTCTTATTTTTGTTTTTTTGTTTTTTGCTTTTACATAATGCAATTATATTCTACTTTTCACACCTGAATTTCCGTATTTTCCATCATATTTTAAGCTGACTTCACGACTCGGGCTTTTCTATTCTTGGTATTAATAAAAATAAGTTTTCGTTTATAACATAAAAATGTATTTTTGGTATGTTTTGCTTTTCAAGATTCAAGCTTTCATCCACTTCATTTAGTGCGTAACATAGGTGACTTAAAAGGATAAATTAGATAAAATGGAGTGGAATGAATATAATGATTCGTATAGCCGAACCCAACCAATGTAATTGATATATGACTAAAAGGACTCCACTAAGATTAGTCTATGTTCGTGCCGAGAAATTCCACCTATCGAAAAATGAAAATGATTATTCTGATTAATCAACTTTAATTTGAGGAATACGTATCACACCATCACAAAATGAAAATGATTATTCTGATTAATCAACTTTAATTTGAGGAATACATATCACACCATCACAATGGATGGATTACTTGGCCTTAAAGACTTGACAAAAATGCAGTGTAACGACAACTCAAATTGGATCATTCTATTGGAGGACTAGGAGTCAAATCAATGATAAAATGTACAAAATGACAACCACTTTTTCTTTATAGTTGCTTCAAGTTTTGAAACTTAACTTGTCTTTCCTTTGGCAACTTTGTCAAACTCTCAATTATTTTAACTTATATAAATGAATATATAAACAATTGTTTAGAATGAATTACACAAATTGTATACAACTATGATACCAAACCTTTCCTCTATATACAAATTATCCCTTTGTCTTTTCTTCTTGTTTTAAACATCATATGAATCTTCAAAGCCTATTCATGGTAAAGAAATCTGTTTCTGTTCTTGTAGTCGCGATTCTTTTCTTCACCTTAACAGATGACACTCTTTCTATTTACCTCAATTCTAGTGCTTGCGTTACACAGAATTGTGGTGATGGAGTGAACATATCATACCCTTTTTGGATTCCTGAGAAACAGCCATCCTACTGTGGCTTACCAGCTTATAATGTCACTTGCAACAAACATAAGCCATTTGTTCATATTTCTGAAGAGGAGTTTATCATTAAGGAAGTATATTACACAAACTACTCGATTCTGCTAGCGAAAGCAGACGTGTTTGATGAAGAAAACAAATGTCCAGTACCAAGACATAATTTTAGCACAAGGGGTACTTCATTTTCTTTGGGACTTAACACTGCAGATCTCTTTTTCTTCTATGACTGCACTCTACCTTATGAAAGGGAGACATATGATGTCAATTGTGCCCGTAATGCCACTCACCATTCTTTCGCGGTTTTTCATACTGAGCTTCTGGAGCACTATAACTATTCAGTCGAATCGTGTCAGGATCCTGTTTATGCCCTTGTTGAGACTGATTCCATAGATAGATTGCTAAAAATGAATTACACACAAGTATTACAAAAGGGATTCTTTCTGCAGTGGGATGGGAGTAATTGTAGAGATTGTCGGAATAGTGGAGGGCGTTGTGGTGCTCAAAGTAATGATTTTTTGTGCATTTGCAAAGACCAAACCCAACCAAGAACATGCTTTCATGGTAAATTTAGAAACTATTATAAGTTTAAATCCATGTTTGACATTGAGTAGAGAATATCTCCTTAATTCCTAGATAAAAAAGGTAAACCATTCTGTTATTTATTGATCATGTTAAGGGAATAACGTTTCCGATTGAGGTGATACTGATAGCAGCTAATTAGTTATGCTTTACTGTGATACATTACAATTGTTCGGTATCAGTTGATCACCTGTCATGTTTTCATTTCAGGAAGAAGCAGAATCGGAGTAAAGATTGGCATAGGTGATTGTCCTTTGAATATGTTCCACCCTGATTTGTCTTATTATCCTCTTTTCTCAAGAATACTGAAATTCCAATACACATTTCTTCTTGCAGGTTTTGGTACGGCTGCATTTACCGCTTTGATGGCAGGTGTAATTTTCCTTATCCATCGTCGTAGACAGAACAGAAAAAGTTATGCTGGTTCGTCATTGATCACCAGAAACATTCTTTCCTATCCTTCCTCCATGAAGGATCCTGAAAAGGCTAATATAGCTATGGGAGTTCACCTCTTTGACTACAATGAACTGGAGGAAGCCACTAACAATTTTGATTCCAAGAAAGAGCTTGGAGATGGTGGATATGGCACAGTATATAAAGGTAAGTAAACTGATCTAAAATTGAAATTCTTACTGATAATGTGTCACTCAACTCACACACCTGATTGATTCATTAAGCATTTGGTTGAATATGATATGCTTATAGGTAAACTTCGTGATGGACGTGTCGTTGCTGTTAAACGTTTGTATGAAAACAACTGCAAGAGAGTAGAGCAATTCATGAATGAAATTGATATCCTAACACGGTTGCATCATCCAAACCTTGTCACTCTTTACGGATGCACATCTCGCCATTCCAGTGAGCTTCTACTTGTTTATGAATACATTCCAAATGGCACAGTTGCTGATCATCTACACGGTGGAGATTCACGGCGTGGATCGCCTTCATGGAATACACGAATGAAAATTGCCATAGAAACAGCAAACGCACTTGCCTATCTCCATGCTTCAGACGTCATCCACCGTGATGTAAAAACTAATAATATCCTTCTGGACAATAATTTCTGTGTTAAAGTAGCAGATTTTGGCTTGTCTCGGCTTTTCCCAACGCATCTTACTCATGTCTCAACAGCTCCACAGGGTACTCCTGGATATGTTGATCCTGAGTACCACGAGTGCTATCAGCTCACTGACAAAAGTGATGTTTATAGTTTCGGAGTGGTATTAGTTGAGCTTATATCATCACTGCCTGCTGTTGATATCTGTAGGCACCGACATGAAATTAATTTGTCAAATATGGCCATCAACAAGATTCAGAGCAATTTATTACATGAGTTGGTGGATTCAAATATCGGGTTTGACACTGATGATAATATAAGGTCAATGATAACTGCAATGGCAGAGTTAGCATTCCAATGTCTACAGAACGACGGGGATATGAGGCCATCTATGCAGGAAGTTGTGGAGGCTCTACTGAGAATTCAGAGAATGAATAAAACTGGGAAAACAGACAAGGGTCATCCTGATGACGATGATGCAGGCTTGTCGAAGAATAACACATCATTAGTTTCACCTGATTCGGTTACTGCAAAATGGAGTAGTAGTTTAACAACACCCAATGGTAGTACCTAGCATTTGGTTCTCTAAGGTGGTGCACTCAAACGCCTTCCATGTTGGTTTCCAAAACCTGAATTACACACTTTGATTACCTTGGTTTTCTCTGTTAAAG
Organism: Solanum tuberosum; assembly: GCF_000226075.1. Lineage (NCBI taxonomy): Eukaryota > Viridiplantae > Streptophyta > Magnoliopsida > Solanales > Solanaceae > Solanum > Solanum tuberosum. The sequence goes on along the minus strand of NW_006239085.1, from coordinate 945,837 downwards.
AGGATGTACATATGTCAGTGCAACACGTTTAATGATTCAATTTGAACTTCTCAAGTCTTCTTTTATCTTTTCGATCTTCTCAAGTGATCTGCTGATTTATTTTTGTAGCAGTACATGTTTAATTTAGTGCGTAGCAATGGAAGAATAGGATTAGTTTCAAGAGAACATTATCCGTATAGTGTAGTATGACAACTGACTGATTTCGAATGTAACATAGAAGTTCAGTGCTCTTAAGCAAGAAAGATTGTACGTGCTCAATCCTTTATGCTGATTTATCTTTAATTTTCTTTAACCAAGAGTGGCTTTCCAGCACAATGCTCTTTCATCAAGAGCTATGCTGCTCGAACTCTTCAATAATATCGACGAGTGTGTTTCGGATCCTCTAAAAGTAGTGTATTTTTGAAGGATCTGATACGCGTGCGTCAACATTTTTGAGGAGTCCGCATAATATAGCTCAAGAGTACATCTGAATGCTATCTTCCCTTTTTTTTTTCCCAATGTGATGAGGTGAGAAGTCTGAGACCATTGTTGATCTGGTAAACTGAAGAAGTAGAGCAACTCATTCATCTCATTATCCATACAACCTGGTTTTGTGCTTTTGTGGCACACAAGAATTGAGAGCCTGTTCTAAATATTCAAATGAAACTCTCCATATTACATATATATAATAAGAACTGTGTCTATTCTTGATGGAGAAGCAGTTCAAATTCTGAAGAGATTTAAAGACAAGTCTTCATAAATTATATACATTTCCTTCGGTTCAACCAAGTACAATACACTGAAATACTATCCTTCACGGTGAATTATTCCAATCAAACTCAAAATGAAAGACACAAATTCAAGTTCATTACTTCTAGAAAGTTCCGTCTTTGGCAGCTGTGCCTATGAAAGTTGCTAATTCTTCAGTAGAACAAAGTGATGAACTGGATGGAGAAATTACGGAGGCGTTCAGTGGCATTGCCTGTGTGTTCAAAGAATGTCTTCCTGAACAATAAGGAGTACATAATAAAGGTTTTGGTGGGATTTCTAAGACGAGGCTTCCCTCTAGCATGTCAATAACCTTACTCATTGATGGCCTTTGTGCTGGATCAGTTTGGATGCACCACAGACCAACTAATATCATCTTTCTAGCAGTTTCTTCTTCTTCTTCTATGTCTATAATCCCACGTAGCTTCAGGTCATCGTCTAGCTGAATGTGCTGATATGCCCAGTAAGGAAAATATATCTCACTTGTATGGCTCACTTCTTCCTTGACATTCTTTCTTCCTCCGACCATTTCTAGAACCATCATTCCATAACTATAGACATCAGACTTGTGTGACACTCCTCCAAAACTCCTACTGATTACTTCGGGAGCAATATAACCAATCGTCCCTCGTGCTCCTAACATGGAAACAATGCTTTCTTTTCTGGTGCATAGTTTTGCCAAACCAAAATCTGATATCTTAGGACAGAATTCTTCATCAAGGAGTATGTTATGAGGCTTTATGTCAAAATGCAAAATTCTTGTATTGCATCCACGGTGAAGATACTCCAATCCTTTAGCAATTCCAACTGCAATTTGATACAATTTGTTCAGTCCCAAGAGAGAACCATCACCGTATATGTATTTCTCTAAGGATCCATTTGGCATGAAGTCATAAATTAGAGCTCTTTTGCTCCCATCAAGACAGTATCCTAAAAGAGACACGACATTGACATGCGAAGTCTGGCTGATGCTTGCAACTTCATTGATAAATTCTTCACCATCACCTTTAGATGCTTTTAAAATCTTCACTGCAACTGCACGGCCGTCAGAAAGTTCACCTTTGTAGACTCCTCCATAACCTCCTTCACCAAGCTTATCTTTGAATCCATGTGTCATTTTCTTGATTTCCCAATAGCTGTATCTCCTTGGTGCCAGAGATCCATATTGCTTAAGTAAGGCCTCTAGACTTTGATCTTCTGTTTTGCCGCTAATTAATTGTATGCACTTGTAGAATGATTCTCTATATTGTGTGTACCAGATTCCTAAGCAGATTAACATCCCAATTCCAGCAATTGATATTCCTATATTATATTACAAGAGGAATTAATGGAACTTCATGTAGCTAAGCTACAAATTGTTTTATTAAAAATGAGCATACCTGTTGCTAAATGAATCTTATTAGTGTTTGCTTGAGTCCCATATGAGGCATCACTATAATCCACTTCAAACCCCTCATCCACAGCCTCTTGCAGCGTAAGAGTTGCGTCCCACAATTTGTTATAAGCAGTGGAAACAAGAGGTACTAGTATGCTAAAGGAACATCCTAGGACATTTGTTACAAATTCATCGCTAAAGAACACACCAGTGTTGATTGTTCCATTTATAAAACAACTAATATTGCTCTGCACCTGTACACTGGACAGGACCACAGAACTGCAGCCATAGTGTATGTTTATAAATCTAGTCCCTGCGACGTAGCTGCAGTGACAATTAAAATAGTGGGAGGCCGTTTGAAAGAGAAATATATCTAACTATACTTGTACTTTTTGTTATTACACATATTCATATACGGTAATACCCCGAGCCACTACGTACCTGAGACCATTGATTAAGGTGGTGTTGTACTTGTAGAGACTGTAGAGTGAAGAAGATTCTGGACAAACATTTTTCCAGTGATTATCATGAACCATTCTCATCTTGAGTGAGGACTGGTTAATTGACAGTACATGAAATTCAGAAGGTCTATAGCCAATGAGTTTTCCATAGACGTAAAGAACAGACAAAGTTGTCTGATTATCTTGGCACTGTAGATATAAATCATGGTTGCCACATAAACTTGATCGCGAACCACCTCCCCAGAACGGGTACTTAACACCATGTATGCTTCCACAGTTATAAGCATCTTCACAATTTACACTCTCGCCTTCAAACGAATAGCTGTAACATGATGGAATGGTGCAGATGACTAAGATTAGGAGGAAAAAACTTGTAAGGTCATATAAGAATAACATGACAACAATTATATGATCTTTCAAAGTTACATATCAAAATACACTTTCTCCATATCATTAAAGAGCTAAATCCAAATCCAAATCAAAGTCAATGGAAAGATCAGGTGAATCAAGTAAGAAAACACCTCTCTGAATAAACATTTCTTTAATGTGCCCATTGTTGTCATTTGTCAACACCTAACAGCTCTCTTAACCAAGACTTTGACCTGGATTACAAATGTATTTTTTTTTTTTTTGAAAGGTTCATCCTACTTTTAATAATGTATGAGTTATATCAAATCACATTGTAATGAGTATCACAAACTTTTTAACAAAAAAAAATACAATTTGAAATATATGAACAGTCAATCTACTCAAATAACTTCTTTATTGTATGTGAAATGATTAGACAATCCATGAACCTGCAAAATTTTGACAACAAAACTTGGTTTGGTAATTAAAGTAAAGATTAAAATTTTATGTTATTAGGTCCAAACATGTGATATATAGTATGTAACAGTACCAAAAAGAATATACAAAAATGATTAAATGACTCTGATTTGAATGCAGAAGAAAATTCTACATATCTTACTTTGTAGTTATCCTCTATTATTTTATCCAATGATGGTGAGAATTAGGCACATTCTTGATATTAATTTATATAAGAATTTAACATAAATGCATAGGTTTGATTAAATCATATACATCTTCTATTAAATATTAGTATTTACGTTATTTATCATTTGACAAGTCATCACCAGGGGAATTAAGAGTCCTTTAAGATGATAAATGTATGTTACGTGAAGCTTTTTATGATTAAATATATATAATAAGTAGTCTTTAATATAATATCATTAGATAAGACACCCTCTTTTAATATCATTTTTATTTATACTAATATAGCCTAGAAATTGTGATTCTAATATCTGTAATATTTTTTTAAAATAATATATATATATATATATATATATATAATTAGTATATTTGATGTATATATAACTGAAACAACTAATTCTAGCAAATAGTGCAAATTGACTAGAAAGGAAAGGACACAATTCTGGTGGGAAAAATAGTCTGGTAGTTAGCCATGTTTTCTGTTTGATTATTTCATTTCATTTATTTATAATTCTAATTTTCAGCAACGTAACACGTGACTAGCTTAGTATAAGAGACATCGTATCCATTGCAAATCATATAATTTGAATGATAATTGAAATTTTCTCTTCTCTAAATTCCTTCTCTTTTCTCTCTTGTTTCCTTCATTGTTCCTCTTTTGAATTCGATCCAATAATTTGATATTATTTGGTATCAGAGCATTGACTCAAAAACAAATCTTCATGACAAAAAATAAGGCTACGAGTGTTGTTGGTTTCAATCAAGCTTCATAGCTCATTAAGTTATTTGAGGATTTAAATGTTCAGCAAGCAAAGCTCCTAAAAATGTACAAGCTACTGGAGCAACGTAATGCTAGTTATTAAGATATGATGGTTGAACTCAATGGTGCGATTGATAACCTTTACCAGTAAAATCAGATGCGACATCACTCATCATCGATTATATGAATGTTGTCCCTCATTCTTCTTTATTTTCCTCTTTGTCTTTGTTCTCCCTCTTCAACTTCTGGCAAAACTTCTTTGTGTGCCCTTTCATGCCACCATGATAGAACTCAATATCCTTAAGTCTGCCTCTAAATTTACTTCTGTTATGTTTCCTATTTTGAGAATCACGAGTTTTATTTCTCCCCTGGAACTAGTTTAACAGGATAGCTGACGAAAAAGAACCATGAGATTTTCTTCTTATCTCTTCGTTCAAGACACTACTCTTGGCAAAATTCATAATGATCACACCATCAGAGCAAAATTTGATAATAAATTTCTGAATGTTTCCCAAGAGTCTGGTAGGGAACCAAGTAGAAGCAAGCCTTGAATTTATCATCAAATTTGATCCCCATAGCAAATAACTGATTCATAATCTCCTGAAAATTATTCAAGTGATTTATCGTTAGAGAACCATCAAGATATTTTAGATTTAACATTTGTTTTATCAAGAATATTTTGTTGTTGTCAGTCCTCCGAGCAAACAAACTCTCAAGATGCTCTCATTAGATTTGAGTATGTGTCTCCCCAAAAATATAATTAAACACATTATCGTCAATTTATTGCCTAATAGATCCATAATTCTGTCTGTGCAACAAATTCCACTCTTCATCTGTTTTATTTTCAAAGTTTATAGTGGTAAAATCAGTTGATAAAAATTCTTAACATTGAGAAGATCTTTCATTTTCCCTTCCAAATGACATAATTAACGTCATTCAAAGTAAGCATTCTACTTGTGTTGACTTTCATCATTTTCCCCAAAAAATATAGCTATTGCAAACCAATGCTCTGATACTACTTTGTTGAGAAAACGCGGACTAACACAAAATTATATATGGTCAAAATAATGAAAAAAAATGGGAAAACAATGACACCAATAATTTTACATGAAAACCCTTTTAAATAAGGAAAAAACCACAGGTTAAGAGAAGTAACTGATATCACTATAGTAAGGAATTTTTACATTGTATAGTCACAAGTATAATACTCAAAGTGAAGACGACACACTCAAAAGGAATAACACTCTTTTTGTTTACCACTTTACTAAAATATCGTTCACACTCTATTTTTCTTCACAAACTATTTTCTTATATAGTCTATGAAAACCTCACAGTTCTCTCTCTCTATATATTTTTTCTCTCAATGTTTTTGGTGTATTTATAAAAGAGGAGGCTCTATTTATAGATAAATTTCCAACTATTTGAGTCAATAAAAAAAAAGGTTGGTTGCTTGCAATTTTCAATAGAAAATTGCACCATCCATTCAATATTTGTTGTCAATCATTCAATTCATCATTTGATGTCACTATTACTTTTTAACAATTGCTTGTAGCAATTGAGAATCATTTATTCAACAACAAAAGTTGACTAATAGAACATGGGATGGACCCTACAATTATTTCAATAAAGGAAACAACTTAACCTTGTTATATGTTCTTTTCTTTCTTTGTCAATATCTGTATTTTCTCCTACAAATTGGTATCAAAGCTTGGTGAAATGTTCTACTTTCTTGGAATGGAAATTCAGCAAAATGGACATGAGATCTTCATATGATAACAGTAATACGCTAACGAAATTCTCATAAAGTTCAAAATGTAAGAATGCAAATCTACAACAACTATAAATCAAAAGGGGAAGCTTTGCAAAGAAATAGAGATGAAAAGGTTGATGAAGGACTTTGTAGGAGCCTGATAGGTTTCCTAATGCACTTGACTGCAACGAGACTAGATATTCTTTATGTTGTGAGTTTACTTTCAAGATATATGCATTATGCTAGTAAAATTCATTTTCAAGTAGCTAAACATGTGAATAAATATGTTAAATGTGCTGTGAATTTTGGTATAATGTTCAAAAAAATATTAGATTTTCAGTTTCTTGAATTTTTTCATAGTGATTGGGCTGGTAGCTCATATGATATGAGAAGCACCTCAGGTTACAGTTTTGATTTTGGTTCTGGAATATTTTCTTGGTGTTCAAAGAAGCAAGATATTGTGGCTCAATCTAGAGCTGAGGCGGAGTACATTGCAGCTGCATCAACTATGAATCAAGCTCTTTTGATTCAGAAGCTGCTAGATTTGTACATGGTGCAAACGAAAAGCACTGAAAGCTCTGTTGATGATCAAGCTGCAATTTCAATTGCAAATAATCCTATTTCACATGGAAACACAAAATATTTCAAGATCAAATTTTATTTCTTGAGGGAGATGCAAAAGAATGGAGACATACATTTAAAGCACTGCGAAAATGATTTTCAGAATGCTGATATTTTAACTAAGGCTTAACCTAGAGCAAGATATGAGTATCTTAGATAAAAAGTGGTATTGCTGCACCCGAGTCAAGGAGGATTGTTGAAAGTAGTGCCTCAAAAGCTAGTTATTAGTTACACCTACTATTGTATCAATATACAACATCAAAATAGGATTAGGTTCAGATAAATAAGGCTACAGTGTTGTGCGGAATCTGATTAATCAATTGCTATATTTTAGTCTTTAGTTAATGGAGATAATGTTAGCTTATTTTACTTATTTTCTTTAGCTTTTTAATTTATGAATTCATGTATTTATACGACAATTTCAATAAAGAAAACAACTTAGCCTTGTTATCTATTTGTTTCTTTGTCAATATTTAATAGAAATGAACTGTCATCTGGCTGTATAAAATTGAGTAATTCTTTTCCTATGAAGAGGTGCCTTATATATAGAGGGCTAAAAGAGTGGCCATTCATTCTAATGTTGATGTCATTGCTTGACATTAGACTTATATGGGAAATAGAGGACCTATTCCTCATCCTAGTTGGGATGAATACTTGATATCTCTCTCAGGAGGTATGGAGAGGTGTTTGTTGTCCCTATGATTGAGCTGAAGTGATTGAGGCAAAAAGGATCTCTCAAAGATTTCCAAAAAGTCTTAGATAAGTTGCTCACACAAATGTCCTTCACCCCAGCCCAATATGATAGTTCCTTCCTAGGAAGATTAAAACCTGAGATATTCTAAACCATTATTCTCCAGAACCCTTAGATATTACCACATGTCGTGATAAGAATCGAGTTACCAGAATAAATAAGAAAATAATGCGGAAGCGAAATTATAAAGATTAAAGATAGAAATTGTAAGATATGTGAAATTCAAGAATAAAATCTCCAATTTCAAGATAAAGGGGTAAGAACCCTAATTGATCTTAGTATTCAAAATTAACGGATTAAGACTAATTATGATACTAATAGAGGTAATTCAAGACCTTATATCAAAAGTGATCTAGACCCATATTACGAAGAAATTAGAGACAACAATTAGTATAAGACTAATCACCTTCTTTAATTTACTAATAGAAACCAAAGATATCAAATTAAGAATTAGTCTTACCTCTTAAAAAACCGTTCTTATAAGGTTGTAAGATAAATCCATAGTCACCACACACAAAGGTGTAAAGAAGAGAAACCTCTCAAATAATATTAATCATGTCCGTATTAAAATGATAAAATCAACCCCTATATATAGGGAAAACCTATCCCAAATAGAATAGGATTTAAATCCTACTTTTATGGAAACTTTAAACTAGGAAACTTTTAAACTAGGAAACTTTAAGCTAGGAAAACATGAAAACTTTAAACTAGGAAACTTTTTAAACTAGGAAAACTTTAAACTAGTAAACTTTTTAAAATATGAACTTTTGACTTTAAGCGTTCAGCTTTCTGGACTCTTTTATTGGGCTTCGTGTGGCCCAATCTTCTCTCTTTTGGGCTTGAATTTGGACACCTCTTTCGTGATAAATATATTCTTGATTTTGTATTGAAGCCTGTCAACTTTAGTACAAGTAGGCTGATGTGGATGCTATCATTCCCCTCTTCTTGAAAACAATTCGTCCTCGAATTTAAATCTCTCAAAATCAAGAAGACATGCATTAGCAAACAACATCCATTTTTCGAAAGCAACAATGGTAGGAACAAAACAGGATAGTGACCATGTGTCCACTTAACCCAATTAATCCTGGCATGTATAAATACATTCTTATAAAGCATGTGAACATCATCATCCCAATAGAAAATTGTCCTATTTATATAAACACAATGAATTCCTTGTCTAGATGCCATTGCGAATGATACATGCAACTTCAAGTTAGTTCCATCAATAAAGTACTCCAATGGGCATGAAAAATACGATACAAGATCCCTAGAACATGCGTCAAATTAGACACTTTTATGATATATCCAAGCATCCTCAATCATCCCACTCACATAAGCATTGAAGTGCTCATAGTCATGTACCTCATCCTCATTAGTAGAAAACACCTTATTAAGCTCAGACTCATCAGGACTTGAAGAATTACGTCTCATCCCATAGAAAGTATCATATGCCAACAAATTATCACACAAAACTCGATTCAACACTAGAACAATAGAAAAATGAACTAACTCATTCACAATCTTTCACACACAAACATCACACCTCTTTTCAACAAGAGGAAATCCACAATCAACTATGTCATGCTCAACTTTAAAAGAGCTTAAATTACTCTTATTGAACTTGTTGATTGAAGTTGGTGACTTATTATACATCAAAATATCATCATCCTCAAAATCAATGAAGTCACCAACATAAGAATTAAGAGTGTAGTTTATTACCTCCAAGAATACTTTAGGTGTTGTAGGAATACCAAGAATGTGAATGAACCAATTATACAGACCATACTTGGTCTTATGTAGCAAAGGAATAACATCACCTCGTTTTTCATTTCTCATTGGTGTTAGATCCACAATTGCCTTGTTGAACTTTTTGTTATGCGCCTTATCTTCGACAGATCCAAAATAATACTCTTTACCTTTATCGTTCTCATCAACATACACTTTCTCAATTGGATTTGTAGTATCAACCACTTTAGAATTAAGTTCATCCAATGACTTTGATTTTTCAATGCATACTTTCCATGAGTATATACAAGAGAGTCAAAACAACTAGAAGAAGAAGTAGGAATGCTAGAGTTAGAATAAGAGATAACCTCACTCAAACTCCCTTGTTTTTCTCTCTTGACCTCACTATCATCCTTTTCTTTTTTTTTCTCTCATGGTCATCTCTGTTTTCTTTTCTCTCATTCTCACTTTTTTTCTCACTTGACATCCCATTCTCTTCACACAACACAACTTCTCTTTTTTCCTCTCTTAGGATGTCAGCATGCACTCCCTTTCTCCTCTCACTCTTTTCTCTCTCAAATTTCTTCATTGCATCTTTCACGCGATTCTGATCTTCATAAACTTGGGTTGGAGTTAAAGGGGAAAATGTATATTTTCTTTCGTTTAGCTCAAGAGAAACTCTATTCCTTCTCCTATCATGAATTACATTCCTATTAAATTGTCATGGCCGCCCAAGCATGATGTGACAATCTTGCATTGGAATGACATCACAAAGAACATTATCGGAATATCTCCCAATGGAGAAATAAACCTTGCATTCCTTAGTCACCTTACGCTCGCCAAAATCATTCAACCATTGCCGCTTATAAGGAGTGTGTGTTTAATGCATGTAAATTTAAACTTGTCCACAACGTATGAACTTACCACATTAGTACCACTTTCACTATCAATAATCATAGAGCAAATTTTACCATTTATCCCACACCTTGTATCAAAAATAGTTTCTCTCCTTAAATTGGCTATAGTGACATTCTTCTCCTTCAACCGTTTGATCAACACATCAACACAATTAATGTCGTTTTGAGTTGTAGCTTCAATTTTCTTACCTGTTTCAAACATCTCAAACAATATCAAAGAAATAAATATCTCTCAATTAATTTGGCTTTTCTTTTCTCTATTAATCCCACTCTCTCTTGCCTTTTCCCACTCAAATTACTACCTTTGGATGAATCCTTCAGAATTTATGTATAAACCCTATTAGTAACAACCTTTTAAAAGTAAGATGTAGAAAGAAAATAATTTATCACTTCCAGATAAATTGGGATTGATGAGACAAGAAAAAGACAACTTTGTGAAACATGCAAAACTTCAAAATTCCCCTTTTCTTGATTTCTTCTTTGAGGTAGAAAATCAGGAATCAAAACAAATTCGGAGTTTCTTATTTTCTTTTTTTCCCTTTTTCTTGTTTTTTTTGTTGCTTTGTAGCTTAACTTTTAAACAACTATAAAAAGACATTTTTTTTCTTTTTGTTTTGAAATTCCCAAGATTATCAAGAATGAAACCTTGATAAAACCGCTCTGATACCACTTGATAAGAATCGGGTTACTAGAATAAGCAAGAAAATAATGTGGAAGCGAAATTATAAAGATTAAAGACAAAAATTGAAAGATATGTAAAATTCAAGAATAAAATCCCCAATTTCAAAATAAAGTGTTAAGAACCTTAATTGATCTTAGTATTCAAAATTAACGAATTAAGACTAATTGTGATACTAATAGAGTTAATTCAAGAACTTAGATCAAAAGTGATCTAGACCCATATTACGAAGAAATTAGAGACCACAATTAGTATAAGACTAATCAACCTCTTTAATTTACGAATAGAAACCAAAGATATCAAATTAAGAATTAGTCTTACCTCTTAAAGAACCGTTCTTATAAGGTTGTAAGATAAATCCAAAGTCACCACACACAAAGGTGTAAAGAAGAGAAACCTCTCAAATAATATTAATCATGTCCGTATTAAAATAATAAAATCAACCCCTATATATAGGGAAAACCTATCCCAAATAGGTTAGGATTTAAATCCTACTTTTATGGAACTTTAAACTAGGGAAACTTTAAACTAGCAAACTTTTTAAACTAGGAAAACTTTAAACTAGTAAACTTTTTAGAACTTTTAACTTTAAGCGTTCAACTTGCTGGACTCTTTTATTGGGCTTCGTGTGGCCCAATCTTCTTTCTTTTGGGCTTAAATTTGGACACCCCTTTCGTGATAAATATATTCTTGATTATGTATTGAAGCCTATCAACTTTAGTACAAGTAGGCTGACATGGATGCTATCAGGTCTATAGAATTTCTAGACTAAGAGAAGCAACTTTGGGTATTGAAAGCATATCTTTAAGCTAGTTTTCTCCAAGCGCTACTTAGATTTATCCAAGAAAAATAACAACTTGAATCCAAACCTCTCTATCATCATGATTCCTCACAATCCAAAGCTATAGTACTTGTGTCCCTATTTCCTTTCTATCCACAATGTGAAAGTTATGCTTAGATGACTAACAACTGAAAAACTACATTGATGGAGCTAGAGAGAGAAAGTATGAAAGAGACGATTGAGAGATTGATTTGGGGAAATGAAAAATTAAATTCTATTCCACTTCTTTCCAATATTTATACATGTATGTACAAAAATGAAAATATCTTCTAATCAACATGACAGCTGAGACGCAACTGATTTCCTAACTAACTTCCTTTCAACCAATGAGCTAACTAATTTCTTTATAACAAAAAACATATAATTAATTGAAAGCTGAAGTTTAACTAATCTGAACACCCCCCCCCTTCAAGTTGGAAGGGAGATGATTCCAGATAACTTGTGCAAAATAGTCGAGTGCTTGGGCCCAATGAGGCTCTTGGTTAAAATATCAACTAGTTGTTCATTAGTGGGGATGTGGTGAAGAGTCACAAGTCCTTCGTGTAGTTTTTCTAGAAAAAATGACAATCAACCTTTATTTGCTTAGTTCTTTCATGGAATACAAGATTCTTTGCAATATGAATGGCTGCTTGACAGTCACAAAAGACTGAGATAGGTTGGTAAGGTGCTTCACCTATTTCACAAAGCGATCCATCAAGCCAAACTAATTCTCTAACCACTTTTCTTACTGAGCTGCATTCTGCCTCTGCTAAGGAGAGTGAGATAGTGATTTGTTTCTCTGATTTCCAACTTACAGGGTGATTCCCCATGAGCACTTTGTATTCACTTACAGATCTTTTGGAATCGAGAGATGCAGCCCAGTCAGAGTCACAATAAGCAGTGACGACATAGTTCGGATCTTTAGTTAGATAAATCTCCATTGTGGAAGTGTTCTTCAGATTCCTCAATACGTGGAAAGCAACCTTCAAGTGAAGTTTTCTTGGTGCTTGCAAAATTTGACTGAGATGTTGTACACTAAATGAAATGTACAATATAGCATTTATAAGGAAATTTAACTTTCCCACTAATTTCCTATAGTATGTTGGATCAACTAGCAGTGTTCCTTCATGAGACTTAAATTTTACCACAACATCAAGAGGAGAAGTAGTTGGACTATGGTGTAAGCAATCAAATTCTTTGATTAGATCTGTGGTAAACTTCTTCAGTGTGATGAGTACCCCATTCTGCTTGTAGAGAATCTCCAATCCCAGGATGTAATGAAGCTTTCCTAGGTCTTTAATTTTGAACTGGTCATGTAAAAAGGACTTCAGGGATGTGATTTCATCTAGGTCAGTTCCTGTCAAAATTATTTTATCAACATACAATGCTACATAAATTCTGGTTGATTTATCCTTCTTGTAGAACAATGAGTAATCACTGGTAGAGTGTGAGTATCCTCTTGAATACAATGCCTCTGCTAACTTCTCATACAATTGCCTACTACCTTGATTTAACCCATACAAGGACTTATTGAGCTTGCAAAAAAGTCCCTTTTCATTCACTTGGAGTCCCTGTGGAAGGTTCATGTTTACTTCTTTATTTAAATTTCCATAAGATAAAATCAGCAGCATGAATCTGCTAATTTGCTCTGTTCCTCCATTAATGGAGGTTAAGCTTGTGTACAAAGAAACTAAATTGAAAGAGAAGAGGGAAGAGCTTTCATTGAATCAAAAACTAACTAATAAGTGTTACACTGTGATACTTATATACAATTTCTAATTAATAAAATCTGGAAGCATCTACTCAATTCTAGAATAATGAAAAGCAACTAACTAACTTGACACTGTTGCAACTAACTCTAACTAACTTCACTGTACACTATATTCTCAACACCCCCCTCAAGTTGGAGGTGAGGTAATTACAAACAACTTGTTCAATAGAGCAGTATGTTTAACCCCAGTTAAAACTTTGGTGAAGATATCTGCCAACTGTGAATCAGTGGGGATGTGATGGAGTGTGATCAAGCCTTGCTGGAGTTTAGTCCTAACAAAGTGGCAGTCGATTTCTATGTGCTTTGTCCTCTCATGAAAGACTGGATTCTTGGCAATATGGACTGCTGCTTGACTGTCACAGTGGAAATGTATTGGTAAGGAGCATTTGACATTTAATTCATCAAGTAGCCTTTCAAACCATACTAATTCTCCCACAACTTGTCTTACATCTCTGTATTCAGCTTCAGCAGAAGACAAATATATTGTGGTTTGCTTCATAGACTTCCAACTGATAGGGCTATCACCCATAAGCACTAGGTATCTACTTACAGACTTCCTTGAATCAGAGCATGCAGCCCAGTCTGAATCACAATAAGCACTAATAGTGAGATCAAGTTTGTTTGAAATAAATATCCCCATTGTAGGGTCCTTCTTTAAGTATCTCAGTACATGATAAGATGCTCTCAAATGTGTCTCCCTAGGTGTTTGCATGAATTGACTTAAGTGTTGTATACTGTAGGCTATGTCCATTCCGGTGTTTGTAAGAAAGTTTAGTTTACCAACCAACTTCCTGTATTGAGTAGGATTAGACAAGAGCTTGCCATTTGTAGCCTTCAACTTCTCAGTGCAATCAAGTGGTGATGTGGTGGCCTTGTAGTTTAGTGCATCAAAGTCTTTCAAGAGATCAAAAGTAAATTTTCTTTGTGAAACAAGAACACCATCATGCCTGTATAAAATTTCCAGCCCATAAAGTGGTGTAGTTTACCCAAATTCTTTATCTTGAACTGATCATTCAGGAAGACCTTTAAAGAGTTGATCTCATCAATATCAGTCCCAGTCATAATTATATCATTCATATATATGGCAACAAAAACCAAGGAACATCCTTTCCTTTTATAGAACAGTGAATAGTCACTATCTGAATATCCTTTTGAACAAAGATTGTGTGCCAACTTATCATACCATTGTCTGCTGGCCTGCTTCAATCCATATAAGGATTTTTTCAATTTGCACACTATGTTGTCACAACCTACATCTAGACCTTGTGTAAGTGCCATGTACACTTCCTCATTTAAATCACCATGCAAGAATGCATTGTTGACATCCAATTGGTATAGGTTCCAACCTTTCTTGACAGCTAAAGAAATCAAGGTTCTAATAGTAGTCATTTTAACCACAGGTGAAAAGGTTTTAGTGTAATCTATCCCAACTTGTTATGTGTAGCCTTTGACTACCAATCTAGCCTTGAAACTCTCCACACTCCTATCAGCCTTATGTTTGATTTTGTACACCCACTTGCAACCAATAGCTTTCTTCCCTTCAGGTAATATGACCATTTCCCAAGTGTCATTAGTATACAACGCTTCAAACTCATGTATCATGGCCTATTGCCAGGCAGGATGCAAGATTGCATCCTCAAATGAATTAGGTTCATATTCATGTGAAATGGTTTTCACTAACTGCTGACTATCAGAACAAAAACTGTTGAAACAAACATGATCATGTTGGGATATAAAAGATGTAAGGGAGTGTAGGTTAGGCAAGGTGTAGTTGTATTCTTTGAGGTAATTAGGAGTATGAATTGTTCTAGTGGTTCTTCTAAGTGCTGGTAAAGTATTATTGTTTGTAGAGGTATTGGGATCAAACGAAGTATGTTGTGTTGTAGGTTCATGTGTGACTTCAGGTGGTGTTGAGGTCAGATTGGTATTAGTTGTTACTTGGTCATTAGTGATCTCATGTGGTGTGAAATTATCCAGCAAATAATCATTAACAAAAGTGTTTGTTTTTCCATGCAGGCAAGTTATATCAGTGGCATGAATTAGCATCTGTAAGATAGTATTAAAACTAGAGCCAACATGAACAATGACAAATGAAAATACTTTTTCATGAAAAATGACATCTCTAGATAAATGAACCTTTTTGGTAGCTAAATTCAGAACCTTGTAACCTTTTGTGTTGAAAGGGTAGCCAATAAAGATGTGAGGTGTGGTTCTTGGTTCAAATTTGTCCTTATGAGTCTTCAAGGTAGTGGGAAAACAAAGACAACCAAAGCTTTTAAGATGAGAATATGTGGGTTTTTTGTGGTATAATAGTTCATATGGGGATTTATTTTGAAGGAGTTGAGAGGGCAATCTATTTATGAGGTATGTGGTAGTCAATACACATTCCCCCAGTACCTCATAGGTAACTTTGACTGGAACAAAAGAGCTCTTGCTGTTTCAAGAAGGTACTTATGTTTCCTTATTCCACTACCCCATTTTGTTGAGGTGTATAAGGACAAGTTTTTTGGTGTATGATGCATTTGGATTTAAAGAAACAAGTGGCCTCAGCTTAAGTGAACTCCAGACCATTATGGCTTTCAACTTGGTTTGGAACTGATTTTCTATGAGGGATATGAAGGCTTTGATGGTTTGTAGAGCACTACTCTTACATCTTAGTAATTGTGTCCAAGTGGATCTACTATGGTCATCTACCATAGTGAGAAAGTAATGATAACCGTCATGAGTGGGAATGTGGTATGGTCCCCATAAGTCAATGTGTAGTAACTCAAACACTTCAGTCGTAGTAATGGTACTTTCTGGAAAGGGCATCCTAGTTTGCCTAGCCATAGGACATATGGTGCAAGTAAAATGTTGTTTATTAGAAAAAATTATAGGTATGGTTGAAATGTTTTTCATTTTCACAAAGGTACATGTCCTAATCTAGCATGCCATAATAATTCATCATCATGAGTATGGGTGGAGGTATTAGCAAATGAGGAAAAAGAATCAATAAGACAAGAATGAGAATTAACAGCATTGCAAACTTAGTTATTGATAGAAGAACATTTTACAAAAGATGTGGTGCACACATTAGGATTTTTCTTCCTGTCAACATTGGCTACAGAAGGAACAAGATGACAAGCAACATGTGAATTATTTTCAGCAGAAGATGCATAACAGTTGTGGCACTTTGGACACAGGAAGTACAGACCATTCTTGGCTCTACCAAGTTCTAGAGGGCTCTTTAGAGAAGGACCTTGCAGTAAACAAGAAGATTTGTTAAAGCTGACTATACCATTGAGTTGTAGTGCTAGGCAATTAACAGAGATCAGATTAAACTTGAAGCTAGGAACAAACAATACTTTGTTAAGAGTCAATGCTGGACTTAAGCAAACATCACCAATTTCAATCACTTTGACCTTATAACCATTAGGTAGTAAAATTAGGAAAGGGTATGGAAGTGATCTAATGTTTGTGAGGTTGGCTTTGTTGTAAGTCATGTGGTGTGATGCTCCTGAGTCTATGATCCAAGAGCCATCATTTAGTTTGACACATTTACAAGAAAGATCACTAATATCAGTAATATAGGAGTAACAAGCAAGTATACCTGCCAGATTCACAGTTCCATTCAACATAATGTTTGAGTTGTCTGAGTTAGATGCTTCATTTCCAACCTGCAGAGTCCCTAAAAGATTATGCAATTGTTCATATTGATCTTTGGACAAGTTTAATGGCATTTGCCTCTTGATTTCAGGTTCCTCCTCAGACTGATGCCCATTCATATAAGATGAACACACATTTGCTGCAGAACCTGTGCCTTTTCCCTTTTGAAACTTTGGATTGGATGGGTACCCATGAAGCTTGTAGCATCTATCCTTTGTGTGCCCTGATTTTTTACAGTAATCGCAAAACAAAGATGACCTGTTAGTACTGGGATTTCCCCTAAATATAGCATTGGTGTTTGTATTTGCAGAGCTGGTTCCACCCCCTCTAGATGAGCTGTAATTAGTTCTGAACCCTTTGTATCCCACACTACTGTTGGTTTGGCCATAGGCATTGAGTGAGGTAGAATCCAAAGTTGTATGATTGTGAGGTCTCACCTCTCTTTGTTTTTCTTCTTGGGATAGGATGACAAAGGCTTGAGCCATGCTTGGAAGTATGTTCATCATGAGAATATTGCCTCTAACAGTTGTGTACATTTCATTTAGTCCCATCAAAAAATGTATGAGTCTCCTGTCTTGTTCAGCCTTGTGCATTTTGGTCTTACCACCACAAACACACACAAGTGCACTGAGAATTAACATCGATGGTACTCATTTCCTCCCACAACTTCTTCATCTTTGTGTAATATCCAGTAATGTCCAGAGTGCCTTGGACAAGATCATTGATCTCCTTTTGCAATTGATACATCTTGTAACCATTTGTCTGATCGTATCTATCTTCCAACTCTGCCCAAAGTTCCTTGGCATTATTCACATACTGCAGGCCATCACGCAATCACGGGGACAGGGAATTCAGAATCCAAGAGGTGACCATGTCATCATACCTCTCCCATTGCATGAAACTGGGATCAGTGTGAGTACGTCGCACAATTGTTCCGTTAATGAAACATGTTTTACTCTTGACTAAAAGAGCTCTAAAAATAGACCTTCTCTAAGATCTATACCCAGTGCCATAAAAAACTGCAGGCAAAAGAGAGGAACCTGTATTCTCTAAAGGATGTAAGTAAAAAGGGCTGGTAAAATCCATTCGAACTGTGGACGAACTAGAAGCAGGATCAGCTTGGAGATTAACCATGGTGTTTGATTTGTTCGCGAAGTGATTCAATCACAAAATGAGAATTCAATTTTTCTAATAAACTAGGGAACTCAACAACGAGGATGAATCAAATGAAGATCGCAAAAGTAAAATTGCAGATCTAATGAGTATAAAAGATTCTTCAAACAACTAATGAAGACAACAACAAAAATTCACAATTACAGCGGAAAAAAAACTCACAAAGTAAATTGAAGATGGAGGAAGAACATGAACAATCAACTGCGCTCTGATACCATGATAAAATCAGCAGCATGAATCTGTTAATTTGCTCTGTTCCTCCATTAATGGAGGTCAAGTTTGTGTACAGAGAAACTGAATTGAAAGAGAAGAGGGAAGAACTTTCATTGAATAAAAACTAACTAATAAGTGTTACACTGTGATATTTATATACAATTTCTAATTAATAAAATCTGGAAGCATCTACTCAATTCTAGAATAATGAAAAGCAACTAACTAACTTGACACTGTTGCAACTAACTCTAACTAACTTCACTGTACACTATATTCTCAACACCATACAGGAATGCATTATTCACATCCAACTGAAATAGATCCCAACCTTTCTTAACAACTAAACTGATCAGAGCCCTAACAGTAGTCATCTTGACTACTGGAGAATGTCTCAATGTAATCAATACTAGACTGTTGAGTGTATCCCTTGACTACTAGTCTAACTTTGATTCTCTCCACTGTTCCATCAGCCTTATGTTTAATCTTGTAAACTCACTTGCATCCAATTGTCCTCTTGTCTGCAGGTAAATGAACTAAACTTCAGGTATTGCTAGTATCCAAAGCTTCAAATTCAGGTGACATTGTTGATTGCCAAGCAGAGCTCATGGTTGCCTCCTCATATGAGTTTGGCTCACTATCATGAGTAATGTTTCTTACTAGCTGCTGACTCTCAGTGTCAAAACTAGTGAGTGAAACATATTGGTCATTGGTGATATTAGGAGGATGGTAAAGTGATGACTCAGCCTGCAGGTTGGGAAGATTATAGGTATATTCATTGAGGTATTTTGGTACAACGTGTGTCCTACTTGTTCTTCTAGGTGCAAGAGGTTGGTGTTGTGAACAAGAAAAAGTATAAATGGTGGTATGTGGGGAATTAGATATTTCTGGGCTATCTGATGGAATTGTTTCATCAAGTGAGGTCTCAATGTGTTGTAAGTTGGCATTAACAATATTATATGTGACAACAATTGAGTTGTTCTCATTCAAATCATGAGCATTATTCAAAGTACTATTTGTGAAGTTCAACAATTTAGGATTAGCATTAAAAATTCTCAATACAGAACTAAAACTAGAATTAGGAAAAGAGAGAACAAAAGGAAAGGTATTATTAGTTAGTTGTTTTAGGATTGCAGTGTCTATTTCTGAGTTTCCTGTATTTCTCTTTTCAGTTATTTTAGGAGGTAGTTACCATGGTTAGCACCATGAATTAAAAGTAGGACCATGACCTATTTCAGTTTCTTTCCTTTATGTTTATGGATCTATTTTTCTACAGAATTAATTTAACTCTCTACATAAGCTTTTCTAGTCTTCTTCTTCACTTTATATTCCTTCTATTCTCCTTCCTTCTTTTCTATTACAGACTAAACACTGCCTTTATTCTGTTATCTTCCATTTTCTTATTATAAACTCACTGTTGGTATCAGAGTTTCATCTTAAGGGGTCTATGATCGAGTTGGAGAAGCCATGGATGCTGAAGTAAGTTTCTTACCAATTACTCTACCGATCTTTGATAGAGATAATTATCAGATTTGGGAAGTACGAATGGAGATGTACTTGGATGCTTTGGATCTCTGGGAAGTTGTGGAAGAGGATTACGATATCCCAGCCTTACCAAATAATCCTACCATTGCTCAGATTAAAACACACAAAGAAAAGAAGACAAAGAAATTGAAGGCCAAGGAATGCTTATTTGTTGTTGTATCGTCAACAGTTTTCACCCAAATAATGTCTGAGAAAACTGCTAAAGAAATATGGGATTATCTCAAGGAAGAGTATTATAGAGATGATAGAATAAAAGGTATGCAAGTTTTAAACTTAATTAGGGAGTTTGAATTGCGAAAAATGAAGGAATCTAAAACAGTGAAGGAGTATTCAGATAGACTTCTAATATTGCAAATAAAGTGAATCTACTCGGCTCTACATTTTCAGAATCAAGAATTGTTGAGAAGATTCTTGTAATAGTTCCTGAAAGGTATGAAGCAACAATTACGACCTTAGAAAATACTAAGGATTTATCAAAAAATAGTTTGACAGAGTTCCTCAATTCCCTGAAAGCTCAAGAGCAAAGAAGACTCATGAGACAAGAGGTTACAACAGAAGGGGCTCTTGTCAGTAAGCATCATGTTAACAAAATTAAGAAGAATAAAAAGAATCAAGCATTGTGTGAAGGAGAAACATCAGCCAACAACAAAAGTAAGAGAGGAAGCTCAAAGAAAAGTTATTCCCCTTGTCACCACTGTGGAAGAAAAGGTCATCCACCATTCAAGTGTTGGAGGAGACCTGATGCTAAATGCATGAAATGCAATCAGCTTGGACACGAAGCAGTGATTTGCAAGAATAAGACCCCACAACAGGAAGGAAATGCTCAAGTTGTTGATTAAGAAGAAGAGGATCATCTTTTTGTTGCAACATGCTTTCCAAGTAAGTTCTCAATAGATTCTTGGTTAATTGATTGTGGGTGCACTAACCACAGGACACATGACGAAGTCCATTCAAGGAGTTGAAGCCCATTGAAATTTCCAAGGTTTGGATAGGAAATGGAGATCACCTTCCTATCAAAGGAATTGGAACTATTGTTATCAAGATAAGCACATGCACAAAGAAAATTTTAGAAGTTCTTTATGTTCTTGAAATTGATCAAAATTTTCTAAGTGTAGGACATCTGATGGAAAAAAGATTCAAAGTTTAATTCAAAGATTATCACTGTCAAATTAGTGACACTACTGGAAATGAAATTTTCAGGGTGAAGATGAGAGGAAGGAGTTTTTCTTTTGATCAAACAAAGAAGGAGCAACTAGCTTTTTCCATGAAGGTAAGTGTAACAGAAATCTGGCACAAGAGACTTGGTCATTGTCATCTACAAGCATTATTATTGCTGATGAAGGAAGATATGACAAGAGGACTACCAACTCTAGTTGATCACTTACCAAGTTTTCAAGCTTGTCAATATGGTAAGCAAAAAAGGAAGTCATTTCCTAAAGCATCATGGCGAACTTCTGAAAGGTTGCAGTTGATTCACACAGATGTTGCAGGACCTCAAAAACACCATCTCTTAATGGTAGTCTATACTATGTTATATTTATTGACGATTATACAAGATTCTGTTGGATTTATTTTATGAAATATATATCAGAAGTGGCATGAATTTTCTCGAAGTTCAAGAAGATGGTGGAAAGTCAAAGTGGTTGCAAAATCCAATCCCTGTGGTCTGACAATGAAAAAGATTATAATTCTGAAGAATTTAACAAATTTTGTGAGGAAGTAGGTATTACTCATCAGCTTACTGCTCCATATACTCGGCAACAAAATGCAGTTAGTGAAAGGAGGAACATATATATAGTGGCAATGACGCGGTGCATGTTGCATGAAAAAGAGTTGCCGAAAAGTTTTTGGGCTGAGGCAGCTAATACAACAATATTTCTCCAAAATCGGCTTCCTACTAAAGCATTGCTGGATAAAACTCCCTTTGAGGCTTGGAATGGAATCAAACCATCACTAAGCTTCATTAAAGTATTTGGTTGTGTTTGTTTCTTTCATGTGCCACAGGTTAAAAGAGACAAACTTGACAAGAAGGCACTTCTTGGAATATTTGTGGGTTATAGCTCATCCTCCAAAACCTACAAAGTTTATAATCCACAAAGACAGAAGATGATTGTCAGTAGGGATGTGCACTTTTCTAAGGAAGAGAAATGTGACCAGAAGGACAATAAACTTTCAGTCCAAGTTTTAGAGGAGCAGGCATCTGATCACTCACAAAATGAGTTAGTTGATTATCTTTCAATTAGATATACAAGACTACTCTCTAACATCTACCAACAAAGTAATGTAACAGTTTGTGAGCCTGCAGGGCATGAGGGAGCACTTCAAGATAAAAATTGGAGAAACTCCATGAAGTAGGAGATGCTAATCATCAAGAAAAACTAAACTTAGGAGTTAGTTGACCGACCAAAAGATAGGAAGGTCATTGGAGTAAAATGAGTGTTTAGAACCAAGCTCAATTCTGATGGTTCTATCAATAAATACAAGGCTAGACTTGTTGTCAAAGGATATGCCTAAATATTTGGTGTTGATTACTCGGACACCTTTGCTACAGTAGCCCAATTGGATACCATTAGATTGTTGCTAGCAATAGCAGCACAAAAGGGATTGAAAGTGTTCTAGCTAGATGTGAAATCTGCTTTTTAAAATGGTGTACTACTAGAAAAAATCTATGTAGAGCAACCCGAGGGTTTCTTTCAGCAAGGAAAAGAAGAAAAAGTGTGTCTGCTTAAAAAAAAAACTCTTTATGGCTTAAAACAAGATCCAAGAGCTTGGTATAGCAGGATTGATGATCCAACTCTTTGGGGTTTGTACGAAGTGTATTTGAAGTTACTTTTTATGTCAAACATGAAGGAACTGATCTTCTCATTGTTTCCCTTTATGTTGATGATCTCTTGGTGACAGGAAACAATGTATGGCTGGTTGAAGAGTTTAAGAAGGAAATGATGCAAGTCTTTGAGATGACTTACCTGGGGCTAATGACATACTTTCAGGGAATGGAAATCAAACAAGGTCGTGATGAAATTTATCTACCAAAAGAAGTATCCAAGAGAGATACTTAAGAAATTTCACATGGAAAATTGCAAGGCAACAAGCACAACAATGTTGTAAGTGATCTTTTATCCAGATTTATGCATTGTGCTACTGAAATGCATTTGCGAGCAGCAAAAGAATTACTGTCACCCCCGAGCTACCCTCGAGATGTGGACACGGGACCTAGAATCACAAGTGACCCCACACTAACCCTGCTGGCATAATCATGAGCATACTAAAGATAAACTAAGAAAGAAAACTAATTGCAGAAGCTAATCATAAATAAATCTGAAATGATGGGGAATACCCGTATCTAAAACTGAATATCAAATCTGAGAGTTTAATACAAAAGAAACATCAAACTCAAATACTAAGCTGAATCTAACTATGTCTAAAAACAACCTCTAACTGACTAGAAGTGTTGGGACATGCCCAGCTAAGTCTAGCAAACCTGAAACTAAAACAATGAAAACTGAAAGATAACATGACTATTGTCCTCGAAGAATGAGGACTCACCACTGATGCTGCTGAACTGGAGATCGGGGACCGATCTAAGCGTGATCTGGATGCTGAGAATCTAAAACTACATCACAAGAAGATGTGGCGCAGAGTATGCGTCAGTACTTGAAAGGTACTGAGCACGCAGGATAGAGTAAAGCTAAAATAAACATATAACTGAACAAGCAATTATGGCTGGTTGAAGAGTTTAAGAAGGAAATGATGCAAGTCTTTGAGATGACTTACCTGGGGCTAATGACATACTTTCAGGGAATGGAAATCAAACAAGGTCGTGATGAAATTTATCTACCAAAAGAAGTATCCAAGAGAGATACTTAAGAAATTTCACATGGAAAATTGCAAGGCAACAAGCACAACAATGTTGTAAGTGATCTTTTATCCAGATTTATGCATTGTGCTACTGAAATGCATTTGCGAGCAGCAAAAGAATTACTGTCACCCCCGAGCTACCCTCGAGATGTGGACACGGGACCTAGAATCACAAGTGACCCCACACTAACCCTGCTGGCATAATCATGAGCATACTAAAGATAAACTAAGAAAGAAAACTAATTGCAGAAGCTAATCATAAATAAATCTGAAATGATGGGGAATACCCGTATCTAAAACTGAATATCAAATCTGAGAGTTTAATACAAAAGAAACATCAAACTCAAATACTAAGCTGAATCTAACTATGTCTAAAAACAACCTCTAACTGACTAGAAGTGTTGGGACATGCCCAGCTAAGTCTAGCAAAACTGAAACTAAAACAATGAAAACTGAAAGATAACATGACTATTGTCCTCGAAGAATGAGGACTCACCACTGATGCTGCTGAACTGGAGATCGGGGACCGATCTAAGCGTGATCTGGATGCTGAGAATCTAAAACTACATCACAAGAAGATGTGGCGCAGAGTATGCGTCAGTACTTGAAAGGTACTGAGCACGCAGGATAGAGTAAAGCTAAAATAAACATATAACTGAACAAGCAATGAAGCAAGAGTATAATCTGAACATGATATAGATACTGAATACTGAGCTAACAAAATGCAATGACCAAATTTAGACATGTTGATGCTGAATACTGATTATACTGAAATGTGGTCAATGCAATGGAGTCTGACTGAACTGTGGGAGCTACTAATAACCGATAATAAAACCACGTGAGCTAAATGTGGAGTCCGATGTATACGCCCCATCAAGAGGACCCAATACACCCGGCCAAAGGTGTAGAGGCATGCTGGCGTGATCACTAAAATGATGCCCACAGAGGGGACTTCCAACCTACGTGGCTTGTAGTTCTGGGACTATATGGGTGACTACCCTAGTCCAACTCGGTATTATGCTACTCCCAATAGATTAAATGATTAACACATGCTAGGTCAGATATTTTAGTATTTCAGATGTACATGTCTCAGTTTGAATGTGTCATTGTCAGTATATAAATGTGCGCTCTCATTTTGCATGTCATTTTTGAGCTATCCAATATATTTCAGTAATTCAGTCATAATGTTATCCAGAGTGTCCTTGGTGCTGCTAGATGGTCCTTGCACCTGAACATTTTCAAGCAATCTCACCAGATGATCATATTGGTCTTTGGTTAAGCTTTGAGTTCCCTGAATGTGGTCCAGTTCCCCTTGTGAACTTGAGGTTTTGGGGAAAACCATGCAACCTATAGCACTTGTCTTCTGTGTGTCCAACCTTCTTACAGTAATCACAAAACAAATTTTCTTTGTTAATATTAGGAATGGGATAAGTGTTCCTGTTGACATGCTGAAAATGATTGAAAGGACCTCTGTAGATGTTGTTTCCATTTCTGTGATTGTTGTAAGAGTAGTTTGTTCTGAAATTGCCATTTCCAGAACTAGCACTAAGTGAGGTAGAGGCTCTAGAACTAGCACTAAGTGAGGTAGAGGCTAAACTCATGCGAGTGGATGGTTTGACTTCTCGTTGTTTCTCCTCTTTCACTAAAATAGAAAAAGCCTGTGCCATAGTTAGCAGTGGGTTCATCATAAGAATGCTACCTCGCACTATAGTGTAGACCTCGTTAAGTCCCATCAGGAACTGGATGAGCTTTCGATCCTGCTCCGCCTTATGCATTTTGGTCTTACCACCACAATCGCACAGACAAGTGCATTGAGTGTTGGGATCCAGGGTATTAAGATCTTTCCAGAGTCCTCGAAGCATGGAATAGTACCCTGTAATGTCCAGATTTCCTTGGGCGAGATCATTGATCTCCTGTTGGAGCTAATAGAGTTTCGCACCATTGATTTGGTCATACCTGTCTTGCAGTTCCTCCCACAATTCCTTTGCGTTGTTGACATACTGCAAGCTGTCAACTAAGTCCTTCAACAGAGAATTGAGAATCCACGACCTGACCATGTCATCGCAACGTTCCCATTGAGCGAATGTGGGTGAATTTACAACCAGTTTCTGAACTTTCCATTGATGAAACCTACTTTGTTTTTCACAGATAGGGCGTGAAGGACACCGCGTCACCAAGATCTATAACCAGTTCCAGTTCCATCGAAGAGCACCAGAATGATCGCAGATCCAGCTCTTTCTGATGGATGCATGTACAGTGGTTGGCTGGAATCAACAACTTGCTGAGTTTGGATCTGAGGAGCGTCTGTGTTCTGATCCATGAGATTGATGAAATTGAGCTAGAAAAATCTGAGACCTAAACATGGAATCTAAGAAACAAGAATTCGTGAATGAGATGAAAAAGAAAGGAATCAGAGAAACAAAAGAGAATGAAGAACTAAGTGAGGTGATGCGGAAGACGAAGAAGAGATCAGTGCCTATTGCTCTAATACCATGTCAAAGTTGTGCATAGATGACTAACAAGCTAGAGAGAGAGAGAGTATGAAAGAGACGATTGAGAGTGTGATTTGGGGAAATGAAAAATTAACTTCTATTCCACTTCTTTATTATACATGTATGTACAGAAATGAAAATATCTTCTAATCAACATGACAGCTAAGACACAACTGATTTCTTAACTTCCTTTCAACCAGTAAGCTAATTAACTAACTTCTTTATAACAAGAAGCATATAATTAATTGAAAGCTGAATTTTAACTAATCTCAACACACAAAATCTAGAAGAACTAGTTCTCCAGTAAATATGCAAGACACATGAGCTAAAGACTCATGTTACTTTTGTAATGAGAAATACAACCTTGGCAATAAGTGCAGCCTCCCAGAATAGCTATTTATATTGAAGAGTGAAGAGTTGAAAGTCTCTGGTGATGCTAGAAAAGAAGAGAGCCTTCCACTTGAGGATAAGAGTAAACCAGTGATCTCAATTTATGCCTCGACTAGGATAAGAGGTGCTCAAACCATTAAGGTTTTATTGTATACTACTCAACGACCCTTACATAATCTGATTGTTGGTGGGAGCACACATTACTTCATTTACCATGACACAACTCAGAAGTTAGGGTGTCCCATCACCCTCTTACTTAGTCAATATGTCAGCAATGGTAAATCTAGAATGCTGTTTCATTGTATCCAGATTCTACATGCTCAATCCTTTCTACTGATTAAGCTTTATTTTTCTTTAACCAAGAGTCCCTTTCAGCACAATGCTCTTTCTTCAAGAGCTATGTGCTTGGACTCTTCAATAATATCGATGGGTGCATTTCTGATCCTCTAAAGTTAGTGTAATTTTGGAGGATCCGACACAGGTGCGATAACACTTTTGAAGAGTCCGTGCAACATAGATCAACAACACATCTGAATGATATCTTCCTTGTTTTTTTTACTATTAGGGAGGTGGAGTGTGTGATGAGGTGATAAATCTGAGACCACTGTTGATTTTATTAACTGAAGAAGTAGAGCAGCTCATTCATCTCATTATCTATACAACCTGGTTTGGTGCTTTTGTGGCACACAAGAATCGAGAGCCTGTTCTAAATATTCAAATGAAACTCTCCAAATTACATATATATATATATATAATAAGAAATGTGTCTTTTCTTGATGGAGAAGCAGTTCAAATTCTGAAGAGGATTAAAGTCTAGTCTCCATAAATCATATACATTTCCTTAGGTTCAACCAAATACAAATATACAATACACTTAAATACAATCCTTCACAGTTTATGGTGAATTATTTCAATCAAACTCACAATTAAAGACTCAAATTCAAGTTCATTACTTCTGGAAAGTTCCGTCTTTGGTAGCTGTGCCTATGAAATTTGCTGATTCTTCAGTAGAACAAAGTGATGAACTGGATGAAGAAATTACGGAGGCGTTCAGTGGCATTGCCTGTGTGTTCAAAGAATGTCTTCCTGAACAATAAGGAGTACATAATAAAGGTTTTGGTGGGATTTCTAAGACGAGGCTTCCCTCTAGCATGTCAATAACCTTACTCATTGATGGTCTTTGTGCTGGATCAGTTTGGATGCACCACAGACCTACTAATATCATCTTTCTAGCAGTTTCTTCTTCTTCTATGTCTATAATCCCATGTAGCTTCAGGTCATCGTCTAGCTGAACATGCTGATATGCCCAGTAAGGAAAATATATCTCACTTGTATGGCTCACTTCTTCCTTGACATTCTTTCTTCCTCCAACCATTTCTAGAACCATCATTCCATAACTATAGACATCAGATTTGTGTGACACTCCTCCAAAACTCCTACTGATTACTTCGGGAGCAATATAACCAATCGTCCCTCGTGCTCCTAACATGGAAACAATGCTTTCTTTCCTGGTGCATAGTT
Source organism: Solanum tuberosum (assembly GCF_000226075.1). Lineage (NCBI taxonomy): Eukaryota > Viridiplantae > Streptophyta > Magnoliopsida > Solanales > Solanaceae > Solanum > Solanum tuberosum. Next base: position 917,636 of record NW_006239085.1, on the reverse strand, counting down.
TTGCCAAACCAAAATCTGATATCTTAGGACAGAACTCTTCATCAAGGAGTATGTTATGAGGCTTTATGTCAAAATGCAAAATTCTTGTATTGCATCCACGGTGAAGATACTCCAATCCTTTAGCAATTCCAACTGCAATTTGATACAATTTGTTCAGTCCCAAGAGAGAACCATCACCGTATATGTATTTCTCTAAGGATCCATTTGGCATGAAGTCATAAATTAGAGCTCTTTTGCTCCCATCAAGACAATATCCTAAAAGAGACACGACATTGACATGTGAAGTTTGGCTGATGCTTGCAACTTCATTGATAAATTCTTCTTCATCACCCTTAGATGCTTTTAAAATCTTCACTGCAACTGCACGGCCATCAGAAAGTTCACCTTTGTAGACCCCTCCAAAACCTCCTTCACCAAGCTTATCTTTGAATCTATTCGTCATTTTCTTGATTTCCCAATAGCTATATCTCCTTGGTGCCAGAGATCCATATTGCTTTAGTAATGCCTCTAGACTCTGATCTTCTGTTTTTCCGTTAATGAATCCTATGCACTTGTTGAATGATTTTCTATACTGTGTATACCAGATTCCAAAGCAGATTAATATGCCAATTCCAGCAACTGACAATCCTATTACCAGGGGAAGAAATTGAATCTCATGTAGGCTGCAAATTGTTAAAAATGAACATGAAGAGTAGGAGAAAGAGAATCCTACCTATTGTCAACTTGAGTGAATGAATCTTTCTTGCAAAATCAGTGTTTGGCTGCGCCACCAAATATGCCGGTAGCTTAGCATTATCTGGACAGGTAGAAGGATGAGTTGTGTCTCCACAACGACACCGAAACTCAAGACTAACTTCACATATTCCTCCTGAATCCTGACATGCCAAACAGCCACCTAAGGCATCACTGTAATCCACTTCAAACCCCTCATTCACAGCTTCTTGCAGCGTTATAGTTGCGTCCCACAGTTTATTGTAAGCAGTAGAAACAAGAGGAACCAGTATGCTGAAGGAACATCCTAGAACATTTGTTACAATTTCATCGGTAAAGAACACACCAGTGTTGATTGTTCCAATTATAAAACAACTAAAATTGCTCTGCACCTGTACAGTCGACAGGACCTCAGGACTGCAGCCATAGTGTATGTTTATAAATGTAGTTCCTGGTACATACCTGTAGTGAAGGATTCAGAATTTATTAATTTGTACTTGCTTTATTACACATATATCTAACTGTAAGACCCTGAGTCATTGCGTACCTGAGACCATTGATTAAGGTGGTGTTGTACTTGTAAAGACTGTAGAGTGAAGAAGATTCCGGACAAACATTCTTCCAATGATTATGATGAACAATCTTCATACGGAATGAGGATTGATTAATCATCAGTACATGAAATTCTGAAGGTTTATACCCAATAGTATTTCTAATGAAATAAAGAACAGACAAAGTGGTCTGATTATCTTCGCACTGTAGATATAAATTGTCGTTACCACATAATCTTGATCGTGAACCACCTCCCCAGAACGGGTAGTTAACACCACGTATGTTTCCACAATTGTAAGCACCTTCACAGTTAACACTCTCGCCTTCAAACAAATAACTGTAACATGATGGAATGGTGCAGGGGACTAAGATTAGGAGGAGCAATAACATAACCATTGCAACATATGTATTATCTTTCAAAGTTACATATCAAAATACACTCTCTCCAAATCCAAATCAATGGAAACAAGTGAATCAAGGAAGAAAGCACTTAAACATCTTTGAGCTCATAATTTTCAACACCTAACTTTGACTTTGACTTTGACTTTGACTTGGTTTTTCATTACATATATGGATTTTCTTTTTCCCTCTTTTGAAATTGGAAATTGAGATAAAAATTGCATATTAATGAACTATATGAGTAAATTAGGGCTGCGTATCGGTTGGCTCTGTTCGGTTTTGAAGTTTATGGTTTGACTTATTAGTTATCGATTTGTAAAGATGTTAAATCGTTATAGAACCATTAAGATATTGACTTATCGGTTATTGGTTTATCGGTTTTTGATCGTTATCGGTTCGGTTATCGGTTTAATCGTTAAAATTTAACACAAAAAAAAAACATTGAAAATCACTTAGAAACAAGGTGACAAACCAAATAAACAATGCACACGAGTTCACAAGTTAGATCTTGCTCAAAAACAAACACTTTTACATTGTGTAATAACCAAGTGTTTGAGACAACCAGAAATAAAAGTAGGAAACCAAGCTCTAAGTCAAGGACTTTATATACAAAATGATATGAATATAATTATTTAATTTACTATCGGGTTATCGGTTAACTCGTTAAGAAAAAACCTCAAACCGTTAAGAACCGCTAACTCGATACCAAAAAAATCAAAACCGTTATCAAAACCGCTAAACCAATAACTCAATACTGATAAACCAATAACTTTTTTTCAGTTCGAATTCGGTTTCGGTTTAAATGACAGTCCCCAGCTGGAAATATTGGTTGTGTTTGAAGTTTGAACAAAGTCCTATATTGGTATCTGAAAAAGAAAAAATAAGTTATTTATGAGGTGTTTGATACTCTTAATGGTGTGAGTTTTTTTGAGAAGAAGTGAGCAATATCACTCTAATATCTTTTTGTTATTGTTTGTGTCCCAACAACTGATATTAGAGTCAATGATTTGACGAGATGAGTATGGAGATGATAGAGTAATGGTGTGTGACTCGACTTAGTAATTTTTATCATCTATAGGTCGGTTTTGCAACCTTTACATGTAGCTTCAAATACACATGCATAAAAAAAATTAGTGGGTTTTTTTTGTGACCATAAATACTCGCTTAATATGGGTGACACATAATTAATTTTCAAATTAGCCCATGAATAGTGATGGGTCTGTAGAACATAGTTCAAAGGCCAGATTGATGGATATGTTTGAAAAAATCCCTATTAATAGCTGAAAAATAAAAATAAGCTATTTATAAGACGTTGATACTTTTAATGAATGGTTTGAAATCCATGAGAAAAATCCTACCGACTTGATCCAAATCGAATAATATTACATAATATTTAAAATATCTTTGAACTGTATTAATTAGTACAACAGGAACTTTCTCACAAAGAAATTAAGTTTGACATTTCTTTGTATAGTAACAACATAATAACGAGAGAATTATAAAGTATAATACATAGTAACATAATAACGAGAGAATTATAAAATACTATAAATTTTGAAAAGTCATACACAAAAATGTATCATTAGTAGCCCTCAATTATGACTAGGTCATGCTTCCTCACTTTGAGGGCTGAAGAAGCTTCATAGTATTTAGGGGTGTACAAGTAAACTATAATGCCAAATCGAACTAATGAATTAAGTCAAATAGGAAAAATAAACTGACGTGTAGTTTGGTTTGATATTAAAAGAAATAAAATAAAATAGAATTAAAATCAAACCGGCATAATATATACTCCCTTCGTCTCATATTATGTGGTATCATTTGACTTGACAAGGTATTTAAGATTATTTTTTAAAAAATTTGTGGTCTAAAACAATCCTTAAATATTTGTGTGGTTGTAAATTATTTAATTAAGGATTAATGGGAAATTTCAAATTTAAATTGTTTCTAATTATAATAAGGTGACATTCTTTTAGGGACAGACTAAAAAACGAAATGGCGTCACATAAAATGAAACAAACGATCTAATTTATATATATATATATATATATATATATATATATATATAT
>NW_006239085.1:908477-912884 GCF_000226075.1 Solanum tuberosum | reverse complement strand
TATATATATATATATATATATATATATATATATATATGTATGTATGTATATTTTGAATTTGCATATAGTTTTCGATGTTTAGCTATATTATTTTAAATTTGAGCTTGTAAATATTTTGTTTTGTATTCATATAAAAGTTATAATCATACTGTCAAAGTTTCTCATATTTGAAGTTATCAGTTTACTTTGTAAATATTCTCTTTTGTATTCAGTTTGACGGTAGCTTTTGTTCTTATAAATTTTACATATTGAAATTTGATATTTCAATGAAAGTATTTTGTACTCATGTGAATTTTGCAAGCCTTTTGAATATTTTTATTCATTTATGTTTTTAAATTCTAGTCTATGACACAGGTAAGTAAAAATATATTTAATCTCTTTATGTTGGTTTGATTTGATTTTTAGATTTAATAAACTGACATAGTTGATTTAGTTATTTTTTAATAATAAACAAAACCAAACACATGTATGTACACCCCTAATATTATCTGCATATGGATGTTGCTTCCCGAAAGGAAATTCCTGACTTAGACGAACTCTAAGGATCCGGCTCCCATCCATTATCCCTTCCCTCCATTTCGTCAAGTGTACATTTAGATGAGAGACATGTGTTTTATTTAACGTTTAAAGGTCAAGATTATATTATATTAACAAATATCATAAACATAGTTGAGTCAACTAATTTTAAAAAATTACTCTTCAAATTTGGTAAGAATTACAATATATTCCATTCGAAATTTAATACTTATTAATATCATTAGTTCATCTTAAATTTGTATATTTAAATATTTAAATATTAAAATATACAAATTCTTCTCACCATATTAGTTAATAACTTTTGAAAATCAGTTTTTGCTATTTACGTATTTAATTTCCTCTCGAGATATATAAATGACGAAGAAGAATTTTAATTCCTAAGACACATTTGCTGTTTCTTCTTTACTTTCTCTTTTCTATTTTTTTTTCTTTTATTTTGTTGGGCAGATGCTAGTAAGAATTGGATTTTACCAATGGGTGGGTAACGATATATGACCAACGTTGCCGTGCTTTACAATATATTCCATATAAAATTTGATATTTATTAATATCATTAATGTCATCTTATATTTTTATATTTAAATATAAAAATATAAGAAGAAATTAATGATATCAATAAATATTATAAAAATTTAAGATGAAATTAATAATATTAATAAATATCAAATTTTGTATGGAATATATTGTAATTCTTAGAGAGTAGTTTTCTAAAATTAGTTGACTTAACTATGGTTATGATATTTGTTAATATGATATAATCTTGACCTTTAAATTTTAAATAAGACGCATATCTCTCATCTAGACGTGCACTTGACGAAATGGAGGGAAGGGGTAATGGAGGGAAGCCGGATCCAAACTCTAAGGGGGTAATATGGTAGTTGGTTAGAGTTAAGCAGATATTAGTAATGTACGATTAGTCATGACGAAACCTATGTACTCCCTTCGTCTCATCTTACTTTTAATGATGATTTATTTTACACAAATTAAAAATTAGATTTAGACTGCAAGTTTCAAAAATTGTTCTTTTAATTTTAATTTTCGTGGTTAATCAAGCGATGCTTCATAAGTTAAGACGGAGGACATATTGTGCCATCAAGTTCATCTGAAACTAGTATATTTGATGCATTACTAAAACAACTAATAGGAGCAGACAGAGTACATATTTTGCCTTTCCTTCTCCTTCTTCTCTTGTTTACTTCACAGTTCCTCTTTCGAGTTTGGTACCAATTAATTGATATCAGAGCATCAATTTAGAAATAAATCTCCATGCTATGAGTGTTGTTTGGTCCAATTAAGCTTTAGATCTCAGTAAGTTATTGAACGATTTAGTTGTTCTTTAAGTAACGATCCTAAAAATGCAGAAGCTACTAGAGCAACGTGATGCTAGTTGTCAACATATGATGGTTGCAATTGATGGCATTGACTAGTGAAATCATACGCGAGCGTCACCCATCATCAATGGCAATTGACAGAGTTGATCATGTCCCTTATCAAGTACTTGCACTTAGGTGCTAAGGTCAATTCTTTAGTTTGAAAATAAATTTGGAGATGAATTAAGGTTACAAGAATCCCCTAGCACAATGTTGAGTTGAAAGTTTTCTTTTCGATTAAGTTTTGATATAAGATTCTACCTGGTTCAAGTTCAAACGACCACATATCTATTATAATATGAAGATATAGATGGCCCACAACCTATCAAAATAAAGGTAATAATTCTTCTTTTCAAAGCCACCAAGTTCGCATCAATTGAAATTCAGAGTAAAAAGTTCTGTCCTTTTTACTGGACACTATCTTGTTGTGCGCCCAACGTATATCGCGCAACGAGTCAGCGGCTTCTGCCTCCCTGCGCATTAATTGGCCGCGCGCCTGAAACATTTTCTGTGCGATAGCGCACCTCAATAGCCTCTTAAATAATCCCTAAAGATGTAGTTCGCCTCCCTAGTTCAAAAAAAGTATCCTAGAAAGAGAAGTTCTCAAGAAACTAACTTCCTCCAAGGTTCACCAATCATCCAAGCTAAGATTTGATCATAAAATTTCATTATTACTTTATCTTAACACCAATTAATATCTTCTACCCATGAAATTCATAGGTTTTCAAGAAAATCAACCTCTAAGGTACAAGAAATAAATTGTTGCCATCTTTTCATCCAAAAATCTCACCTTTCTCAAGAGTTTGGAGCGTATAAGGTATGTAAGGCTAATCATAATGTTGGACTAAGCTCATCCCCACGTCCTACATCTCAATTCAGTCAGTAGAAAGTTCAATATAGGGTTCTGCCCTCAATTTTATGAAATTCTTGATATAAGTTATGTTCTTGTTCCAAATTCTAAATTCTTATATTATGAGATTGCAATATTATATACATTGATATCCTTGAGTCGTTGTTCATGCTTATATTTCACATGAACACTAGTTGATGAGATTTTTATTGAAAACTTTTGTGCATTTATTTCTATGCATTAATTTTGAAATTTTAATGTGAACTCAAGAGTATTTTAAAGTATCTTTTGAGAAGAGTTTAAGGAAACACAAATGGTTCCAAAAGTACTATTTTCACATTGAGAAAATAACTACTAGTTTAAAGAAGAGAATAAACAGTTTTCAAAAGTATTTCAGCCAAATAAAGAGAAGTTAAGTTACCCTCAAAGAAAATATTATTTTTCACACCATAAAGAGAGTACTATTTTCATAAAAGTACAAAGAGTATTCAAAGTATTTCAAACAGATTCAATACAACTTCGGTTACCTCTTAAAGAATCCTTTTGAGAACTTGTCTCAACGCAGAGAGTATTTATACTTGAGCATTTAGTTATATTTTTTAGAGCAATATTGAGTACCGATATAAGAAAGAGTTCAGACAACTCACAACCCCCACAAACTACATAGGCAGTGTGGGATAGGATCGCACTGACATTTGGGCGACCTTCACTACCTCTTGAGAAGGTCTTTTATATAGATCCATGAGTTGAGTTTTTTCTATACCCTGATAAGGTATAGGACAATTCTGGATATATATATTGTAGTAAGAGCATTAAATGATTTTCGTCATGATTTACATTATTCTTCAGTTGAGTTACTTTCAGTCTTTCATTTCAATTATTTGTTTTATTCAGCCCTATTACATATTCGTATATTCAATGCACTAATGTCAAACTCTACTGCCCCCATTTGGATTACTTATTATAAGTGTTTTTAAGTCAAAATAGTTTTAAAGAAACTTGCAGTTGTTGACACCTAATTTTGACCCTCCCCGATAATAATTAATTTCGAGCTTCTTAATTTCAAATGTTTTAAAGTAATTAATTTTAGAAATTTCGAAAATAAATAAATAAATAAAATATAATAGAATAATTTGCAAGTTGCTTCAAATAGTTTGTCACTTGTTACAATTTTTAAATAATAATATGTTTTTTATATAATTATGTATGTAATTAGTGTATTTTATAAATATTGGAAAATCGTCTCAAAAAGATTTTGTTTAATTAGATATTTGGTTAATTTGTTTAGTTATCTAATAGTTTACAATTTTTGAGCTAAGTAGTTAGTTTATAATTAAGTTAATTATTATATAATTATGTGTCTAATTAGTATATTTTTACGAATGTTCAAAAATTGTCTCGAAAGGATTTTAGCTTTATTTAAATATTTGATTATTTAGTCATGTATATTGTTAAAGTAATTAGTTTATTATCAAGTTAATTATTTTATTTCGTTAAGAATAAGAAGCTCGTTAATTAATTAATATTAAATTCATTTTATTTATTTATTTATTTATATTTTCCAGCCACATTCTTCAAGTAAATCTGATTTGGTTAATTTCGTAATCCTAATCGGTTATAATTGCAATTCTTTTGGCCAAATCCTCAATT
>NW_006239085.1:903858-906584 GCF_000226075.1 Solanum tuberosum | reverse complement strand
TTCACATATGCATTTGTTTTGGTCAATTAAGTTAGTTGGATGATAGCTTCATTCATTTTGTTTTGGTTTGATATACCAATTTATTACTTGCTCAAGTTCTTTTTTCCTTGATTAACTTGTTTTCTTTTTCTTGGTATCATGTGAGCTTGATTTGAGTCCATAGCGGACTTTTCCCCCATCGCATTTCGAGAGGGAGCCATAAAGGCTCAAACCCTCTTTATCGAGTCAACCGATCATTGAAAACCGACGCACAGGTTCCGAAGTTGAAAGAAGCGACAGATCGAGAATTTGAAAGGATTGGGTTTAAAGAGGCCCATTCTTCTTGAAAGAAAATTTGTATTTTGTCATTTATTGGGTCTAAGCCTATTTAATTATAATTATTATTTATGTTAAAGTTTAGGACAGGCTAGGAAAGGTTAAAGAATTGGGCCTTGGCCCAAAGAGAAAACATTATATATTTGTGTTAGATTAGGACAGGTGCAGGTGACTCAAACGGGCCAATGGCCCAAAATGAAAATGGGTCCAAGTACTGGCCCAGGCGAACAGTAAACCAGACTTGGGCCCACATTTCCTTCTTTTACTTTATTTGTATCTGTTTGCCTGTCGACATTTGTTGTTAGCCTTAAGGTTACTACGATTAAAATTCCCCCGAAAGATAGTCATTCTAAACTAATCTTCTAAAAATTAACTAATTAACTACTCGCTTCCTATAATATTGAACATAATCTATCAAAAAACTTTTTACTAGGTAATACCCCAATATACTCCCCTTTTCCCTTTTTAAATAGTTTCAACTATAAATAGTTCAAATTTGCAAGTCAAGCTAAGTTAAAATTATTTTAGCCAAATAAATTAGTTGTCGGATAACCACATTAGTGGACATTCTAGGTGCTTTTAAAACCTTCCTAGAATGTTAATAAGGACCTCGAACCCCTTCTTCTTAGTTTTCATTATATTCATGTTTTAATCTATTGAAAATCAGTTTTCTTGATTTTTCTTAAAAAATTAAGTAGCGACTCTTAATTCAGTCAAAAAATATATTTTCCTAATAAAACAGAAATGGCGACTTTCACTGGGGACTTAATTAAGTTCTAACCATAAGATTTGATTTGTTTGACTAAATTGTATTAATTGCTAAATTGTTTATCTGCTCTCAAAGTGTTTAATTTATTAAAATTGTCATTGCATTCATGGCATCTTCCTATTATATGTATAGTATATTAAGGACGGTTTCTGCATAATCGCAGCCGGACTTCTTATACTCAACCCTTTTTCGGAAGGATCGGCGATTTATTGGTACGTCATGCGTCCAATAGTTGTCGTGAATTCCAGCCTAAGTTGTCCACTTGGGTTCCCGGTCTTTCAAAGCCACTCTTAGTCAACTAGCGTAGAGCGAAACCAAATCCCAATTTTTAGCGCATTTTGAACTAGGTCGACCCAACACCCAAGGTGTGTTGGGCCCATTAGAAGCCCACCTTGTGTCTATTTGGCCCATTTGCCAATAAAAAGACAATCATACTTATGTGTTTTAATTAAGGGATGTATATGTCATTTTTAAACAAATCAATTATCAAGTGGGGGTGGGGGTTAACTTACCTTTATTTGTTTTTCTTGTAGAATGAATTCGACGTTTGAGCCGTTGAGAACCCGAATGGTGACTATACCTGATCCTTACCTTCAATTCTGGTGGAAATTCATGAACAAGGAGGATAGGAAGAAAGTTCAAAGACACATAGGCCATCTCCCGTCATTAATGGAAATGGTGGCTTACCCCCGACTTGATTGGAACGATGGTAAAATTTTGGGACAACAACAACATGGTATTTCGGTTTGGGGAAGTAGAGTTGACCCCGACTATAGATGAAGTTCTTGCAAGTTACGAGAGCGTCGGCATGTGCAACAAGAGGAAACACCAACCCGATACTGATCTTCCCTTTCCAAAGGTATGGGATTTTGCCGAAATCAAAGAAAAATTGTCACTCGTCAAAGCTGAATGGATGGACAGGCTGCCCGGGTCAAATATTCCACTTCGAAAGTTGTATTATCGATTTGGACGCGCAAGGGCTTACGAGAAGTTTAAAGAAGAGTTTATTTCGGAAGAAAAATGGAAGGAAACACGCCCCTTCGCTTTTGCGATATGTCTACTTGGGAATGGTGTTTCCCCAAGGACCAAACTACACCATCCATCCAAGTGTAGTAATGGTTACTCATGCTATTTTTAATGGAGTAAGCTACGGGCCTGTAAGAAAGTACTACAATTTGGCTCCTATGATCCTTGCTGACATTTACAGGGCGTTGGATAGGTGTAAAAATGGCACACGTTTCTTTCAAGGGTGCAACCTGATACTTCAATGGTGGATGATGAGACACTTGATCAAAGCTCATGATCCAACAGAACCAGATCCCTTGGAAAGACCGAACAGGCTCGAAAGTCACGATTGGTGGGTGCAACGTAATCATTTCAACAGGACTGGAGGCCAAGAATTTTGGTACCCAAGACTTCAGGGTTTGAGAGAGGAAAATGTGCAGTGGTCGATCCAATGCTTAGTAGTAACTAAACAAATTGTGATCCGAAGCGAAAAGGCCCACTACTTGATATTTGCTGGGTTGAGAGGAACTCGGCCATACGCTCCTTCTCGAGTACTTAGACAGCTAGGAGGGAAACAAGAGCTTCCTCAGATAGAAGACATGACAAGATTTGTGACGGATCATGAAAATGGCGAAGT
>NW_006239085.1:898238-902293 GCF_000226075.1 Solanum tuberosum | reverse complement strand
CCTCAAAATTATCAAGCCACTCAAAATGCCCAAAGTCCCTCTATTGCTCCACCACTACCACAAAAAGCCACTTTCCAAATACCAGTGCCCAACGAACATGATGCCCATGGTTCGGAGCTTGACCACTATGAGGAGAGGGAGAGAGAATGGAGGTCAAAGGAAGAGACCGCCAAGATATATGTGAAGGAGGAAATTAGAAAAGTCATGAAGGAGTTGAACTGCATTCCTGAGGTCGTCGGGTTAAGTTACGAAGACCTGTGCATTCATCCGAATTTGGACCTCCCGGAAGGGTTCAAGGTGCCTAAATTCGATATCTTCGGAGGAACGGGGAACCCCTTGGCACACCTGAGGGCCTACTGTGACCAACTCGTGGGAGTTGGGAGAGACGAAGCTTTGTTAATACGGCTTTTTAGTCGAAGTTTGAGCGGAGAGGCTCTAGAATGGTTTACGGCTCATGAAACAAGACAGTGGTCTAGCTGGAACGCTTTAGCTAAGGACTTCATCGAACGATTCGCCTACAACGTGGAGATCGTTCCTGATCGCTACTCCTTGGAGAAGATGAAGCAGAAGTCGACCGAAAGTTACAGAGAATTCGCATATAGGTGGCGAAAAGAGGCAGCTAGAGTTAGACCTCCTATGTCAGAAAAGGAAATTGTCGAGGTGTTTGTGCAGGTGCAAGAGCCCGAGTACTATGACAGAATCATGTTGCTCGTTGGAGCAAAATTTGCTGAGATAGTCAAGGTAGGTGAGACTATCGAAGATGGATTGAGAACCGGGAAGATTGCCCGTGTTGCTGCCTCGCCCGGATCTTCGGGCTTGTTGAAGAAGAAAAGAGAGGATGTGTCATCTATCTCTTATGAAGGGAGGAAGACCCCAAGGAAATCCTCATCATACCAAGGTCGTTCTCGACCTTCACAGACTTCATACTCGGCTTGCTATGCACCGGATGATTACCAAAGTACCCCTCCCTCTAGTTACCAAAATACCCCTCCTCCCAGCTATCAAAATACTCCCCCTCCTAGCTACCAAACTCCCCCTACTATCTACCAAACTCCCCTTCCAGTTTACCAGACTCCATCTCACTACTACCGAAATACCGCCCCCAACTGTTCCAACATTCAGATAAATTACCAAACACCTCCTCCAATGTACCAAACCCCAGCCCCACTTTACCAAAATACCCATTCGAACTACCAAGCTCCACAACCAAACTACCAAACCAACTCATATCCCAGATATCAAGCCCCCCGTCCGAATGCTCTAAATTATCGCCAAATGCCTCCCCCTCAACAAGGTAATTACGATCCCCCCCGTCCCAGATTTGAGAAGAAGCCCGCTAGAATTTTCACTCCGCTTATTGAAAGTCGAACAAAGTTGTTCGAGCGATTAACCGCAGCAGGATATATTCATCCAGTGGGGCCCAAGCCGGTTGACACTAGCTCAAAGTTCTACAGACCTGATCAGAGGTGTGCGTATCACTCCAACAGTGTTGGACATGACACTGAGGATTGTATCAACCTGAGCATGATACTAAGGACTGTATCAATCTGAAACATAAGATCCAAGACTTAATTGACCAGAATGTGGTTTCTCTTTAGACGGTCGCGCCCAATGTCAATAGTAATCCTTTGCCGAATCATGGAGGCGCCACTATCAATATGATAGAGACAGATGATGATTGGTGCACGACAAAAGCAATAGTTTCGATTGCTCCGGATGAACTGGAAAGGGCTGTAGCTTCGTTGAGCATCAGAGAAAAGAAGGAGTTTGTGATTCTGACACCCGAGAAGGCTGTTGCCTTAGTGCCACGAGAAACTCTTACCCAACCAAAGTTTGTGATCAAAACGGTTGTTACCCAGGGTATGACCAGATCCGGTAGGTGCTACACACCGGAAGAGTTAGCTCAAGGAGGGCAGAAGAAGGACCAAACAAAAAGGTCGATCAGTGAAGCTGAGGCCGAGGAGTTCTGGAGAAAAATGCAGCCAAAAGATTATTCAATTGTGAAGCATTTGGAGAAGGCGCCGGCTCAGATCTTTGTGTGGGCCTTATTGATGAGTTCACAGTTGCATAAGCAGGCTCTGATGAGAGCTTTGGATGATACTTATGTGCCTGTGGGTACTAACAGTGACAATCTAGCAGCCATGATAAACCAAGTCATCCGAGGACATCGAATTAGTTTTTGTGACGAAGAGCTGCCCTTTGAGGGCAAGATGCACAACAAAGCTCTGCACGTCACCACTATGTGTCGAGATAAAATAATAAATCGCGTCTTGGTCGATGACGGGTCCGGTCTTAATATTTGCCCACTTTCAACTCTGAGGCAGCTAAAATTTGATTTGGGAAAGCTTCACCAGAACCAAGTCAATGTGAGGGCTTTTGATGGAGTGCAAAGAGACACATTGGGTGCGGTGAACTTGGATATTCAGGTGGGTCCCGCAGAATTTAACGTCGAGTTCCAGGTGTTGGATATCAACACCAGTTACAACCTGCTTCTGGGAATACCGTTCATTCATATGGCTGGGGCTGTGCCGTCTACCCTTCACCAACTAATGAAGTTTGTTTGGAAGGACCAGGAATTGGTAATTTATGGTGAAGGGAGCCATTCGAATGGGTATGCACCGATTGTTGATGATGTCTCTCGAGGTTGTGATTTCTACACGGTGGAGCTGGTAAATGCCACCGGTGATGACTTGGCTCCACAGCCTCCTATGCCCATCGTGTACAAGATGATTGCTACCGTCATGCTCTAGAATGGTTTCGAACCAGGTTTCGGATTGGGGAAGCACTTTCAAGGAATCGTTGAGCCTGTCCAAATTCCTGCCAAAAGAGCAAAGTTTGGTTTGGGGTATGTCCCCACGGATGCTGATGGGGCAGAGATGAAGAACAAGAATATTGATCAAGCATTGGCTAGGTCAATTCCTCATCTGTACCAATCATTTCAGGTACGAGAAAATGTCAACGATGGTGGTCTTGGAGAAGGAATCTGTGGCCTTTTTGAGGAGATTGATGCGATCATCGATGGAGAGGCTGGGGCATCAGGCATCCGTGATGCAGAACCTGAGGAGCAATTGCAGAACTGGACCTCCACACCACTCCTGATTTCTCGCTCATCTGGGTAGAAAGGACACGCGTTTCATTTGTTTTAAAATCGGTGGTAGTTCGGAAGAGGCTTGAGACCCACCCTTTATGCAATTGTTATTTGTTTGAAACTTTTAAATTCCTTTGTGATGTTTAAAAAGGCAAAATGGCCCTCGATCACGGCCAAAGTTTGCGCTTGTCTTTTAATCTAAATGAAAAGCCTGTTTTATCGAAATTTGTTTGTTTACTTATCTATTTATATTTTTACTTTCCTAACTTTGTTTGTTTATGATTTCAGTAATATTAATTTAAAACCTGCCAATGTCATGTCATGTCATGAACCGAATAAACGAAATGAGGCAGGTGATGATGAGTGCGAGGAATATGAAGAAGAAAATGGGGTACCTAAACATGTTGTTGAGGAGTTTCGACAATTCGAGAATCAACACAAGCCGAATCTTGAAGAAACTGAAACTGTGAATCTCGGAGGTGAGGATTGTGTCAAAGAAGTCAGAATCAATGTCCATCTGACTGAAGCCCAGAGAAAAGACCTGGTTCATTTGCTCGGGGAGTACATTGATGTATTTGCCTGGTCTTACAGAGACATGCCAGGGCTGAGCACGAACATGGTGTCCCACAAGTTGCCGATCAATCCAGATTTCAATCCAGTAAAACAAAAGACTCGGAAGTTCAAGCCTGAGTTGAGTTTGAAGATCAAAGAGGAGATTACAAAACAGATCGAGTCTCAAGTAGTGGAAGTGACGCAATATCCGACTTGGTTAGCTAATGTTGTTCCGGTTGCCAAGAAAGACGAAAAAATCAGAATTTGTGTTGACTACAGAGATCTCAACAAAGCTAGCCCGAAAGATAATTTTCCATTGCCAAACATTCATATTCTCATTGATAATTGTGCTAAGCATGAGATGCAGTCGTTTGTGGATTGTTATGCGGGTTACCACCAGATCCTGATGGACGAA
>NW_006239085.1:897639-897800 GCF_000226075.1 Solanum tuberosum | reverse complement strand
AAATGTGCTTTTGGAGTGCCAGCTGGCAAGTTGTTGGGATTTATAGTTAGCAGGAGGGGAATTGAGCTTGACCCTTCCAAGATCAAGGCAATTCAAGAAATACCTCCTCCGAAGACCAAGAAAGAGGTAATGGGTTTCTTAGGAAGGTTGAACTACATCAG
>NW_006239085.1:892087-896747 GCF_000226075.1 Solanum tuberosum | reverse complement strand
CGGGACTTATCCTGAGAATGCAACGTTCAACCAGAAGAAGTCGATACGTCATATGGCCCTCAATTTCTTTGTAAGTGGGGAAATCCTTTACAGGAGGACTCCAGATTTAGGTCTTCTCAGATGTGTAGATGCTAGTGAAGCTATGAAGCTTCTGGAACATATACATGCCGGAGTTTGTGGTACTCATATGAATGGGCTCACTTTGGCAAGAAAGATCCTCCGAGCCGGTTATTTTTGGATACTATGGAGCATGATTGTTGCAAGTTCGTGCAGAGGTGTCACAAGTGTCAAGTGCATGGTGATTTGATTCGAGTGCCGCCTCATGAACTTAATGCTATGAGTTCACCTTGGCCTTTTGTGGCTTGGGGCATGGATGTCATTGGTCCAATAGAGCCAGCTGCCTCTAACGGACACAGATTCATTTTGGTTGCCATTGACTACTTCACCAAGTGGGTGGAAGCAGCTTCGTACAAGTCGGTGACTAAAAAAGTTGTAGCTGATTTCGTTAGCAACAATTTGATATGTAGGTTTGGAGTACCGAAATCCATCATTACTGATAATGGAGCGAATCTCAACAGTCATTTGATGAGAGAGATATGCGAACTATTCAAGATTACTCACCGGAACTCAACCGCCTATCGTCCCCAAATGAATGGAGCCGTAGAAGCTGCTAACAAGAACATAAAGAAGATTTTGAGGAAAATAATTGATAATCGCAGAGGTTGGCACGAGATGTTGCCATATGCTTTGTTGGGTTACCGAACAACTGTCAGAACATCAGTTGGAGCTACTCCATATTTGCTAGTATATGGAACAGAAGTAGTTATACCTGCAGAAGTTGAAATACCTTCATTGAGAATCATCCAAGAAGCTGAATTGGATGATGCTGAATGGGTTCGCAAGCGGATTTATCAGTTAACATTGATTGATGAGAAAAAAATGATTGCTGTTTGTCAGAGACAATTGTATCGACAGAGAATGATTCGTGCTTTCCACAAGAAAGTAAGAGCCAGAATATTCGAAATTGGTCAGTTAGTTCTCAAACACATTTTCCCTCATCAAGACGAGTATAAAGGGAAATTTGCACCAAATTGGCAAGGACCTTACATGGTTCGTAAAGTGTTATCTGGAGGTGCCTTAGTCCTGTTGGAGATGGATGGCACCGAATGGCCAAAACCGATAAACTCAGATGCTGTCAAGAGATATTATGTGTGAAGTTTTAGTTTGTATTTCTGTCATTTCCTTGTAATCATTCTATTTGCTTGTAATCGTCTATGTTTAGAATTTTATCCCTCTTGTAATGAACTACGTCTGACCTGAATTCTCAAAAATGAGATACGTAGGCGGCCTTTATCGGCCTCGGTCACTCATTTATCCCCTTTTAATTTTTCTTTGATTTGAACTACGTTCGACCTGAATTCTCAAGAATGAGATACGTATGCGGCCTATGTCGGCCTCGGTCAGTTTCTTTGTTAATTTTTTATTTTGTTAGTCCTCTATGGGAGAACTACGTTTGACCTGATTCCTGCCTCAACGAGATACGTAGGCGTCACAAGGGCTCGGTCATATCTCCCGTAAGATTTCTATTCTTCATTTACAATAGAAACTGGGACAGAATTTTTGAGAGGGACTCAAAAATTCTCAAGAAGAAGATCTCTCCAACAAAGTTGAGACTGAAGTTACTTTGAGATTTGCAATTGGGACAGAATTTTTGAAAAGATCTCAAAAATTCCGTGATTTGCTCACCAACAGTTCGAGATAAGTCAAGACAGTTAACTGGGACAGAAATTTTTGAGGATGACCTCAAAAATTTCAATAAGGTTCAGCGAGAGTTTAGAGCAACTTTGGATACTTCCCAACAAGTGATCAGACAAATCTCAAAACACCAACTCCGAATGACGTTCACTAAGCTTGACATTGACATGACACTTGGCAGTGGCTTTTTCCAAACATTACTTTTGAAAATCTATTTTTCTTAAAAAACTTTTCCTTCATGTTTCAATTATATTTGCATAAAAAAAAATGTTTTGTCTTATCTATCAAGAAGCGGGAGATCGGAGAAATCAAACGAAAATAGCAAAACGAAGAGCAGACAACCGAAGAGAACGACACAGATCAGTTCACTTTTAAACTAATAATTTTTCTGTGGACGCAGGTCTATAAGCTTGCCTCAAGATCAACATGTTCCACCATTCAATGAATATGGAGAAATTGAAAGGGCGAGGGACTCCCTAAAACTAATAATTTTTCTGTGGATGCAGAAAATATTTTACGTTTCTTATATCAAAGATTTTGGAATATGAATAGCATTAGTTTATTCAAATTCTCAGCAAGGCAAGGTTCATAATGAACATGCAATTATATTCGAAGATGGGACAAATGAAAACCTTGAAGAGAGAAGTATTATTATTTTCCAGCAACTAAAGATGCCTGGAAGATATTTATCTGCATTATATTATCAGATATGATAATATTCTTACCCTGAAGGTTATTTATAGTGTATTGTCTAATGAGACGATACCACTACCCGGAGAGTCATTTATATCGTATTGTACAAATGAGATGATACCATTACTCCGAAGGTCATTTTTATTTATATTATCGATTGAGACGATACCACTGCCCGGAGAGTCATTTATATCATATTGTCAAATGAGATGATACCACTACTCCGAAGGTCATTTTTTGTGTATTGTCGATTTAGACGATACCGTCGTCCAAGAGATACCCAGAAGATCGCCTATGTTGCTCGGTGAAGCATTATCTTCGTTTGGTACCAGGGATGGCATCATCAGAAAAGAGAAGATTCATGCATTGCAAGAGAAAGGATTCATGCATCGCGGAAAAGAAGTCATGCATCGCGAGAAAAATATTTATGCATAGCAAGAGAAAGAATCATGCATTGCAAGAGAAAAGATTCATGCATCGCGGAAAAGAAGTCATGCATCGCGAGAAAAATATTCATGCATAACAAGAGAATGATTCATGCATCGCGAAAAAGAAATCATGCATCGCGAGAAAAGACTCATGCATTGCAAGAGAAAGATTCATGCATATCAAGAGAAAGAGTCATACATCGCAAGAAAAGGATTCATGCATAGCAAAGTAAAGAAGGCATGCATAGCAAGAAAAAGAAGTCATGCAACGCAAGAAAGAGATTCATGCCTAGCAAGAGAATGATTTATGCATCGCGGAAAAGAAGTTATGCAAGAGAAAGATTTACCTATCACAAGAAGATCAACATCGACTGCATCATTTCTTCTTTACAAAATGACATCAAGAGGATTATCAACAACGACGTCAAGAGAACTATCAACATATTACATCAGCTTATTTTGTCACTTTGACATCAAAGGAAGAATACATTGAAGATTATATTGCAAATATGAAACACTAGCTTTATTTGCTTTGCGTCAAACCCGATGGAGTTGACGCCATATATTCAAAGAGAGCAATTAAGTGTCAACACGGTAACAGACACTGTCTCCCATTTGAATTGCATTTTCATGCTAATGAGTTTTTATCTCAGTCTTTGTCGAGAGCATCCGAAAGGATGAATTCTCCAAAAAACAAACCACAGGTGCGGACGACATCAAAAAGGATGCAGCACTACGTGGAACTTTTTCTTAGCGGCGAACTGGGACATAGTCCAAAGAGGAGTGTCAAACTCTTAGGACGCGAGTGGAGGAGCGACTTTCACCACAATCAAACCACACCCCTGTTAGAAGGCGTGTGGGTTTTTCTAGATTTGTCAGTTCCTATTTTGCATTCGAAAAATTTTGGGTTCACCGGAAGCAATTTTCCAATCTGAGTGACAATGCACCAAGCGCTTTGGAAATTATGTCCATGTAAGTTCTTATCTATGGGTGTGAAGCATGCCACATTCATGGCTAAGAGGTTGCAAGCCTTTTTTTCTTATTCGACCCACTTTGTCACTTCTCCAGAACCAAAGGTTATCTTGCATAATAGATTTCCTTTTCAACCGATAGAGTCGAACTACAAGCAGCCTGATTCCATAAGTTGAGGATATGTTGGCGAGATCATTGTTGAAAACTCGGCTGTGTTCCAATATTCTCCTTTAAATCTTATTCCCAAGTGTTTCGGTCTCTTCATAATTCGATATCGGAATAACTTTTGGATTCTTTCAAAATCATGCGTCGAATCAAGCGCATCGAACTACAAGTGGCCTGAATTCTCATATAACCTGAGATATGTAGGAAACCCATTTCCGGAGTTCGACCATAATTCCTAAAGACCGTACTAAAAACCCTTTTTTTCAGAAAGATGAAGATGTAGTCGGTCAAAATTGGATTAGTCAAATTCATTTTCCTCGAATTTCTTGTATCAATTCAAGTAAAATGAGGGACAGTTGTTGACACCTAATTTTGACCCTCCCCGATAATAATTAATTTCGAGCTTCTTAATTTCAAATGTTTTAAAAGTAATTAATTTTAGAAATTTCGAAAAAAAATAAAAATAAAATATAATAGAATAATTTGCAAGTTGCTTCAAATAGTTTGTCACTTGTTACAATTTTTAAATAATAATATGTTTTTTATATAATTATGTATGTAATTAGTGTATTTTATAAATATTGGAAAATCGACCCAAAAAGATTTGTTTAATTAGATATTTGGTTAGTTTGTTTAGTTATCTAATA
>NW_006239085.1:874043-892034 GCF_000226075.1 Solanum tuberosum | reverse complement strand
TTTTATTTCGTTAAGAATAAGAAGCTCGTTAATTAATTAATATTAAATTCATCTTATTTATTTATATTTTTCAGCCACATTCTCCAAGTAAATCTGATTTGGTTAATTTCGTAATCCTAATCGGTTATAATTGCAATTCTTTTGGCCAAATCCTCAATTCAAACCTAGCCATTTTATTACAATTTTAACCCATTTCCTACCTTGCATCCAATTCTTTTTAGAGACCAACTTTGGGCCAAATTCAGACCCTTTCCAGCAGCCCATTAAATAACCCAATAATTGGCCCATTTTCTCATTTTCCTCCAACCTGTCCAGCAATACAACAACATACAATACCAGCCCAACGCCCCAGCCCACTTCTTTTCCACCGACACAACCAATTAATTCCCTAACCAGGCCCAATCCTAATCCAAATTAACTTCAATAGCAGCTCCAGAACGCCTCCAGCAACTTCCCAATACTAGCAGCGATTTCAGACGCGTGAAATACCCAAAATCGACAAAATAAAATATATATATATATATAAAACACATACGAAATAGACACACAAAAATAGAGAGTCGAAGTTAAGCGAGAGTCAGTCTTCTTAAACCATATAATTTGGAGTCTAGATTTCGGGTCTCTTTCCAGTATTTTGCTCACCAAAGCTCATCGGCATTTGATTCAAAGTGGTGGAAGCTTCTTTGTGTTTAGCTCGCCCCGTCCTGTTTGCTGCTCCGAAAAAGGTAAACTCCTTCCCAATCTTCATCCGAGTTCTGTCAATGATCTGTGTGCCTTGATCGTAGTACGAATTTATGCCCAGTTCTCTTTGGCATCCCTTTTGACGGGTCAACTTCATATATTCGTTAGTATTGCTAGCGTCTTAACTTGTTCTTGCTCATTATATGTGCCCTGTAGCGAATCATTTTGCTTAAACTCATGATTTCGTTCTAAGTGTTTTTCTGTTAGCATTTGGAAGGTCAGTATTTTCATTTATTTGATCTGCATCGCTGTTTGTTAAACTTGGAAGTGGCATGGTTGTCCCCTGTTTAGTAGAGTATTAATTTAGCATGAGATTTCGTCAAATATGTGCCTTTATTTGTTTCATCTCGCGTCCTTGAGCGACAATATTAGTTTATAATCATTGTGGCCACCTCCGGAATTTCCATCGTATTCGTATATTTGTCCTCCTGCTCGCTATTTGCATGGTTACGAGAATCATGTTTATTCCATTGGCTTTCTGTCAGTCATCACTAATATTTGGTCTTTGATGTTCATTTTGGCTCATTTTTGTCTAAATCAGAGGGTCCATAAACGAATTTTATCATATCCTTTAGTTGTTAGAAAAAGGATTTTAAGTGGGATATTTTATTTATTTTTATTTCTTTTTGGTAGCGTTGAATGGTCACATTTAACAAATGGCTTGACCACTGCTTCCTTCATTTGAGTTTGTTTTCTATTTTCTTTGTTATTATCCTAAGCATGATAATTGTTTATTTTGAATGTTTTGAGTGGAGTCTGTTATGGGTATTATTTTGTTCACATATGCATTTGTTTTGGTCAATTAAGTTAGTTGGATGATAGCTTCATTCATTTTGTTTTGGTTTGATATACCAATTTATTACTTGCTCAAGTTCTTTTTTCCTTGATTAACTTGTTTTCTTTTTCTTGGTATCATGTGAGCTTGATTTGAGTCCATAGCGGACTTTTCCCCCATCACATTTCGAGAGGGAGCCATAAAGGCTCAAATCCTCTTTATCGAGTCAACCGGTCATTGAAAACCGACGCACATGTTCCGAAGTTGAAAGAAGCGACAGATCGAGAAGTTGAAAGGATTGGGTTTAAAGAGGCCCATTCTTCTTTAAAGAAAATTTGTATTTTGTCATTTATTGGGTCTAAGCCTATTTAATTATTATTATTATTTATGTTAAAGTTTAGGACAGGCTAGGACAGGTGAAAGAATTAGGGCCTTGGCCCAAAGAGAAAACATTCTATATTTGTGTTAGATTAGGACAGGTGCAGGTGACTCAAACGGGCCAAAGGCCCAAAATGAAAATGGGTCCAAGTACTGGCCTAGGCGAACAGTAAACCAGACTTGGGCCCACATTTCCTTCTTTTACTTTATTTTGTATCTGTTTGCCTGTCGACATTTGTTGTTAGCCTTAAGGTTACTACGATTAAATTCCCCGAAAGATAGTCATTCTAAACTAATCTTCTAAAAATTAACTAATTAACTACTCGCTTCCTATAATATTGAAACATAATCTATCAAAAAACTTTTTACTTAGGTAATACCCCAATATCTCCCCTTTTCCCTTTTTAAATAGTTTCAACTATAAATAGTTCAAATTTGCAAGTCAAGCTAAGTTAAAATTATTTTAGCCAAATAAATTAGTTGTCGGATAACCACATTAGTGGACATTCTAGGTGCTTTTAAAACCTTCCTAGAATGTTAATAAGGACCTCGAACCCCTTCTTTTAAGTTTTCATTAGATTCCTGTTTTAATCTATTGAAAATCAGTTTTCTTGATTTTTCTTAAAAATTAAGTGGGGACTCTAAACCAGTCCAAATATATATTTTCTAAATAAAAACAGAATGGCGACTCCGCTGGGGATTTGAATGGCTCTAACCTTAAGATTAGTTTATTTGGCTATGTGTTTAATTGTTTAATCAGTCAAAAAATATATTTTCCTAATAAAACAGCAGTGTTTGGATATGATTAAAAAAATAAATTATAAGCACTTATTTTTAGGACAAAATAACTAGGATAGCTAAAATTTATAAGTTAGCATGTTTAGATTGACTTATTTTAAGTGTTTTAAAACTAAAATAGATTTTAAGCACTTTTACGGTGTTTAAATAAAAAAAAAAGTGTTTTAAGCACTTATGTTTAAGCTAAAAAGGCAAATGTAAGCCACAAGTTAGAATTCCTAACTTGTGATTTTAGCTTATCTGTGATAAGCCAAATCAAATAGGAGCCTATGTCCCCTGTTAATGTGTTGTGATTTACTTTTTGAAAACCACTTTTGAAATGTTTTAAGTATAAGAAATTTAAGAAAATATTTGGAAAGAATCGCCACTTAAATTTTTGAAGAAATTAAGAAAACTCAATCTAAAAAGGCCTTAACAGATTAACCTTTACAAATTTAGAAAAAATGGATAAGAGGTTCACATTTCCGCTTTGAGAAGGTGTTATTCTCCTTCTTGGTACTCTTGAATACGGCAAGGTTTTTCCCTATTCCCTATCAAAAGCACCTTCAATAATGCTCAACGTATCAGCAAATATGCGATTATCCGATGATTTGACTAACAATATTGACTAATTTTTAGGAAAATATATTTAAATAAAGAAAAGCAATTTTAGGGCCATTTAAGGAAACTTAACTTGAAAACAATTGAAAATATTTAAAATGAGATGAACTTATCCAACATAATTGATTTAGTGAAAAAAAAGAAAAAGAAGCAGTTGTTGAATTAAATGAAGTAAATCAATATAAAAACAAGATTTGGTTCATCTTTCGGAGAATTTAGTTAAGCTAAACTAAATCTAAAGTTAGAATCCAAACAAATTACAATCAAACAAATAAAGAGAACAAAGAAAATAGGCCCAATCTCAGTTTGTAGATGCATGGGCTGAGATATGGGCCTTCATGTAGCACCTGCATTTTTGGTTTTGACTCATGTATATCAGTGTATACAATCTGTATATATAGGTCTATATGGGTTGTATATCATCTGTATCAGATGTATATAGGCTTGTATATCAACCCTTTTGCCTGTATATTTGTTTCTCTTCATTGTATCAGCTTTCCTTTCTCTCGAACAATGATGAGGCGGACTCAAAAACATTGAATTTGACCCAACCCGAGATGCAAAGGAAAAAGTGGACTCCAATGGACTCAATCCAAGGGAGATTCATACATAGAAGCAATGATAAGGATTAGAAAATTTAAACAATAATTATATAGAAGTCATTCAATCGATCCATCATGCAATACAACCTTATTATGAACTAACAAAGACTAAATCTAATACTTCAACTTGGTAACGAAATGATAACAAAGACACCAAGTGTGAGAAACAAAAATAACATCGCATTAATATCCTATTACATTTAAGTCATGGAACTTTAGTGCATAAACATTTTGAGTGCCTAAAATTGCTTCTTTTGATCCTTTAAAAAGTGATATCCTAAATTCATTGCATCTGAAGTCGATGAAAAATACTCAACAATCCGAATATGTATACCCAAACTTTCTATAGAGTACTATGATCGTGCTATACTAGAAATTAAAATGATAATAAATTAGAAAGATTGATCAAAATTGATATATGTATTTCAACAACGTACTAAGGGGTAGGGGTGTGTGTATATCTATTTTGAGGTACCAATCGAACAGGTACATAGAAGAAGGAAAATAAATGGACAATAAAAAACGTGATCTAAGAAACTGCAGGTATTAATGTCAACTTATTACATGCTAATCCGGGTAAGTTTCTCGAATCCAAAGTTTACAAATATGTCAAAAAAATAATTCTAACAAATATCACGAGAATGGATCTACCACCATTGAAACCCAATTCTTTGTTGCCAAAACTCTACTTACACGGGACATCAACCTATTAACTAATCATCATATCATATCATATCATATATCATATCATATATTATTATAAATGGAAAGCTCCTAACTTAAAAGTTGAATTACCATTCTGCCCTTATTTTATCCTTTAACTAAATTAAATATTAATATATAATTAATTTAATATTAAATAATAATTTTATTTAAATTCATGCATCTAGAAACAATGGTTCAAATTCTTTAGGATATTAAATTTTCTATCTCATCGTTTTTCTACTCATATAATTTTTAATCAAAAAAGAGTGAACATACCCTTCTAATTATTGCATTACTAACTAATAAAATACTAACTTAAATTCAACAAATGTTACAGAAAATGAACTAAATACGCCTATTAGTTTTGTGTAGTAAATGCTTGAGGAAGTTATTCATGTACCAAACAATGGTTCAAATTCTTTAGGATATTAAATTTTCTATCTCATCGTTTTTCTACTCATATAATTTTTAATCAAAAAAGAGTGAACATACCCTTCTAATTATTGCATTACTAACTAATAAAATACTAACTTAAATTCAACAAATGTTACAGAAAATGAACTAAATACGCCTATTAGTTTTGTGTAGTAAATGCTTGAGGAAGTTATTCATGTACCAAATTAAATGTGGATGATGAAGAGTCAAAAAATAACTTTTAATTTAATTTATAATATGTGGGGTAATGAAGAGTCTATCAAAGACACTCACCAACAACATTATATATATTTACTTCTTCCATCAAAATTTGTGATCATCTTGCTTTCTATCGATATATAGACAAAACACGTACTTATGATTTTATCCAGTCATATGCTTCATTCAAAGAGAAAAAATTAAGAAGTTAAACAAATTATTCTTTGAAACCACCGTTATTTTATATGAATAGTGGGAATACATTATAAGATTTTGCTCAATATTTCCATATCATTTTATACATTTACAAACAAAAGGGTCGATGAAGAGTCAAAAAATAACTTTTAATTTTAATTTATAATATGTGGGGTAATGAAGAGTCTATCAAAGACACTCACCAACAACATTATATATATTTACTTCTTCCATCAAAAATTTGTGATCATCTTGCTTTCTATCGATATATAGACAAAACACGTACTTATGATTTTATCCAGTCATATGCTTCATTCAAAGAGAAAAATTAAGAAGTTAAACAAATTATTCTTTGAAACCACCGTTATTTTATATGAATAGTGGGAATACATTATAAGATTTTGCTCAATATTTCCATATCATTTTATACATTTACAAACAAAAGGGTCAACACTATTCTTACAATAACCAATACTTATATTTTTCAATTACACTAGCAACATATTTGATAGTATGTTAATTTAAACAATTTTGTATTAACAAAAGTAATCATGGATTAAAAGAAATTGCGAATCTGTTAAAATTCACTCTTTTTAAGTTTATGTATAACTGTTACTAAAACACAGAAAAAAAGCAATATAATTTGATTATATAAGTTTATAGAATTGATCGAACTCCATTGGCATTATATTTCTATGATACATCACATGCCTCTAAAAATAAAAAATAAAAAAAATAAAAATTAAAAAATAATATATATATATATATAGCCTCGCTTTGAAAAGTGAAAAAAGTAAGAGAAAATTATAAGAAATGAAATGAAAGATTTTATATATCTAGATTGTAGTTATTTTTTTATTCTCTCCGCATTTCTCTATTTAAACACTTTGAATTTATAGGAGATAAATTGTGAAAGTAACTTTAGAATATTTTTTGTTTCAAGATCTATAATATATAAAGGTAAGAACAATTCTTCTTGATATATATTGGTTGAGTGTCATCATCTTTTTTAAATTGCTTTTTGAGGGTGTATTTTAGTTAACTTATTGTGTTTAAAGTTATTTTAGCTTCGAAAGCACCATAACTCTTTCACCCACTATACAAATTATATATAGTAGTAGCGGACAAACGTGCAAAGCACGTTCTTGGATCTAGTATTATTATAAGTGGGAAGCTCTAAAATGAAAAGTTGAATTACCATTTTATTCCTACACTAAATATTTTTTTTGTAAAATATCTTAATAAATAATAATATTTTAGTTATATAAATATAACATTAAAAGTCCATCTACTTTAGTTTTAAAATAAAAATCTCTCTCTCTCTCTCTCTATATATATATATATATACATCTGAAACTAGAATCGCTGATGTGGCAGCCTCCAATGGCCAGCATTTGGAATTTTGCAATTATCTATTCTACTTTTTAATTAAAAATTAAATCTGAGCTTTTCCCAAACAAAAAATAAAAAAAATCATTGAATTAAAAGGGAGTAATTAATTACGCTACAACAGCCCAAAATGCCTAAAAAATTGCTAATCTTAAGTGCTACTGAATGGGAACTCAATTGGAATTATTTTGCTTACATATTTTAAGCTTCTACATTATTGGCACATGTCTACTAATAGATGATAACTTCAGTAGCTTTTAATTACATTTAGATGAATCAAATGAATTTTTCACTTTTAAATTCTGATTTATATTTGTTCTGCATAGTTCTGCTAAATCAAAAACTACCTTATGGGATGAACTTGGGGAGAAGTTTGCTCCTTATCTGTATAACTATGTGATACTTTATTTTCTATGTTTTTTTTTAAAATTTATTAAAGGTGCTTTCAGTTGCATGGAACTGTAGTGGCACAAAATTAGCTTCAGGTTCTGTGGATCAAACAGCTCGTATTTAGAAAATTGTGCCTCATGGTCATGTAAGCTTCAAGAACTCATTTTTTTTTTGTTTTCGGTTAAGTTTATATGCTGATAAAAGGATAGCCTTTTGTTATTGTTGCCTTTTTCTGCCTACCTTTTCTGATTTTTTAAAGGTTTTACTGAAGTGGGAAGCTGGGCGTTGTAAATAAACTGGATAAATTCGTTTACAATAGGCAAAATGAGATTTTTTAGCAAAATTTATGTAAATCTTGATATAGATTACATAAGATGTTTGGTTCAAAAGTTTTCCACCATGTCCACAAAATTAAACAAGTATAACTTGAAAGAAGGGGTTGAGAATTTTACAATATCAAAACTTTGGATACCAGATGATAATTTGAAAGCACAATACAAACTAATGAAAGAGAAAAAGGTATTGCAATACCAAGTTTTAGTTTGTAATTCACTATTACCTTTACGTTGTAAATAATAGTTTTGTTGTTGATGTTTTTTTAGGGGAGAAGCTTACTTGAGAATGAGATTGAACCAAATGATCAGGGATCCGAAGGATACTATATATTGTTTGAGCTTAGTTAAGTTGTCCTTTTATAATTTTTGGTTTAGTTTAATAAGTAGACACCTTTGAGCTTAGTTAAGTTGTTTCGTCCTTTTACCATTTTAAGTTTAGTTTACTAAGTAGATGCATGTTGTCCGTAGTGATGATATCCATACTTGTATAGTTTTATCCCAACTCAGACAACTTCTACTATTAATATATTTGGTTGTTTGTATACGATGGCTTTGTCAGCAAAATCAAATACTTGATGGATATCACTTGATTGAGCAGCCTGCACGTGTATCTTCTGTATACATAATTAAATTCTTCTTTAGTTTTGTGGAATCAAATAAATGTTGGTGCTATGTGCACAAAAAACATGGTCATCTTTCCTATTCAGTTAGTTCTTGAGGCTATGCATAAGCGAGTTTAGTGCTTCTTCTTCTCTTATATTCCCCTATATTAGTCCCCACGTTGTTCAAGTTCTTCCTATGGTGCTTGCTTGCTATGTAGCCGTACATACAGAGTTGAGGTTTTCCCTACTATTCATTTTGCTGTCACTTTGAACTCTGAGTTTAGGAAGTGGAACACTCTAATAAGTTGACGAAATAAAAGTGACATAATTAATAAGTTGTTCCTTTTCTTTGTTTTTGAAGTAAAGTTTAGCTATGGTTGGATGACTTTTGAAGATGTAGGAGAGATTTTTTGTTGGTATTGGAATGATAACTGATCATAATATACATGAGAAGGTGTCTAATTGACCCTGAATAATTTGACATTGAGGTGTGTATAAGCTTTGGATGCGTCTAAGTGTTTGATTTGTATCCATATGAATACTTCGGCTGGGAGTTGGCTTAAAACATTTGTAATTATAAAATAGGGCTGTTAATAAGAGTTCTTGAATCTGGTAAGAAGGAAAAGAGGGAAATGATATTGGAGCTAATCTAAATGACTTTGGATGCATTTCTTTGGACCGCACGAATTAACAAGGGTGATAAAATTGCACGGGAGACATGACCATGGGAAAATATGCAGCAGAAATAAGAGATTCAACCAGAAATGGAATTAGAGTTTGGTTAGGGACATTTAATACTGGCGAAGAAGCTTTAGCATATGATCAAGCTGCACTTACAATGAGAGGTCCATTGGCACGCATGACCATGGGGATAATTGCCTTCCATAAGTTGTCTTTACGACTAAAACTTAACACATAGCGGTATTTATTGTTACAATCAATTTTGGATTTTGTTGAAGAGGAGAACCTTTTGGTCTATAAACATCTGTCAAATGAAACTTTGCACTCATTCACAACATAAATTTTTTAAAAAAAGACTTAGTAACTTATAATTGCCTTCCACCAGCTGCCTTTATGGAATAGTCTGCAAGCAAAAGACTAGCAGTGTATTCGTAGCACATATTATCTGGCCCATTCTTCAATCTATCCTATTTCCTTTATCGAGTACTTCTTCAATGGAATCCAGGCTGTGGCTTTCATGCACTTGAAGCTCATTTTTTATGCTTAAAGGCAGCCTAAAAGTAGCGACGAATAATATTAGTGAATATCTAAATTTTCCTTGGTCCTCTGGGTCTTTTTTCAGTAATTGTATACCTAAAAAACATAACAATGTTCTTTTATGGAAAATCAAATTGTATAGACAACTATTTTTCACTCTATTTTATCTTTAACCATGGAGAAGCTTTCCCAAGTTGGAATTTTAGGGAATACTGATAAAGAGCATCCAGTTATGACTCGAAAATTTGATCACTGATTTATCTTTGAATTCATTCTTCGATGTAATCTTGATTTCTGGAATGTTATAACCTTATCTAGCTTGCTGATGGAATCATATTGGAGAAAACACCATCTCCATTGGGTATATCCTGATTATATTTGAGTCATTGCTCGCTTATGATACATAGTGTTGTGTAAATAATTTTCACTGCAAGATCACATACTTATTTTAGTAATCTTGCTGAAACTAATTATAGATTTCAAGTCTTGCAAACTCAGTTCGTGTGCTTGCTAACCTGGATGGGTCAGTTGGCCGCATTTTAAAGAGGACTGAGGTAAGAATCTTGTTTTCTGGGCACTACCACATGACTTTAAACGTTATCTCTTTGACTTGCAAAATGACGAGGTGAATAAATCAGATATCAATATTTGTATAAGAAAATTACTTTTATTAAGATTAGGAACAAAGATCAGTTTGCAGAGGAATATTTTGAAATAGCTTCATATGAAATAACTTTCTGAAGCATTGGACAATGTAGTGGATAGCCTAATACATGTGTCAGAGAGTGGGTGTTTTTACATTGGTTTTGGTTGATACATGTAGCCTTTCATGTGTAATCTCACTTGTACTAATTTGTGTTTCATTCATTTCTTAAACTATTTCATTTGCAGCTAGACATGGAATTTATTCAATGTGACATCAACAACTTAACATGGAGAGGTATCTTTTTCACCACACTTTTCAGTCCCGAAAAATAAAAACTCCCTCTCTCTCGACTCATTAATATTCCACTATGTGTAGGTCAGATTGTTGAAACAGTGGTTATGAATCCATCTTTTGGAACACAAAGGAAAGGACACATGTTTCTTCCACCAAATAATGCTCATGTAGGTGGCTGGATTTACAGGTGGAAGAAATATGCCAACCATGATGCAGAGCAAACATGTTATAAATTGGACAATCCACATGGTTTTCCACAGATAGCAACGATGGTATCGACTCGAGTTAACTTCCTGCCGTTGGAGTTTTAACATTTTATCTATAAAAAATATTTTAAATCTCAAGATTTATGTAACGTCATATCATGTCCTAATACGTGTGGATTACTTTCTATACCCATACTAAGCAATTTTAGTCCACCTTTCCCTTTATTTATATAACAAATCAACAACACAAACAACTGCGCACCTCATATTTTCTCCACTTACCGATACTCTCAAGCTCTCTCACAATACTTAAAACAAATAGAAAATTCAAACTTTATGCCTATTCTTTCTAAAAGTGACTGACACTTATCTTTACATACAAATTCGACACTTTAAAAAATAATCACATTAATTAAAAGAATTAAATCAACATCACAACCAATGGAAAAAGTTGTACAATACACTTATTATTTAATTTAAAAATATTTATCCTGATCTACATGATCAATGTGAAAACTTGTATATATCAATTTCTCTATACCTTTTAATTTCCTATATCTCCATAATAAATTCATAACATATCTATCATAATAAAAACAAAACCAATCCAAATCCCCAACAATCCTCCAATTATTTACAAAATCTTCACACTAAACTTCACACAGACATTTAAAAAATCGTAAGAATTGATTCATCATTTAAAACAATTCAATGGTAGCACAACCAATTAATGGAAAAAGTGGTGTAAATACCACAAAAAAATAATAAACATTCACACACACCATTTCTCTTCATAGTCACCATCTGCTCATACTAATTAATTGAGGTTGGTTTTCAATGTTCAATATTATTATTTGAAACTTACCTTTTATTGCAATACTCTATCCTTACTTTGACTTTGACAAATACTTATACAGAAGTACTACAATGGATGTGTCAAATAAGGATCGCTCCCAAATAATCAGTTCAGATAATCGTCAAGGTAAAATGTTCATGATAATATTCATAACTATATTAAATTCTTCTTCTAAACATTTATTTTATAATACAGATACAACTGAAGAATCAAGCAAATCGGTTAAATTGATGTATGAAAATATTATGCAACAGCGAATTGCATATTTGAGAAAGGAACAAGAGCAGTTGAAAAAATATATATACAGAGGAGCTTCACAAGATCAAACAAACAAAGAATGATATGACATTTTATATGTATTGGCTTCTATGTAATAGGGAGATGCAATAATTTATGATTAGAGAATATATTAGCTAACCATCAGTCTAATAACTAATTATCGGCCGTTGATGATGTATTTCTTTATATATTTAAGCAATGAAAATAAAGTATTTTTTTAATAGAGCATATATTTTGACTTATTCATTAAGAATGTATTATTCTTATTAAATAGATACTAAAGTTGATAAGTTTCATCAAGTATCATCATTTCAAATGAAAAGATAATGATTTGCTCAAATAATATTATCATATAATTAATCCAAAAGAAAAAAAATCCTAACACATATCTATTAATCCTCGCGCGAAGCGCAAACATGTTCCCTAGTATATATATAAAGGAGGACCATAGACAAGGTGATGTGGCACCTCTCTATGGCCTCCATTTGCATTTAGTTTTTTTTTTTTTTTTTTGGCTTTTTAAAAAAATAAAATTAATTATTATATTATAAAAATAAATTACTTAAATTTATTACAAATAAATATTTTATTGATGGAGGAACATTTATAACAAAAACTCTTCATATTCTTTTTTTATTTATTTGTCTCACTTATAATAAAAGGAGAAACATAATTTATCTTTTTTTGACTTTTTTTTAATTTAAATTAATTATTGTCTTGTAAAAATATATTACTTAATTTATACAAATAAATATTTTATTAATGTAGGAACATTTACAACAAAAAAACTCTCCACATCCTTTTTTCTATTTTTTTTTATCTCACTTCAAATCATGAATCATAAAATCATAATAATTTTTTTTACATTTTAAGTATTTTTATTTTTATTTTTTAATTTATTCACAAGGATTTATTACCCATGACTTGCCCCTCTTTAATTTGTACTTTTTATAATATCCATAACTCTCATAATTTTTATGTCCATAACCTCCAAACTTAAATTTGTAAGTTATGATGTCTTATGGTATTCCTTTTATTTTGCCTATAAATTCATATTAGTTTCATGAAGATTCACATTCACAATTATCCTTTCTCTTTTCATCATATTGGTTTGGTTTGTAACAAAAAATAAGTACATGAAGGTAAGAAATATTTCATTGCAAATTTTTATTTTTTATTTCCTCTATTTTTGTCTATATAAATTCGTATTTGGTTTGTGAATGAAACTAACATGTAACAAAAAAAGTACATGAAGTTAATAAATATATCATTCTCAAGTCCTTAGTTTTTCATTTCCTCTATTTTGTCTATATTATTCATATTTATTTTCATGAAGATTCACATACAAAGTCATTCTCAAGTCTTTCTTTTTATTTTTATGTACTTAGACATGCTTTCTTAATATTTTTTAATGTTTGTATTATCATTCATCAAGCAAGTATGATTAAAAAAAATCTCTGTAATTCTTAACAATATTTTGTCTGTATGCAATTGCTCTTTCTAATAGTTAGTTTTTCGGATATAATATAGTTTGATTATAATATTTGTAAGATTTCAAGAAATAATTATTATTTAGTATTGTTAGTACTATTGAAAAGATAATATACAAATATATTACATATAGTTTAAATTTCGTTCTTTCTTTGACATAATTATTTTAATTGGTATATGATTTTTTTATTCAGTTGGTTGCATATAATGAAGAGTTTGACATATGGATCAAAACATGATGACGGATCTACTTGCAAAGGAAGATGATAGAAGGAAAAAAAAATGAAGCATAATTACAGATTATTTTTTTACTTTGAATTGTATTAGCAACTTAGTTACTTTTGCTAGAATTTTCTAAAGTTTGATTTGTATAAATAATTTAGCTAAATGTATTATATTGTCAATGCTAATCATTTGATCCTTTATTATTCTACTTTTTTCTTTGTTTATGAAGCAAAATTTACTATAATTATCTCATTTTAACAACAACAAAAAAAATTATGATGATTAGGAGTTTCATTTTTATTATAATTATAAAAAAGTAGTTGAAAAATAAAATATTATTTTCATATTACATATTTCATATTATTATCTTATAAATATTTCATATAGCCGCACGAAGCGCGAATAGTTTCACTAGTTTATTTATAATTAGTAAACCAAGTGAATAATAGCAGATGCATTGAACAGGATAAGTAATATATGGTTCATCTGCCAGTAACTATTATAGTACCAAATTTCCTTAATAGTAATTAGAATACAACCTTTTCTCATTCCAACATTTATTAGTTTGGTTGAAGCTTCTACCTGTGATATGGAGATCGGTTCATCTACCAATAATTATTATAGCATATTTTCTTAATATGTAGTAATTTAGAATACAATATTTTCTCAACAAAATATTTTCTTGTGCAATTTTTGTTCATTCTTAGTTTTTTTGTACTTTGAATGTATAAATCTCATAAAATTTTGGAAATTCTTTTGAAATTCGATTAGTGATTTGAAATTTTGCAGTTGGAATAGACATTTTGGAGTCTAGAGGTATTGAAATTTTCCTTCCATCAAAGACGATGTCGCCAAAGGTTTTTCTTCACTACTCAAATGCAATTTGCTCTATTTTTAATTAAAAAACTAAAATAATAGTATAAGAAACACAAGGTAAACATATCGTCTTTAAGATTAAAAAAAATCAAAGAAATATTGTTAAATAAATCTAACATACATTTAGTTTAAGGAATATTTGAATTTAATGTTCCCTATTTTGTTGTTACAAATAACAATATAATGGACATCTTTTTATGATTTTGTAGGAAAATATAGACTCTAGGATGTAAATCGTTAAAAGATATAGGATGAACGTAATTTAAAAAAAAATACAAATATATGTTAGGTAGGAGTACAAAACACAAAACTTTTTGCTACTTTCAAGTTATTGTTGATTGCTGATCAATTGGTATAGTATGATACTCACTACATTTGTAATCAAATCATAATTTTATGTGCATGCCTCTTGTCATGATTTTAAATACTACAATTATTTATTTTTAATTTTTTTTTATTACAGTTTCTTGTGTCATTGATCAAACATAGAGTAGTTCAAGAAAGACTAAAAACTCTTCGACAAATGAAAGAACTCAGTATGTACTTTGATTTGAGTATGATTGTAAGAAAATAATACATATATCGACAAAACATGCTACTCTCTTCCTTTGTCCTATTCAAAATTTGTATCTTTTTTTTTTTTAAAAAAAAGAATAAATTCCAAACGATTTTATATTAATTATTTGAAATACACGTGCAACACATTAAAAGTGGGCCCTATATTAAATTTAAATGTTATAAATTATTTAATAAATTAAATACTAAACAGTAAATCATCATATTAGTAAATGAATCAATACACATAAAGTATCTTGATTATATGTTTTTATATTAATTTCATGTTAGAGTAAATTCATGAATTTTTTTTATTTATCTTCCAATTGGAAATATCAATGGTTATGTTTGCCCTTTCACAAAAAGAAAAAAAACATACAAACCTATATTATATTCTTTTATATATATAAATATTTATATTAATGTGAAGTACATTACACAAGTCGTATTACCACTAGCTCTTCATTATATATTATTATGTAAATATATGTAACTCCACTAATTATATTAATTATTATTTTTACTCTCTCTTCTCATCCTCATCCATGATTTCAAATGGATTAATGTCATATTCATGAAAACTCTATGTGGTCCTCAATCTTATCCTGTAAACAGTGACATTTGACACAATATTATATATACACACTACAAACAATTGAAAAAAATCTCGCTGCTCTCTTCTCTTGTCTCTTTTTATTTGTTCTGTTTAGTGTTTATGTTTTGTTTGTTGTTATTGTCCAATTTTCTATTGTTTTGTTGTTACTATTATTAAAATCACTGTGGGTTTGTTGCTTTGTATTTATTAGCCTAGCATGTGGTATTTAAGTTTCCTCATTTGAATATTGTATTTGTACAATAGTTAGTAATTTTTACTTTATGCACTTTTAGTCAATTTTATAATTAAGAATGTATTCCTTTTCTTAGGAAGATATATATACTATCGTAAAAATAATAGTTTTTGTAAGTAAATACCAATAGATTTGAAGAAGATAAAATATGTCATTTGCAATACAAAATTTACATTAAATATATTTGGATAAACGTGCAACACACGTTTTCAGAACTAGTATTATTAAAAGTGACAACAAAAAATTTAAAATTGAAATACCAAAATAACCTTAGAAAGTTGAGTTACTACAATAATACCATTAACATATATGAAATTTAATTATATTATTATTATTATTAAATAGTATATTTAAGCTACAATTTAATTTCTTAGTCATGACATTCAAAATTCCTTTAGTTATTTGCACTTATCTAATTCTTGACTTTACATATTCCCTTATATAATTTGAAACATTCCTATATTTACTATCTATAAATATCAAAGATATTAGAGTGAACAACATCAAGAGACATACAAGCCCTGTGCAAGCTAAGGTTTGGGGATGTAGTATTTCAAGAGCAATTTTAATAGATTGGTTCAGGTGAAGACTAAGAGGCGTATCCTTCAAACTTATTTAGGCAATCTATGTGAAGACTAAGAGGCGTACGTATCCTTCAAACTTATTTAGGATTTAACAAAGCATTCCTTCACTTTCTTGGTAGAAGAACAAAGGTGAATGACTTGATCTTCTCGTAGAAGACATCATTATACAAAAATCAATTAGATATGTTTTATTTTCTTATTTTAGTATATAGTTTCTCTTCTTTGAATGTAAAATAAAGGGTCATGCATAAGATCATAATATACTTCTGCAATATAATTTATAACCTTTTTTTTTTTTTTATGTAATTTGTTTGATCTTTTTGATGATTACATTATTGTACTATATTAATCATATGGATGATAAAAGTTTTTTTTTAATGATTTTATTACTTATATATGTTGATTTTTAAGGAGTGTGTAAGATAGAATATATGTAATGTACTCGATAAAAATACGACAAAATAATTTGAAGTGGCCGGAGGTTATGAAGAGAGGAAGAGAAGGAAACTGGACTTTTGACACAAACAAGGGAAGTTAGAAATGAGCATATGATGCAAATATTAGTCACTTCTCTGATTTGGACAAAAGTTGAGTCAAATCGTAACTTCAAACGTGCTCTCAAGTGTATATGTAAAAAACAAAAGATAAATTAGATTAGGGGAAAAATCTACTCTAGTGTATATCAGAAGAGAATTGATGATTACATTAT
This sequence comes from Solanum tuberosum, assembly GCF_000226075.1. Lineage (NCBI taxonomy): Eukaryota > Viridiplantae > Streptophyta > Magnoliopsida > Solanales > Solanaceae > Solanum > Solanum tuberosum. The sequence continues at coordinate 875,104 of NW_006239085.1, read as the reverse complement.
TGTACTATATTTTTTAATATACTTTTTTATTAATATATAGTGGCCGGAGGAAGTAACATATAATCAAATTACTAATAAATTATTTCATTCATGGAAGAAATCATGATAATTGATATATATGAGGTCTTTCTTCATTTATATTTATATATTTTTTTTCTTTTTTCTTATTTTGAGAAATGCACATTCAATGTTTCAACTTTCCATATATTTTGATTTTTGACATTCCAAGTTGTCACGCATCTTCCTATATTATATCCGAAGCTACATATATTTTTGCCTATAAATACAAATCTTTCAATAGTATTTTCATAGAAAGATTTATATGTGATACAATTTTTGTGTGTGGAAGACTAGATAAGTTTTAATCAAGTGAAGAAAATTTCAAGACAAGAAGATTTGTGTCAAAATTACAAGGCATAAAAGGTAGAGAATATAACTTCTTAGAAAGGAGATGAAAACGTAAGACGAAAAATATTTTCAAAACACACTAGACGTTTAGCTTATGAGTTATGTTATATTAAGCAAATGAAACTTTTGTCAAGTTGAATACTTGATATATTATAAGTTGCATAAAATTGAAGTTTGTTCTAATATTCCTTATGAAATTCATTCAACAACAATATTTCAATATGTCATTGTATCTTGTAATGATAATGATACCGGTTGAATAAATTTATTTTTCATCGATTTGAACTTGTGCTTTTCTCTTCAGTTTTTGTACAGTTTATCACACACTTATTAAAATATTTTCAAAGTATTTGTACTAACTAGCATGGGATACACGTGGTGCAAATCACGTGTTCAAATCATATATATATATATATATGGAAAATTGTATGAAATAGCAAATTATTAATTCAAATTAAATGCTATAGCCATAGTTTCTTTTATTTGTAATTCGCAGCAAACATTCCATGTTTTTTGTCATCCCATTTGTATACCGAAATATACAAATGCAGGCTTCCATTTGTATACCGAAATATACAAATGCAGGACCCATTTGTATACCGAAATATACAACTAGACCGAAATATACAAATGCAGGATCCATTTGTATACCG
>NW_006239085.1:872961-874000 GCF_000226075.1 Solanum tuberosum | reverse complement strand
ATTTGTATACCGAAATATACAAATAGACCCAAATACATATTTTTTATGTATATGTATACCGAAATATACAAATTAATAGACATAACAAACATAAAGCTTGCTATGGAGCGCAATTATACAAACTATAGCTATATCATTCAAATATGATTTTTATGTTTGCTAAACCTTAAATTTACTCATATATATACTAGTTTCACGTGCGTTGCACATGTGTCCCAATTCTGCTAGCATATTTTTTTAAAAAAATAATAAGATAATATTAAACATGTGTGGAAAGAGTACTATAAATTTGAAGAAGAAAGTACAAATTGAATTTGACAAATAATTAAGCTACTTAAATGACTTAATTGTTCAGTACAAAATATTAAGGGTTGCGTAAACTTAGAAAAAACAATTAAATTTCGTTATATATGTGCAATGTGTAATCAAATAATAAATATGTGGCTGTTTGTACAACTACAACATGACATGATAAAATATAAGTTGTACCAAATTTCCAAAATTAATGTTACTACAAATAGCTCTAAAGAATCTTACCCCAAATTAAGCACATATACAATACGTATAACCCTTTTTTTAGTAATACAGTTGTAGGAATAATTTTATGAAGCTAGTATCCTAAATCAGCATTTTAAACCATCATAACATATAATTAAAAAACAATTATTTATATGAAAGAAAATAAATATCAACCTCAGTACCATATTCTTACTATTCTAGGAGAAAAGGATGATATTGTATTCTTATGTAAATATGTCATATTTCGATGATTATTGTGAAGTTGGGAGTATGATGAGATGGAGCATAATTATCCTATTTATCACTCTTTTGTAACTAAAATTTTATATAAAATTCCATATTAAATGTGAGTCCTTATAATTCATAAGAATGTGAATGGTCAAATTTTCATTTTATAAACATAGGAGCAGAAAAGTCTACTATAAGGTTGATTATCATAACCATTACTTAGTATTTATTAAGAATACATTAATAAATCAAATACATTTTATTATAATATCTTTTTTTCCTATAATAGTAA
>NW_006239085.1:870974-872819 GCF_000226075.1 Solanum tuberosum | reverse complement strand
CTATATATATATATATATATATATATATCAAAAGTATCCTGAAATCCAATGTATATAGTACACTATCTCCTACCATCTAAAATAGTCATTTTACATCTAAAAAAAATAGTATTATATTTGGATCTACACTAAAATTATAAGCCTGCAATATACTAAAAGATCAATAACAATGTATACATATGTCATTTTCTTTTCAAGATCTTTGAGGGTAAACTCCTCTCTATATGACGTTATCATCATCTATCAGAAAGTCAAAATCATTAAAATTCAGACCGAATAAAAAAGATTCAACTACATTATTCCTAAAAAATACCTCAAAAGATTCTTACCTCTATTTTGTAATTTCTCATAGTGTTACGTGATTTAGTCTCCAACTCAACCTAGAAGTACTTTTATCCACATCTTAAAATACATAAAATTTGTAATAAGAAAACAAACTTATAATTAGCACGTCAAAAATCTCACCATTGGATTAGTTAGAGAAGAGCTAAAAATAGAAGTGCAAAAAAGAATTGTGTAATAGAGCAAAATTCCAAAAATTGTTAAAGGTAACAAAAAGAAAAACAAAAAAACTACCTAATTTTGGAATGAGGAGACAAAAATTAACTTGAATATGCAATGAAGCGTCATGCTTTAATATTTATATTTATATTTATAATAAGTAGTACAATTTGTAACTTGCATATTGATGCTTATCGTGACCAACGACACTAATCTATGGTTCGAGTGTCTACGATCGTCGATAATATAGTAACCCAACCAAGGGTAGGTGTCGTGTCCCAAGGGAGTGGTTTTGAGAATTTATAGAAAATAAAATTAAGTTCTAATTAGTAGTAGCTAAAGATATTAACGATTAAAAACATAATAAATCAAAGGGGGTGACACAAAAGTGTCAAATATCGATTAGGGGGTTTGTCACAAGTATAGTAAAAAAAGAGAATTAAGGAAAATCAAGTATGGGGAGAAGTTCTTGGGGTGTGACCCCAATACAAGTTGAGATAAATCTTTGGGTACATGCTTTTCGATTAGGAAATTTACAAGATAATAGTGACTAGGCTAAGCTTTAGATGGAAATAAGTTCCCTCTCGGGCAACTTACCCCGTTTCAAATGCGTTCCTCTCGGACATCTATTTGGCGCATGAAGGCCAGCCTACGTCTTACCCCACTCACTCTCTCGAGCTGAGTGTTAGGATATGGGACTAGGGCTCACCCTCTCGAGCTGAACCTCATGTCGACCCACTCCTTAGGCCATCAGTCTAGCGGTCTTGGTTTTGCGACCTCCCTCTTGGGCAAGCCGAAAACACATGGGTGGTTTTGTATTTGCAACTACAAACCCATTAAATTAAACCACAACCGCCATGTGAAGTCACCATTAAAATACATCTAACCTATCAACAAGCAAGACCCAACAACAATATCAACACATATTTGCTAAATCACACCCCAACAATGGGGGTTTTAAGCCACACATCAAAAAATAACAAAATACACCTACAATGATACTACAATCAAATGGGTATAAGGAATTAAACCTTGATTTAAGCAAAGGAAGAAGAATGGAGAAGACCCACTTCCAACTTGGGGAAGATGAAATCCTTCTTTCTTCAAGTCTCCCTAAAAACCCTCTCCAAACTTGAGAGAAAATATAAGAAAAATAATATTCTAAGTCTCAAAATTACAATAATGTTCGGACTCTTAAATATTAATAACAAGTTTAGTATTTATAGACTTCAGAAAATAGTGCTGGCGGATCTTTTGGTGAGGTTAGTCAGAATCGCCGATTAACTCGGCGATTTGCCCAAGTGTGCTTGGCGATGCTCAGGCTTCAACTTCTTCATTCTTTTC
>NW_006239085.1:868261-870741 GCF_000226075.1 Solanum tuberosum | reverse complement strand
ATTACCAAAGATTCTCATGCTCGCAATACTTGCTACTTGTGCAAGTTCAAGCTCAACAAAAAGTATCTAAATGCCCTCACATGAAGAATGATTCCATATTCACACACATAAGTTAATCAATTTAAGGTCAGGAATCAGATGCAACACTCACACTCAAAAAGAGGAACACAGTGCATGTTTTCACCCATAAGCTTGCCCTTATTTTCCAAATGATCTTCGATTCGGCTCACTCAAGATTAAAAAAGGTCTTTCTAAGGCTTGTAATGGGGCTGAGTGCAAAGGTATGGTCATTTAGGCTCAGTGACTTTTCATCCTCGTGAGATGTGGTGTTCTAAAGCCATTCCCTTCTTTTTCTTTATCAATTCTTTTTCTAGTGCTTCTAAGTCATCATTTTATTCACCTCCATGGATTGCTTGGAAACCCGATTTCTTAGGTACTTTATTCCACAAATATTTTTTTTCTAAAAGGTTTCCATTGTTCTGCAACACCAAGGGTTAAGGGGGACTTTTCTTGCACTTCTTGACTTCTCCTTTTCCTTTTTACCACAACTCCAAGTTAGGCTTTTGACCTATGTTGGCTATTTGCTAAACCATAAATCAAGAGGATTATATGTAGTGGGTCAAGTAAGGTCTAGGGTTCATCAAGGTCCTTCCAAAGAGAGGTAAGGCTCAAAGGGTGTTCAAAAGAGTTTCACACGCTTACGGGTAGGCCACAAAAGAGGTATATGTCAAATTTGACTCACACTCTTTAAAGTTGCCTAAGATCATTTCAAGAGAACACCTTTCTAAATCAATCAGACTAATAGGGCAAATTCTAAGTTTATTCATGCAGGGTTCAAAGTGAGCTCATCACACACGGCATCGACACTTAAGTCAAACAAGACTACACATTTTTCGCTAGTGTGCAACTGTGACATCTTGCAAGTTGATAACTAGGAAGAAGCTTAAAAAATTTGAAATTTTCATTTTTGGAAAGAATTTGGAAATCTGGAAATTTGGCTAAGTATGGAAAAAAGGTGAGTTTTTGGCCAACTTTGAGCAGTCATAAATTCTATATCAGGATGATTTAGGTATAGTTCTAGTTATGTTTGCGAAGCTCATGGAATTATCTTTCCAACGCCACCGAGTTTGCTCGATTCTGAGTTCGTATGAATGAGTTATGCCCTTTGGAAATTGGGCAGTTGGCAGGGAAATCCGTCCGGAAATTTTAAGGGCATTTTGGTCTTTTCCCTAACCAATTTCTTTTGGGTTATATTATTGTGTTAGACTGATTTTTTTGATCAGTTTGTTCCATTTTAAAAGAGTGAGAGTTAGGGTTTGAGAGTGAAGAGGAGAAGAAGAGGAGAAAGAGAAGAAGAAGCAAGGCTTCGTCAAAGATCGTAGTGAATATCGTCGGGGGTGATCCCTACTTGGTATGTGAGTTCATAGTGTGGGGTTGGCTCTTTCCCCCACACGCCACATTCGTTTTATTTCCAATCAAAGATTGGTTGTGTTGTTGATGTTGTTGATTTGTGTTGTTGGAGTTCCTTGTTGATTTGGGGAATGATTTGGTTGTGTTTTCGAGTTGAATCTCTTGTATGTTGAGGGATTTTATGATCCTTAGTGCTTGGGGTTGAAACCATTGAAGTTTAGAAGGTTTAGAGTTGGAGAAAAGAGGGAGAAAAGTCGAGTTTTCTGGGTAAGGGGGTGGCGCGTCGCGCCTGCCAGCGCGCCCCAAAAGGGGTTCTGAACTTTCCCCCTTGGGGCGGCGCGCCTAGCAGCGCGCTTGCAGGGCCCCTCTGAACTTTGAGGGCTGGCGTTCCGCGCCTTGCAGAGCGCCAAGGACACCAAGTTTCCCCTTTCTTTTCATACTTTCTCATGCATGTTCCATGGTATTGTACCTACGTTTCATAGTCGTTTCCGACACTCCAAAGTACGTCTAAATGTTAAGAACTCATCCATAACATATGATCAAACACCTTGAATTCATAATCCAATTCAAGGAGAGTTAGTTTCCAAGTCAAGTGAAGTTAAGAGTTAAGCTTAGAAGTTAAGCAAGTCAAGCAAGTTTTAAAGTTGTTCAAGAGTCTTTATTGAACGTTTTAACTTATTTTAAGACTCAAGTTTCAAGTCAAGCAAAGATCTTAAAGTTTCAAGCTAAGTAAAGAGTCTCAAGTTTCAAGTTCAGTCAAGAGTTTAAGTTGAGTTCATTTCTCTAAAGTTATTAGGGAACTATGTATTCCCAAAGAAGTTTCTAAATGTTTTTACATTTAAGTAAGAAAGGGACTATGATTTCCAAAAGAGCCTTTGGGCTAGATTTTGAGTAATTATCTCAATTAAAGGAATATATGTTTAAAACACTTATGAGCTAAAGTATTTTTGAGAGAGTATCGAGCACCGAATTGGGGACGCGAGTTCATATTAACTCAACTCTCCATAAGAACCATGCGCCAACATGGGACTTGACGTATCATTCTTTTTAGATGATCACGTAAGATTAGG
>NW_006239085.1:865953-867870 GCF_000226075.1 Solanum tuberosum | reverse complement strand
CATGAGTTGAACAGAGCCAAGGTAAGTGTTCTCTTGTACTCCTTTCAAGCTTAAGTTGTGGTTTAGCTTTCCAGCTCGCATACTCGTACATTCCATGTACTGATGCCAGTTGGCCTGCATCTTATTATGATGCAGATACAGGTACCCCGGATCAGCATCCTGCACACCGTTGATCCAGTTGAGCACTCTAGAGGTAGTGGTGAGCCTCCTTACTTTCCGGAGGACTCGGTTGTTTTGTTCTTTTAGTTTTGTTTTAATTAGGATGTTGTGGTTCGTTTTGGGCCAACAATGGTCTCCGGGTGCCGATCCCACCTAGGGTGTAGGCTCGGGGCCTGACAAACTTGGTATCAGAGCACAGAGTTCAAGAGTCCCAGAGAGTCTATGAAGCCATGTCTGTAGAGTCGTAGTTATCGGTGTGAAGCGCGCCACATCTATAATTGGGAGGCTGCAACACTTAGGAAGATTTCTCACTTCTTTCACACTCATCTCGTGCATTAGAGTTGATCTCTAAAAAGTTTCTTTCTAATCCGTGCTTGCGCGTGTTTTCAGATAGTCATGCCTCCATGAAGAATTGGCAGAGGGCGTCTTCCTAGACGTTATGTCGATGAGCAAGAGTTACCTTATGCCTCGGGACTGCAACCACAAAGGGAAGTTTCTAATGCCGAGTTCAGAGAGGCAATTAGGATGTTGAGTCAAGCTGTAACTAATCAGATTGGTCAGCAGAGGGGAGCTAGACATGAGGGAACTCACACTTCAAGGATTCGTGAGTTCTTGGGGATGAATCCTCCGAATTTCATGGGTTCAAGTACTACTGAGGATCCAGAGCACTTCATTGAGGAGTTGAAGAAGATTTTTGATGTGATGCATGTGGTAGATACTGAGTGGGTTGAACTAGCTGCGTATCAATTGAAGGATGTTGCTAGAGCTTGGTTCGACTAGTGGAAAGAGGGCAGAGTTGAGAATGCACCACATGCGAGTTGGGCCTGTTTTGAGGAAGCTTTCTTGGGGCATTTCTTTCCTCGAGAATTGAGAGAGGCCAAGGTACGTGAGTTCCTCACACTTAAGCAAGAGTCTTTGAGTGTTCATGAGTATAGTTTGAAGTTCACACAACTATCTCACTATGCTCCGGAGCTGGTTGCGGATATGAGGAATAGAATGAGTTTGTTTGTTGCTGGGCTGTCTCGGTTGTCGAGTAAGGAAGGTAGGGCTGCAATGCTTATCGGGGACATGGGCATATCAAGGTTGATGGTCTATGTGCAGCAAGTTGAGGGAAGAAAAAGTTTGAGAGACAGAGAAGAGTTCAGAAATAAGAGAGCTAAGACCGGTAATGAGTCCGGGCAACAGAAAGGTAATGCGAACCGTTCATCCTTTCAGCAAAGGCAAAGGGGACCGTATGGATCATCTGTTAGTGCACCTACACCCATAAATAAAAGTGAGTACGCGGGACAGAATTCGTAGAACTTTAGAGCTGGACCTGCACAGTCTCAGAATAGTATGGCACAAGGAAGTAACCGAGGTCTTACATGTGCTAGGTGTGGTAGAGTCCATCTAGGGAAGTGTCGTCAAGGCCACATAGGTTGCTTCAAGTGTGGACAAGAGGGTCACTTCATGAAGGAGTGCCCAAAAAACAAGCAAGGTAGTGGAAATCTGGGCAGTAGGGCCCAATCTTCATCAGTTACTGCCCCAGACAGGACGACACCTAAAGGAGCTACTTCTAGTACCGGTGAAGGAGCAAATCACCTCTATGCCATCACCAGTCGTCATGAGTAAGAGAATTCTCAAATGTTGTCACTGGTATGATCAAAGTCTTTGCTTTGCTAGACCCAGGAGCAACTTTATCTTTTGTAACCCCTTATGTTGCAAATAAGTTTGATGCTCTTCCTGAAAGACTTTGTGAACCCTTTTGTGTTTCTACAC
>NW_006239085.1:853336-857204 GCF_000226075.1 Solanum tuberosum | reverse complement strand
TCCTAGGCCACATTGTGTTTGGTGATGGAATTAAAGTTGATACTCGGAAAATTGAGGCAGTGCAGAATTGGCCCAGGCCCACATCTCCAACTGAAATTAGGAGTTTCTTGGGTTTAGCTGGTTATTATAGAAGGTTTGTTGAGGGGTTCTCGTCTATTGCATCTCCTTTGACAAAGTTGACTCAGAAGACAGTGAAATTTCAATGGTCTGAAGCTTGTGAGAAAAGCTTTCAGGAATTGAAAAAGAGATTGATTACAGCTCCAGTTTTGACGCTACCAGAAGGTACTCAGGGTTTTGTGGTGTATTGTGATGCATCTAGAGTTGGTTTGGGTTGTGTCTTAATGCAGAATGGCAAAGTTATAGCTTATGCCTCCAGACAGTTGAAAGTTCATGAGAAGAGCTACCCAACCCATGACTTAGAGTTGGCTGTTGTAGTATTCACTTTGATGATATGGCGTCATTGCTTGTATGGTGTGCATGTTGATTTATTTACTGATCACAAGAGTCTTCAATATGTGTTCACTCAGAAGGAGCTTAATCTCAGACAGAGGAGGTGGTTAGAATTACTAAAGGATTATGACCTGAGTATTTTGTACCACCCAGGTAAGGCCAATGTTGTTGTTGATGCTTTAAGCAGGTTGTCTATGGGTAGCACCACCCATATTGAAGAAGGGAAGAGAGAGTTAGCAAAAGATGTGCACAGACTGGCACACCTGGGAGTCAGACTTATGGATTCCACAGAAGAAGGTATAGCAGTGACGAACGGGGCCGAGTCATCATTCATGTCAGAAGTGAAAGAGAAACAAGACCAAGTTCCCATTTTGCTTGAGTTAAAGGCAAATGTTCGAAAGCAAAGAGTATTAGCTTTTGAACAAGGGTGAGATGGAGTATTGAGGTATCAAGGTAGATTGTGTGTACCTATGATAGATGGACTCCAAGAGAGGGTCATGGATGAAGCTCACAGCTCCAGATATTCCATTCATCCAGGTTCCACGAAGATATATCGTGACTTGAGAGAAGTTTATTGGTGGAATGGCATGAAAAGGACATTGCAGAGTTTGTGGCTAAGTGTCCAAATTGCCAACAAGTGAAAGTTGAACACCAAAGGCCCGGTGGTTTGGCTTAGATGATAGAACTTCCGGAATGGAAGTGGGAGATGATCAATATGGATTTCATCACAGGGTTGCCAAGCTCTCGCAGACAGCATGATTCTATTTGGGTGATTGTCGACAGAATGACAAAGTCAGCCCATTTTCTGCCAGTAAAGACTACCTTTTCAGCAGAAGATTATGCCAAGTTATATATTCAAGAGATAGTGAGACTTCATGGAGTTCCAGTCTCCATTATTTTAGATAGGTGCACAGTTTACTACAAAGTTCTGGAAGTCTTTTCAGAAAGGCTTGGGTTCCAATGTGAACTTGAGTACTACCTTTCATCCTCAGACTGATGGGCAAGCAGAGCATACTATTCAGACTTTAGAAGATATGTTAAGGGCTTGTGTGATCGATTTCAAAGGTAATTGAGATGATCACCTACCTCTCATCGAGTTTGCCTACAACAACAATTACCACTCTAGTATCCAGATGGCTCCATACGAAGCTCTTTATGGGAGAAGATGTAGATCTCCTATTGGATGGTTCGAAGTTGGTGAAGCACAGTTGATAGGACAAGATTTAGTGCACCAAGCTATGGAGAAAGTGAAAGTGATTCAAGGGAGGTTGAAAACGGCACAGAGTCGTCAGAAATCCTACACTGATGTTAGGAGAAGAGAGTTAGAGTTTGTAACATACTTGTATTAGTCATTATCTTTTTGAGAAAATTACACGATATGGCATACATCTATTATGTAATTATTAAACACAAATATAATTTAATTCAATAACAATTCACTGCTACTGTTTAATTAATATAGTTATTTTAATATGGTTGTGGGATCAGTGATATTTCATAGGTAAAGACGATGGCGATCTCCGGCAACTTCGATTCTGTAACATCTCTGATTTAAGAAGATGAAAAAATGCAGCTTTCCGAGATCTGGTGTCAGAACCAACGGAATCCACCAGCGGTCCGTGTGTCAGACCACGGACTGTAGGTGGGGTCCTGTCCTTGAGGCCCAGATGTAACATCCGGCGATTTGAAATAATTATGAAGAGGCTTAGAATTGGAGATAGTCATTTTTGGAAAGATTTAAAAAAAAATCTGGAATTTGGCGAAGTATGGAAAAAGGTGAGTTTTTGGCCAACTTTGAGCAGTCATAACTTCTAGATCAGGATGATTTAGGTATAGTTCTAGTTATAGTTGTGAAGATCATGGAATGATCTTTCCAATGCCACCGAGTTTGCTCGATTTCTAGTTCGTATGAGTGAGTTATGCCCATTGGAAATTGGGCAGTTGGTAGGGAAATCCGTCCGGAAATTTTAAGGGCATTTTGGTCTTTTCCCTAACCAGTTTCTTTTGGGTTATATTGTTGTGTTAGACTGATTTTTTGATCAGTTTGTTCCATTTTAAAAGAGTGAGAGTTAGGTTTGAGAGTGAAGAGGAGAAGAAGAGGAGAAAGAGAAGAAGAAGCAAGGCTTTGTCAAAGATCGTCGTGGATATCGTCGGGGGTGATCCCTACTTGGTATGTGAGTTCATAGTGTTGGGTTGGCTCTTTCTCCCACACGCCACACTCGTTTTATTTTCAAGAAAAGATTGGTTGTGTTGTTGATTTGTGTTGTTGGAGTTCCTTGTTGATTTGGGGCATGATTTAGTTGTGTTTTCGAGTTGAATCTCTTGTATGTTGAGGGATTTGATGATCCTTAGTGCTCGGGGTTGAAACCATTGAAGTTTAGAAGGTTTAGAGTTGGAGAAAAGAGGGAGGAAAGTCGAGTTTTCTGGGTAAGGGAGTGGCGCGTCGCGCCTTCCAGCGCGCCCCAAAAGGGGTTCTGAACTTTCCCCCTTGGCGCTCTGCGCAGGGCCCCTCTGAACTTTGAGGGCTGGCGCTCCACTCCTTGCAGAGCGCCAAGGACACCAAGTTTCCCCTTTCTTTTCATACTTTCTCATACATGTTCCATGATATTGTACCTACGTTTCATAGTCGTTTCCGACACTCCAAAGTACGTCTAAACGTTAAGAACTCATCTATAACATGTGATCAAACACCTTGAATTCATAATCCAATTCAAGGAGAGTTAGTTTCCAAGTCAAGTGAAGTTAGAAGTCAAGTGAACTTAAGAGTTAAGCTTAGAAGTTAAGCAAGTCAAGCAAGTTTTAAAGTTGTTCAAGAGTCTTTATTGAATGTTTAACTTCATTTTAAGACTCAAGTTTCAAGTCAAGCAAAGAGCTTAGAGTTTCAAGCTAAGTAAAGAGTCTCAACTTTCAAGTTCAGTCAAGAGTTTAAGTTGAGTTCATTTCTCAAAAGTTATTAGGGAACTATGTATTCCCAAAGAAGTTTCTAAATGTTTTTACATTTGAGTAAGAAAGGGACTATGATTTCCAAAAGAGCCTTTGGGCTAGATTTTGAGTAATTATCTCAATTAAAGGAAGATGTGTTTAAAACACTTATGAGCTAAAGTATTTTTGAGAGTAGTCTTGAGCACCGAATTGGGGACACGAGTTCATATTAAACTCAACTCTCCATAAGAACCATGTAGCCAACATGGGAGTTAATGGGTCATACTTTTTAGATGAATCCGTAAAGTTAAGCTAGTGGATCAACTTAGTGAAGTTAGCTTCCTATATCACGGCAAGGTATATGATGGCCCTCGAGCAACGTGAGGTAAAACGTTATATCACCACTTAGTTTCGTAGTGGTGGTTTGTCGGTTAGAGAAGCTCCCACAGTAGAAAGAGCATGGTTCCTCCAGGAGTTCTGCTTAGTGTGGATGGGG
>NW_006239085.1:837221-853151 GCF_000226075.1 Solanum tuberosum | reverse complement strand
CCAGCTCGCATACTCGTACATTCAATGTACTGATGACAGTTGGCCTGCATCTTATGACGATGCAGACATATGTACCCCGGATCATCATCCTGCACGCCGTTGATCCAGTTTAGCACTCTAGAGTCAGTGGTGAGCCTCCTTGATTTCCGGAGGACTCGGTTGTTTTGTTCTTTTAGTTTTGTTTTAATTAGGATGTTGTGGGGTCTGTCCCAACATCCATCTCAAATATTGTAAAGGCTTCATAGACAGTCAGTCAGTTAGTATTGAGTCTCTCACCTATGTATATATATAATATTCTATTTTGAGACTCGAGTTTCCCTTTTGGGCCAGATTTTATCAGTTAAGTTGTTTTATGTCTTTGCATGACATTGAGTTATTTTGTTGAGTTAGGTTTCTGCTGAGTTAAGAAAGCCAGGCCAATGGTTCGCTTGGGGCCAGCAATGGTCTCCGGGTGCCGGTCCTGCCCAGGGTGTAGGCTCGAGGCGTGACAGCAACGGTCATTACAAGAGAATTAATTTGATAAATGGTTAATCACAACGAGATGCAAAGAGTTTACATATTTTCTATGCAACTTCATTTGGCCTCATTGTAGCTGTACATTCATGTTTGGTCAATTGTAAGCACTATTGAAGTCATCGATATTGATCGAAATCGAGACTCAAATTTTTGCAAAAGAACAGCCACATTCAACACATGAGAGGTGGCAGAAATGTGCAAAAAATTCAAAAAATTTCGAAAGGGTCAAAATCATTTTACAATTAAAAATAAATGGAAACGAAGCCACAAGCTCAAACATTCACAGAAAGGCAGTGTTAACACAATTTAAAACAGAACACCCCAAGAGTGTGCACAAAACACAACTATCAACACAAAAGGTGTGGGCCTCACCCCACCACAAATAAAAGCAATTGTCCTCAAATGAAAATAAACACAGAATACGAAAGGCAAAATAAAGAAATATAGAGAGGGAGGTAAAGAGGTGGTCCTGACTAAACCGTCGCTCCAGGACATTAGTGCCCAGTTTATTCCCCGCCTGTCTCTGGTTCTCTGCTTCATCTACTGCAACAAGGTTAGCTTTAATCATCTCATCTAAATCATGAGGTGCTCCAAAGGTATGTACCCCTCGCATATTAACTCCATTCGATGTATTGAAGAACAAAATATCACAATGTAGGCAAGCAAAATGAGGCTTTTGCGCTGCTCAGATGGTTATTGAAATGCTAAGAAGCAGTGTAATTCTTTGGTTAGCAAGGACTGTCTAGTTTTTCGTCCATTCGGCGACATTAATTCCGATCGCCGAACCTCTTGGTGATTTGCTGAGTGAGCACTCGACTCGCCGAGTTTTACAAAATCTTCAGCCACTGTGAAGGTCCAAACGGCAGTTTTCATCGTGATCGTTGAGATGGTCGGCGATTCGCAAATAGTCTCCAAATCTTGCCAAGTTTTACAGACTTCAGTGTTGACAATGTCTTGAGTCAATCGGCGAATAAGGTCATATTCATCGACCCCTTCGGCGACTCACCGACAGGATCTATTGTTTGCCATCCTTCACTTTTTCAAATACTTCGCATACTTTCACCTGCACAAACAACATACCATTCTATTACTAGGATATAAGTGCTGATAATAATAAAAATAAAGCAATTAAAGGGATTTTGGGTTGCCTCCCAAACAGTGCCTTAGTTAACGTCGCGGCACGACGCAACAGCACCTTTAGGCGTCTTCCAAATATACCACTTCAACCAACGAAATCTCTTGAAAATCCCATAGATACAATTTTAGACGTTGACCATTCACTGTAAATGGAGGTCCTTCCTGATCTTCAACTTCTTTGGCTCCATTGATGAACACTCGCGTTACTTTAAACGGTCCAGACCATTTGGATTTGAGCTTTTTGGGGAAAAGCCTAAGTCACGAGTTGTATAGAAAAACCTAATCTCCTAACTTAAAGACCCGCTTGAGTATTTGAGCATCATGCCATTTCTTCATCGTTTCTTTATAGATGGCTGAACTTTCATATGATTTGAGTCAAAATTCATCCAGTTCGTTCAACTGCTCTACTCTCACCCTTGAAGTTTTTGACCAGTCCAAATTTAAAACTTTCAGTGCCCACAATGCTTTGTGTATAAACTCGACGAGAAAACGACAAGCCTTACCATAAACCAACTGATATGGAGACATCCCGATAGGTGTTTTGTAAGCAGTCCGATATGCCCATAGTGCATCATCGAGTTTCCTAGACCAGTCAGTTCTATTGACATTTACTGTCTTTGCTAAGATGCTTTTGATTTCCCGATTTGACACTTCGACTTGGCCACTTGTTTGGGGATGATATGGGGTTGCCATTTTGTGTTTCACCCCATATTTACTCAGTGCCTTTGAGAACCACTTGTTGCAAAAGTGGGATCCCCTATCGCTAATGATTGCTCTCGGAGTGCCAAATCTTGCGAAGATGTGGTGTTTCAGAAATTGGACAAATCGTTGTTTGGAAGTGTGATGGCTTCCACCCATTTGGAAACATAATCTACAACCACTAAGATATATTCATTTCCAAACGAGCTCACAAATGGGCCCATGAAATCGATCCCCCATACATCGAATAGCTTGACCTCTAAAATAGGAGTGAGAGGTAATTCGTGTCTTCTAGACATTCCACCTTGTTGCTGATATTTAGAGCATTTCTTTGCAAACTCATGTGTATCCTTGTAAAGTGACGACCAGTAGTATCCACTCTGGAGAACTTTAGCGGCGGTGCGAATACAACCATGGTGACCTCCCACTGGAGATGTATGGCAAGCATGGAGAATTTCTACCGCTTCTTCTTCCGGAACAAACCTTCTGATGACATGGTCAACACACTCTCGAAACAAGTATGGTTCGTCCTAAAAGTACTTTTTAACATCGAACATGAATCTTTTTTGTTGGTAAAAGGTCAACTTATCCGGCATCAGCCCACACACAATGTAATTTGCAAAATCTGCATACCATGGTGTATGTTTGAGGGATATTGTAAACATCCATTCATCGAGGAAAGAGTCGTCTATGTCAACCTCATGCTCAACATTTGATCTTGCTTTCAACCTTGATAAATGATCAATTACTTGATTTTCGTATCCTTTTCGATCTTTTACCTCGAAATCAAATTCTTGTAATAGTAGTACCCACCTAACCAATCGTAGTTTTGCATCTTTCTTTGCCATCAAGTAATGGACTGCAGCATGATCAGTGTGTATGATTACTTTGGTGCCTAGCAAGTATTCCCTGAACTTTTCAAATGCATAGACTACTGCAAGCAACTCTTGTTCGGTGACCGTATAATTTTGCTGGGCACTATTTAGAGTCTTGCTTGCGTAGTAGATTGGGTGAAACAGTTTGTTACGCTTTTGTCCCAACACAACCCAGTGCCATACCGCTAGCATCACACATTAACTCAAAAGATTCTGACCAATTAGGGCTGATGATAAATGGGGTGGATATTAGTTTCTCTTTCAAACACTGAAATGCAGCCACATAAGTATCATTAAAGTGGAATTTCACTTCCTTCTGTAAGAGTTTGCATAATGGGAGTGCAATCTTTGAGAAGTCTTTAATGAACCTTTTGTAAAATCCTGTATGCCCTAAGAAGCTGCGAACACCCTTTACTGAGATCGGTAGGGGTAATTTCTCAATGACCTCAATTTTCACCTTGTCAACTTCCAGCCCCTTTTGTGACACCTTGTGCCCAAGAACAATACCTTATTTCACCATAAAGTGACACTTCTCCCAATTCAGAACCAGATTCGTTTCCACACATCTTTGGAGTACCTTCCCTAAGTGCATCAAGCATTATTCGAACGTGTCCCCTACGAATGAGAAGTCGTCCATGAACACCTTCATAGAGTCTTCGACCATATCTGCAAAAATAGACAACATGTAATGCTGAAATGTTGTTGGGGCATTACATAGCCCGAATGACATCCTTTTGAATGCAAATGTTCCATAAGGGCAAGTAAAAGTGGTTTTCTCTTGATCTTCTGGCGTAATAGAGATTTGATTCTAACCGGAGTACCTATCCAAAAAATAATACCACCCTCTTTCTGATAACCGGTCAAGCATCTGATCCATAAAAGGCATTGGAAAATGGTCTTTCTCGGTCCATGAGTTGAGCTTTCGGTAGTCCATGCATACTCTCCACCCAGTTACTGGTCTTGTTGGCACAAGTTCTCCTTTTGTGTTTGGGACTACAGTTATACCTCCCTTTTTCGATACACATTGCACCGGACTTACCCATTTACTATCTGCGATAGGGTAGATCACTCCCGCATCTAGCCACTTGATGATCTCTTTTGTTTACCACCTTTTGCATTGGAGGGTTCAATCTCCGTTGATGTTCCACACTAGGTTTACATTCACTGTTGAGCCTAATCTTGTGAGTACAGATCCCAGAAGGAATTCCTACTATATCGGCTATTGTCCATCCAATGGCTTTTATATGCTTCTGCAGTACTTCCATGAGTAATTTCACCTGCCTTTCAAGCAGATTAGCAGTGATAATTACCGATAAAGTATTATTGGCTCCTAAGAAGGCATATCTTAGATGAGAGGGTAGGGCTTTTAACTCCAGATTTGGTGGTTCTTCTGTTGATGGCCTTGCAGGAGGACTTTCTCTGTTTTTCAAGTCGATATCCAACTTGATTGGATTCCTTAAATATGCTCCTAATCTTGATAAAGCAGCTACCACTTCCTTGTAACCTTGAACTTCGGATTCATCATAATTGGTAAGTACATATTCAAGGGGTTCGTTCGTGCGCATTAAATAACTCACACTTGCTACTACCTCATCTATCATATCCTTAGTAGACACCACATGGATATCACTTGGTTGTTTCATGGATTTACAGCTATTGAAGGTCACCTCATCATCGTTCACACGAAACTTCAATTTCCCGCTTTCAACATCCACCAATGCTCTCCCGGTAGCTAAGAATGGCCTTCCCAAAATAATGGGGATTTTAGCATCGATCTCAAAATCTAGAATCACAAAATCAGCTGGAAAGATGAATCGATCCACTTTTATCAATATGTCATAGAGTATCTCCACTGGGTTCTTGATTGATCGATCAACCATAAGGAGTCTCATTGTGGTTGCCTTTGGTTCACCCAAACCAAATTGCTTGTATATTGCATAGGGCATCAGGTTGATGCTTGAAATGCGGTCACACAAGGCTCTAGCGAATTGGAGCATGCCAATTGTGCACGGGATTGTAAATGCCCCAGGATCTTCTCTCTTAGTGATTGAATCATTTGTCATAATTGCACTGCAACTATGAGGCACCTCAATCGTTTCATAATCCAAACTCCTTTTCTTTGTAACCAGTTCTTTCATGAATTTAGTGTATCCCGACATTTCCAACAATGCTTCTACCAGAGGAAGGTTAATTGATAAGCTCTTGAATACTGACAATTTTTTTTTGAACTTTTCATCTTTATTCTTCTTTTTCAAACGTTGGGGAAATGGTGGAGGTATCTTGGGTAAAGGGTGTATGACTTTGGAACTTGAACTTATTGCTTTGCTTCCGCCTGTGGTTATTTAGTGAGGTTTTGTCGAAGAGGTAGATCTTGTTCCTCCAAACCTTGTCCTTCTTCATGTTTTTGAGGATCCTCATCTTCCATCACATTTCCTATTGCCACTTTACCGCTACGAGTAACTACCGCCAACTCTTTTTCAATATAGTCCATTGGTGTTTCAGATGTTAATTGAGATGATAATAAACTCAATTTACCTTCCAGCATTTTGATGGCATCAGCATGAGAATTCACTTTACTATTCAATGATGAAAACTTATCTTTCATCCCTTTTAGCAAATCATCTGAGCCCTCGACTTTATCGAGTATGTAGCATTATTCCTCCTTGCATCAATTGATCGACTATCTCTTTATTAATCGAGTCGAGACTACGGTAAAAGTATTGGAGCAACAATTCACCTGGCAGTCTAAGCGTTGGGCACTTACGCAAAAATCTCTTGAACCTTGTCCAGACTCGTGAATTGGTTCACCCTCCATTTGCTTGAAATTTTGAATATCATCTCTCAACTTCATCATTCTTGATGGAGGAAAGAATCTTTTGAGAAATGCCATAACCAGCTCCTCCCATAATTTAATGGAGTTGTTGGGATGCTCAACCAACCATTTAGTAGCTCCCCCAGTAAATGATAATGGAAATATGCAAAACCGTACGGATTCTTGAGATAGGTTCTTGAATGATAAAGGGGTGCACACTTCCACAAAGCTTCGTATATGTTCGTGCAGATCTTCATGCTCTAACCCTCCAAATAATCCTCTTGAATGTATGAGTTGGAGTGTTGCACTGGTAACTTCGGACATTACATTTCCATTAGCTTGTGGCATGCACAATTCACCCATCACGTCCACGTCGACAGGGTTATAAACACTATTAGCATCATCGATGTCGTTTTGATGAAAAACAACACCCGTTGAGTGGCCCGCTTGGCAGCTATTCTTCCCGTTTGCACTCATGCTTTCTGAAATATTTACATAATCAACAGAACAAAACTAAAAATTATATTAGTAAACTACCACTAATAAGAACAAAAATTCTATTAATCTAATTTTTTTCAAATAACACCATTCCCCGGCAGCGGCACCATTTTGATGCTTATCGTGACCAACGACACTAACCTACGGTTTGAGTGTCTACGATCGTCGATAATATAGTAACCCAAAGGGATGGGGTCGTGTCCCAAAGGAGTGGTTTTGAGAATTTATAGAAAAAATAAAATTAAGTTCTAATTAGTCGTAGCTAAAGATATTAACGATTAAAAACATAATAAATCAAAGGGGGTGACACAAAAGTGTCAAATATCGATTAGGGGGTTTGTCACAAGTATAGTAAAAAAAATAGAAATAAGGAAAATCAAGTATGGGGAGAAGTTCTTGGTGTGTGACCGCAATACAAGTTGAGATAAATTGTTGGGTACATGCTTTCGATAGGAAATTTACAAGATAATAGTGACTAGGCTAAGCTTTAGATGGAAATAAGTTCTCCCTCGGGCAACTTACCCCGTTTCAAATATGTTCCTCTCAGACATCCATCTACCGCATGAAGGCCAACCTACGCCTTACCCCACTCACTCTCTCGAGCTGAGTGTTAGGATATGGGACTAGGGCTCACCCTCTCGGGCTGAACCTCATGTCAACCCACTCCTTAGGTCATCAGTCTAGCGGTCTTGGTTTTGCGACCTCCCTCTCGGGCAAGTGGAAAACACATGGGTGGTTTTGTATTTGCAACTACAAACTCATTAAATTAAACCACAATCACTAGGTGAAATCACCATTAAAATACATCTTGCCTATCAGCAAGCAAGACCCAACAACAATATCAACACATATTTGCTAAATCACACCCCAACAATAGGGGTTTTAAGCCACACATAAAAAAATAACAAAATACACCTAAAATGCTACTAAAATCAAATGGGTATAAGGATTTAAACCTTGATTTAAGCAAAGGAAGAAGAATGGAGAAGACCCACTTCCAACTTGGGGAAGATGAAATCCTTCTTTCTTCAAGTCTCCCCAAAAACCCTTTCCAAACTTGAGAGAAAATATAAGAGAAATAATATTCTAAGTCTCAAAATTAAAATAATGTTCGGACTCTTAAATATTAATAACAAGTTTAGTATTTATAAACTTCAGAAAATAGTGTTGGCGGATCTTTCGGCGAGGTTAGTCGGAATCGCCGATTAACTCGGCGATTTGCCCTTTGGTGTAGTTTGTCGCCGTCTTGCACTAGCCTTCAACATCGTCGTGCTCTGTGTCATTGGGTGACATAGTACTACTTCGCGGAATTATTCGGCGAAACGACGACTGCTCCTTTCATCGCCTTTTTTATCCTGCTCCTTCAAGGCTTCGCGTACTGGAACAAAGGGCGGAGTGCGTCCCTTCGGCGAATCGCCAAGTGTGCTTGGCAATGCTCAGGCTTCAGTCTCTTCATTCTTTTCAGCCTTTTTGTTCCTTTTTGCGCCTAAGTGTCCATGCTTCCACTAAAACTTCAAATACCCGAAACTCAAGAGTTTTCATCAGATATTGAGACAAAATAAACATTTGAGGACACTATTTCTATCAAAATAAAGCCCTAATTAGTCTAATTTGTGGACTCATCACATAGAAATAATAAAATACTGTAATAAATAAGTATTGAGTGTTTAAATTGTCAGTAATATTTTTTTGATAAAGCTGTGATGAACTTTTATTGTTAATTTCTACAAAAATCACATAATTAATAACTCTTAATTATTTTAATTAAGAAGAATACATAAAGATAAAGTTTTTTGTCTACCCTTTTGAATTACAAGAAATAAGAAACAAAGAATTAATAGCTATTAAATATGGTGATGGTTAGACTACTAAATTCATGTTGCCTTTTGGTGATTCATTATAATTTGATAAAAATTATAATTAAATGGTATATTTTTTGAATGGTTTTATAATTTTGTACATGAATATGAAGAAATTTGTTCATGTTTAAAGGATAAAAATGTCGTACAATTTTTAATGGACATTTTGATAATTGAACTTTCAATTTATAATTTTTTCACTTTTAGAATAGAAATATAATATATGCACCAATTGAAAATTCAGAAATTGATATAACAGAAAATGAAAATTATGTTTCGTAGATTTAAGTAAAATGAATATGAATTTACTATTATATTATTATTCTATAGATAATATTTATTATTAAAAATAATATTAATATAATAATAACACTTTTTAGAGACTTTTAAAATGTAAAACAAATGATAAGTAAAAAAATAGAAAGTATAAAGGCAACCAGAAAAAAATAAGTTCTGCTAGTTCATAAGGTGTTGTGTAAACATTTTCACCCAAAAAAAAATGAAAACTATAATTCTATAATGAAATAACGATTACCAGGAGAAAGGAAAGAAATTATTACCAGAAGAAAGGAAAGAAACTATTTATTGTCAGTACTTTAACCGTATAGAACCTATACAAATAAAAAAAATATAATCACGTGCTTCAAAGTTGACATAATATTATTCCAAATAATCTGAATACAAGAAAAGAATATAACCACATATATAGATGTTCACAATAAAGACCAAAAAAAATAAGAGAAAACAGCAAGCAATATACATAATATAAAAAATTCTTTCAATTTTAAGATATTGATATTAAAAAACTGCAAAAGTTGATCAATATTAAAGAACAAATCTTTCATTTCTGAAAATTAAAAAAAAATACTTACGTGGGTTATCTCTTATGGAAGAAGTATAGTTATATATCAATATAGTCATTGAATTCTTAGAGAAGACATGGTTCTTTATTAAAAAGTTATGACCTTTGGACTTCTTTTTACTTAAATTCTAAAAAAAAATTAAAAAGGGCAAAATGGTAATCTACCTTTGAAGTTAGGAGCTTCCCACGTATAATAATAATATTAATAATAATAATAATAATAATAATAATAATATATATATATATATGATAATTACAACAACTTCACACAAGTTAGCATTGGACACACGTGCATTGCACGTGCCCAGAACTAGTAATTCTTATAAGCTTAAAAGCCCAGTAGAGGCAAACCTATACTGTACCCCAACCCCAACAAATGATAACTTGGCCCCAACATTATCCTGGGAGAAAAGACTTACATTCCCATCAATCCTAAATAATCTACCACCCAGTAATCTCACATCCCTTCTACAAAGTCGATTAAACTATCTTAAGGGATCATCTCCATCACATCAACTGCAAAATGACCTTTCACACGTTAATAACAAAAAAAAAAATTAAAGAGCCTAGTTTAGTAAATGTTATATTTGCCACGTATTCCTAAAGCAGAAAAGTCAATTTAAATAATAATTACTAATTTAATAGCTCAACCCATAAAATTTATAGACCCAAAACAATATCAAATTTTTGAAATTTAGAGTATCTACAATTAATATTACTTTCTCTCTAAAACTTCATCGCCATAAAATTTACCTCTTTAAATAGCAAGACCAAAACACCTATATGTGCACATTATTGGCAAAAACAACAAACTCTTCCTCTTCTCGCACAATCCATCATGGATCAAAACCAAATAAACTCCATCTTCCCATCGATTCCCTTTATACTAGTGAATGGGCTATCTGCGGGAATAGTCCCCATTTACATGACATCATTTCCAGCTTTCAACACAAACCTATCATCTTGGGTCGTAATGGGGATCAAAGAACGATCGCTAACTCTGAATATCTTAATAGAAAATCAAGAAATGGTGCTAGCATGTAATGACTCAAAACTCATCTGTACTAGCACAAATAGTGTCGGAGGGGCTAGTGATAGCCGTGGAGACGAACACACGTGCAATTCACGTGTCCTGAACTAGTAATTCTTATTAACTTAAAAGGCCAATGGAGGTAAACCTAGACACTACCCCAACCCCAACTAATGATAACTTGGCCCCTACATTATCTTGGGAGAAAAAGACTTACATTCTCATCAATCCTAAATAATTTACCACCCAATAATTTCACATCCCTTCTACAAAGCCGATTAAACTATCTTAAGGGATCATTTCCATCACATCAACTACAAAATGACCTTCACACATTAGTAACACAAATAAAATTAAAGAGCCTGATTTGGTAAGCGTTATATTTGCCACGTATTCCTAAAACAGAAAGGTCAATTTAAATATTAATTACTAATTTAACAATTCAACCCATAAAATTTATAGACCCCAAACAATATCATTTTTTTCAAATTTAGAGTATCTTCAATTAATATTACTTTTTCTCTTAAATTCATCACCATAAATTTACCTCTTTAAATAGCAAGACCAAAACACCTATATGTTCACACTATTGGCAAAAATAATAAACTATTGCTTTTTTCGCCCAATCCATCATGGATCAAAACCAAACAAACTCCATCTTCCCACCGATTCCCTTTATATTATTGAATAGGCTATCTGCGGGAAGAGTCCCCATTTACATGACATCATTTCCAGCTTTCAACACAAACCCATCATCTTGGGTTGTAATGGGGCTCCAAGAACTATCACTAACTTTGAATATCTTAATAGAAAATCAAGAAATGGTGCAAGTGATTCAAAAGTCATCTGTACTAGCACAAATAGTGTCGGAGGGGATAGTGATAGCCGTAGAGACGGGCACACATGCAATGAACGTGTCCAGAACTAATAATTCATATAGACTTAAAGGCCCAGTGGAGGTAAACCTAGACTCTACCCCAACCCCAACTAATGATAACTTGGCCCCTACATTATCTTGTGAGAAAAGACTTACATTCTTATCAATCCTAAATAATCTACCACCTAGTAATCTCACATCCTTTCTACAAATCCGATTAAACTATCTTAAGGGATCATCTCCATTACATCAACGGCAAAATGACCTTTCACACGTTAATAACATAAATAAGTTTAAAGAGCCTGGTTTTGTAGATGTTATATTTGCCACGTACTCCTAAAGAAGAAAGGTCAATTTAAATATTTATCACTAATTTAATAGTTCAACCCATAAAATTTATACACCCCAAAGAATATCATATTTTTCCAATTTAGAGTATCTACAATTATTTTACTTTCTCTCGTAACTTCATCGCCATAAATTTACCTCTTTAAATAGCAAGACCAAAACACCTATATGTGCACACTATTGGCAAAAACAACAAACTCTTCCTCTTCTCGCCCTATCCATCATGGATAAAAACTAAACAAACTCCATCTTCCCACATATTCTCTTTATACTAGTGAATGGGCAATCTGCAGGCATAGTACCCATTTATATGACATCATTTCCAGCTTTCAACACAAATCCATCATCTTGGGTCGCAATGGATCTCCAAGAACGATCACTAAATTTGAATATCTTAATAGAAAATCAAGAATTGGTGCTAGTGATTCAAAAATCATATGTACTAGCACAAATAGTGTCGGAAGGGATAGTGATGCTGTGGAGGCGCCACACACGTGCAATGCATGTGTCCACAACTAGTAATTCATATAAACATAAAAGCTGAGTGGAGGCAAACCTAGACTCTGCCCCAACCCGAACTAATAATAACTTGGCCCCTACATTATCCTAGGAGAAAAAGACCTACATTCCCATCAATGCTAAATAATCTACCACCCAGTAATTTCATATCCCTTCTACTAAGCCGATTAAAGTATCTTAAGGGATCATCTCCATCACATCAACTGCAAAATGACCTTTAACAAGTTAATAACACAAAAAAAATTAAAGAGCTTGGTTTGGTAAACGTTATATTTGCCACGTATTCTTAAAGCAGAAAAGTAAATTTAAATAATAATTACTAATTTAATAGTTCAACTCATAAAATTTATAGACCCAAAACAATATCAAATTTTTAAAATTTAGAGTATCTACAATTAATATTACTTTCTCTCTTAACCTCATTGCCGTAAATTTACCTCTTTAAATGGCAAGACCAAAAAGCCTATATGTTCACACTATTGGCAAAAACAACAAACTCTTCCACTTCTCGACCAATCCATCATGGATCAAAACCAAACAAACTCCATCTTCCCACCGATTCCCTTTATACTAGTGAAAGGGCTATATGCAGGAATAATCACCATTTAAATGACATGATTTCCAGCTTTCAACACAACCCCATCATCTTGAGTCGTAATGGGGCTCCAAGAACGATCACTAACTTTCAACATATTAATAGAAAATGAAGAAATGGTGCTAGTGATTCAAAAATCATCTGTACTAGCACAAATAGTGTAGGGTATAGTGATAGCCGTGGAGATGGACACACGTGCAATGCACGTGTCCAGAACTAGTAATTCTTATAAACTAAAAAGCCAGTGGAGGCAAACATAGACTCTATCCCAACCCCAACTAATGATAACTTAGACCCTACATTATCTTGTGAGAAAAGACTTACATTCTTATCAATCCTAAATAATCTAACACCTAGTAATCTCACATCCCTTCTACAAATTCGATTAAACTATCTTAAGGGATCATCTCCATTACATCAACGACAAAATGACCTTTCACACGTTAATAACATAAATAAGTTTAAAGAGCCTGGTTTTGTAGATGTTATATTTGCCACGTATTCCTAAAGCAGAACGGTCAATTTAATATTTATCACTTATTTGATAGTTCAACCCATAAAATTTATATACCCCAAAAAATATCAAAATTTTCAAATTTAGAGTATCTACAATTTCTAGTACTTTCTCTCGTAACTTCATCGCCATAAATTTACCTCTTTAAATAGCAAGACCAAAATACCTATATGTTCTCACTATTGGCAAAAACAACAAACTCTTCCTTTTCTCGCCCAATCCATCAAGGATCAAAACCAAACAAACTCCATCTTCCCACCGATTCCCTCTATACTAGTGAATGGGCTATCTGTGAGAATAGTCTCCATTTACATGACATCATTTCCAGCTTTCAACACAAACCCATCATAATGGGTCGTAATGGGGGCTCCAAGAACGATTGATAACTTTGAATATCTTAATAGAAAATTAAGAAATGGTGGTTGTGATTCAAAACTCATCTGTACTAGCACAAATAGTGTCGCAAGGGAGAGTGATAGTCGTGGAGATGGACACACGTGCAATGCACGTGTCTTGAACTAGTAATTCTAATAAACTTAAAAGCACAGGTGAGGCAAACCTAGACTCTACCCCAAACCCAATTAATGATAACTTGGCTACAACATTATCCTGGGAGAAAAAGACTTGCATTCCTATCAATCCTAAATAATCTACCATCTAATAATTTCACATCCCTTCTATAAAGCCGATTAAACTACCTTAAGGGATCATCTCCATCAGATCAACTACAAAATGACCTTTCACACATTAGTAACACATATAAAATTAAAGATCCTCGTTTTATAAACGTTATATTCGCCATGTACTCCTAAAGTAAAAAGGTGAATTTAAATATTAATTACTAATTTAATAGTTCAACCCATAAAATTAATAGACCCCAAACAATATCAAAATTTTCAAATTTAGAGTATCTACAATTAATATTACTTTCTCTCTTAACTTCATCGCCATAAATTTACCTCTTTAAATACCAAGACCAAAACACCTATATGTTCACAGTATTGGTAAAAACAACTCTTCCTCTTCTCGCCTAATCCATCACGGATCAAAACCAAACAAACTTCATCTTCCCACCGATTCCCTTTACACTAGTGAATGGGATATCTGCGGGAATAGTCCCCATTTACATGACATCCTTTCCAGCTTTCAACACAACCTCATCATCTTGGGTCGTAATGGGGCTCCAAGAACGATCACTAATTTTGAATATCTTAATAGAAAATCAAGAAATGGCGCTAGTGATTTGTCACGACTCGAGTCTACACCCTGGACGTGGCTGGCACTTAAGAACCATTGATGGTCCCCAAGCGAACCATCATCCTGGCTGACTACAAGCTGAAGACTAACTTAAGCATACAAAGCTTAAAAATTGGAATAAAATCCCATAAACTCAACTTTGTACAAAACTTTAACTCAAATGAACAACTTAGAATAAAAATAAGATATTCAACTCGCCATAAAATAGACAACTTAAGTCTTTAAAACATTTAATTTAATAAATGAATAATACAGACTTCTCATGTAACACCCCTAAATACTAACCAAGAGTCGCATGTCGATTTACCGTTGCTTAATTACTAGAATATGTTTTAGTCTCGTTTTGGGAACTTGAAGTGTTGTGAAAATTGCCAACTTGCTTAGCATAAATTCTTATCGTAATTTAAGGATTTGTGATGGGGTGTTTAGGTAATATCCTAATTAAAATTTTGTTTAACTTTAAAAGGAAGGTAAGGGATATACATATAGATATATATGTATGCTTTTTGGGCAGCCAACTTTTTGTTTGGGCAGCCCCTTTTGGTGACATCTGTACAGCTGATAAGTATCACATTTGTAACTATATATTTTCACACCTCCTTCAATTAAATTCATTTCCCTCAAGTCTAAGAACATTAGAACCTGAGCTTAACATATTGTTCTTCAAAATCACAAGAGAAAACGTAGCCCTTTTTGGCTGGAATTCAAGAAAACACACTTCTTTTTGGTAAGTGTCGAAATCTGTTTCTGAGCTAGCTAGTGTTTGGTATTTTATGCATATCTCTCGCTCTAGAACTTAGTTTACAGTGAGTAAATATGATTTGGAAAGCTAATTCATAGAGCTACAACTCCTATGTTTATGTCGAACTCTGATTCAGCTGTTATAGACTCGAAATATGGGACGCAAGATAGGACAAGTTCTGTCCAGATTTTGGAATTTCAAATTCGGTATGAACAGCTGTTAGTGTTTTGACTATATCTTGTTGTACAAAATACCTTTTGCGGTGATTCTTGTTGGTTTGCAACCCTAAGATATGTATCTACATATTTCATGAAGCCTATAAAGTCTAGTTTTTCTGTTTTCCATTTCAAATCTAAGTTGCGACATGAGGGACTAGGCTGGCCAGAATCACTGTTTTGGAGCATTGTTGTGTTTGAGCAGGCTAATTTTACTTGTGATGATAATCCCATTTTACATCAATATTATTGAGCTGCTAGGGATTAAATAAGTTGTTTTATTGTATTTAAAGGTTGTATATACTCGTGAACAAGTTGAGGACCTTGATACGTTGGTTGGACTGTTTCTTTGCTAAGGCATTGAGGTTTGTGTATAAACTTGTAATTGCACTCTTTTAACTGCTGAAAGTTGATATTGGTACCTTGGTTACCTCTTGTCACTTTGCATTGTCGTGTTGGTATCCTTTGAGACGTTAACGACGCTTGTGTAACTCGCCCACTTGTATGGATTGTTTGATCACCTAGCACTCTTGTTTGGACCTTGTCCTTCTTGTGGATGTGACTTTGTCACTCTT
>NW_006239085.1:836405-836541 GCF_000226075.1 Solanum tuberosum | reverse complement strand
ACATGTCCCTAATGCAATGTGATCTTCCCTTTTGAAGGAATTAAGTGATGGCCTCTTCTGCTGACTGACCTAGGGAAGCTGATCGTGAAGGTTCTGGTGACTCTGCGCCCCAACCTCATGCACTAGAAGAGGTTGG
>NW_006239085.1:835942-836305 GCF_000226075.1 Solanum tuberosum | reverse complement strand
CTATAGTGATGATACAACGTTATTAGCCCCACGCTACTTGGGCCATCTTATACCTTGCCGTGGTATTGGACCTGAACTACTAAGTGGATCCACTAGTCGATGCGAAAAGGATTCATCCAAAAAGTATGACCTTTTTCTACCCATGATGGCTACATGATTTATGGAGACTTGAGTTAATGTGAACTCGCATCCTCATATCGGTGCTTAATACTACTCCCAAAAATATAATATAATATTATATTAGATCTTTATGTTTAAAAACATACTTCTTCTATGATTTGAGATTAGTGCTCAAAAACTTAGCTCAAAGGCTATCTTGGAAATCAAAGTTTCCTCTCTTGCTTCATTTAGAAAGCAATTACT
>NW_006239085.1:821865-835404 GCF_000226075.1 Solanum tuberosum | reverse complement strand
CTTGAAGATACCACTTTTCTGAAAGATGCTCAACTTATGAAGTTCATGCGAAATTATGGGGATGAAACAACTCGACTTGATGGTCTACATAACTATATGGAACTCATGTATACGACTTTTCTTATTCTCTGACTTACTCCCTCAAAACTTAGTTCAAATCGATAGTTGATCTCAAAGGATTCACAATTGAACTCAAAGGCTTTCTTGAACTCTACTCTTAACTCTCTCTTGCATGTGAATTATGAATTCAAGAGTTATGGTTCATGATATGAAAGATCTCGTGATAACAAGGTAGACTCATGAATACATTCTTCTCACTCTCATACTCACTTGCTCGAGTCTTGAAACAAGTTACTAGAAATTGTAGAAGACTCCTCAAAAAGACAAAAAAGGATTTTCTGAAAAATGTTCGAAAGAACTTTCAAGACTTGACTCTCAACTCTACCTTGAATGTGATTTATGAATTCAAGGTTGTGATTTGTGATAGGAAAGGCCTCATGATGTTTAGAAATGATTTTAGATAGCTAAACATAAGAAAAGACTGAAAACCAATATTTGAAAGTGGGTCCGCGACGCGGAGAGGCTTTTCAAATTTGGTTTCGAAAACGTCTTTTGAGGCAAAACACCTCGTGTCAGCTCCGTGACGCAAAGCTGAAATTTTGAATCTGGGCACTAGATGCGCGGCCACTTCTTCTTCGTTTTCTAACCCCAATTCGCCTAAATTCGTTTCTTTTTCTCAATCTCTCTTTAGATTTAGATACCCAGCACATGTACACAAGAATCTAACTCTAACCCCTCTATAAATCGACAAATTAACATCAAGAACTCCTCAATCTCAGCCCAATTCAAGAACGAAAGCAAATTCATGAATACATAACACGAACATCAAAGCTTCAACTTTTAGAACGAATTTAAAGCTGAAATTAACATGATTGGCGTGTGGGTGAACAAATCCAACACTATGGAAGCTTACATACCTGAAAGAAACATCTTCTTGAAGGACTTGAAGGAAAATCTTGAAAGATGAACCCAAGCCTTAGCGTTTCTTGAATCCCTTGAGCGTAGAATTTTGGAGTGGATGAGAGGGTTTTGATTTGTGAAAACTGATTTTCTATTTGTTTAGGGAAATTTAGATGACCTCCTAAGGGTTTTTAGGACTAAAATACCCTTAAAGAAATAAATAAAACGAGCAGGGAGTCGGAATTATTTTTCACCAGGCAGTGAGGTTCGTATTGGCTCCGCATCGCGGAGTCATCGCGGAGCTGCTGCCAGGTTTGCGCGTCGTTAGTAAATCAGTCATAACTTTTTACTCAGAGATCAGAATTTAGCAAACTTGGTGGCGTTGGAAAGAGGATTTGAAGGGATTTACTTTTCTATCTTGTGGCTCACGTAACTCATCATGTACTAGGAGTTATGGTCACTTGAAGTTAACCCAAAACTTAAGAAAAACTAGGAATGACTTGAATGCTTTTCTCTTAGGTTCTTCTTGGAACTCAAGGTGCAACATCTAGTGACCTTAATACTCAAGAAAATTTAAATTCCTTGCAAAAATCTCACTCACTATGAAGAACGGTTCGAGTCTTAGCTCAAAATTTTATGGGGTGTTACATGATTCAAAACTCATCTGCACTAGCACAAATAGTGTCAGAGGGGATAGTGATAGCCATGGAGACGCACACACATAATATGCACGTATCTAAAACTAGTAATTCTTATAAGCATAATAGGCCCAGTGGAGGCAAATCTAGACTTTACCCTAACCCCAACTAATGATAACTTGGCCCCTACATTATCCTAGGAGAAAAAGACTTACATTCCCATCAATCCTAAATAATCTACAACCCAGTAATTTCACCTCCCTTCAACTAAGCCGATTAAACTATCTTAAGGGATCATCTCCATCACATCAACTGCAAAATGACCTTTCACACGTTAATAACACAAATAAAATTAAAGAGCCTGGTTTGGTAAACGTTATATTTTCCACGTATTCCTAAAGCAGAAAAGTCAATTTAAATAATAATTACTAATTTAATAGCTCAACCCATAAAATTTATAGACCCAAAACAATATCAAATTTTTAAAATTTAGAGTATCTACAGTTAATATTACTTTCTCTCTTAACTTCATCGCCATAAATTTACCTCTTTAAATAGCAAGAACAAAACACTTATATGTTCACACTATTGGCAAAAACAACAAACTCTTCCTCATCTCGCCTAATCCATCATGGATCAAAACCAAACAAACACTATCTTCCCACTGATTCCCTTTATACTAGTGAATGGGCTATATGCAGGAATAATCACCATTTACATGACATCATTTCCAGATTTCAACACAAACCCATCATCTTGGGTCATAATGGGGCTCTAAGAACGATCACTAACTTTGAACATCAAGAAATGGAGTTAGTGATTCAAAACTCATATGTACTAGCACAAATAGTGTCGGAGGGGATAGTGATAGCCGTGGAGACGGATACACGTGCAATGCACGTGTCCAGAACTAGTAATTCATATAAACTTAAAAGACAAGTAGAGGCAAACCTAGACTCTACCCCAACCCCACTTGATGATAACTTAGCCCCTACATTATCTTGGGAGAAAAGACTTACATTCCCATCAATCCTAAATAATTTACCACCCAGTAATCTCACAGCCCTTCTACAAAGCCGATTAAACTATCTTAAGGAATCATCTTCATTACATCAACTGCAAAATGACCTTTCACACGTTAATAACACATATAAAATTAAAGAGCCTGGTTTGGTAGACGTTACATTTACCATGTATTCCTAAAGCAGAAAGGTCAATTTAAATATTTATCGCTAATTTAATAGTTCAACCCATAAAATTTATAGAACCCAAACAATATCAAATTTTTAAATTTAGAGTATCTACAATTAATATTACTTTCTCTCGTAACTTCATCGCCATAAATTTACCTCTTCAAATAGCAAGACCAAAACACCTCTATGTTCACACTATTGGCAAAAACAACATACTCTTCCTCTTCTCGCCCAATCCATCATGGATCAAAACCAAACAAATTCCATCTTCCCACCAATTCCCTTTATACTAGTGAATGGGCAATTTGCGGGAATAGTCCCCGTTTACATGACATCATTTTTAGTTTTTAGCACAAACCCATCATCTTGGGTCGTAATGGGGCTCCAAGAACGATAGCTAACTTTGAATATCCTAATTGAAAATCAAGAAGTGGTGCTTGTGATTCAAAATTCATCTGTACTAGCACAAATAGTGTCGCAGGAGATAGTGATAGCCGTGGAGACGGACACACGTGCAATGCACATGTCCAGAACTAGTTTTTCTTATAAACTTAAAGGCCTAGTGGAGGCAAACCCAGACTCTACCCCAACCCCAACTAATGATAACTTTGCCCCTATATTATCCTGGGATAAAAATACTTACATTCCCATCAATAATAAAAAATCTACCACCCATTAATTTCACATCCCTTCAACGAAGCCGATTAAACTATCTTAAGGGATCATCGCCATCACATCAACTGCAAAATGACCTTTCACACGTTAATAACACAAATAAAATTAAAGAGCCTGGTTTGGTTAATGTTATATTTGCCACGTATTCCTAAAGAAGAAAGGTCAGTTTAAATATTAATTACTAATTTAACAGTTCAACCCATAAAATCTATAGACCCCAAATAATATCAAAATTTTCAAATTTAGAGTATCTAAAATTAATATTACTTTCTCTCTTAACATCATCGCCATAAATTTACCTCTTCAAATAGCAAGACCAAAACACCGACATGTTCATACTATTGGCAAAAACAACAAACTCTTCCTCTTCTCGCCCAATCCATCATGGATCAAAACCAAACAAACTCCATCTTCCCACTGATTCCCTTTATATTAGTGAATGGGCTATCTGTGGGCATAGTCCCCATTTACATGACTTCATTTTCAGCTTTCAACACAAACCCATAATCTTGGGTCGTAATCACTAACTTTGAATATTTTAATTGAAAATCAAGAAATGGTGCTAGTGATTCAAAACACATATGTACTAGCAAAAATAATGTCGGAGGGGATAATGATAGCCGTGGAGATGGATATACGTTCAATGCACGTATCCAGAACTAGTAATTCTTATAAACTTAAAAGCCCAATGGAGGCAAACCTAGACTCTACCCCAACCCCAACTAATGATAACTTAGACCTTACATTATCATGGGAGAAAAGACTTACATTCCCATCAATCCTATATAATCAACCACCCAGTAATCTCACATCCCTTCTACTAAGCCGATTAAACTATCTTAAGGGATCATCTCCATCACATCAACTGCAAAATAACCATTCACATGTTAATACCATAAATAAAATTAAAGATCCTGGTTTGGTAGACGTTATATTTTCCACGTATTCCTAAAGAAGAAAAGTCAATTTAAATATTTATCACTAATTTAATAGTTGAACCCATAAAATTTGTAGACCCCAAAGAATATAAATTTTTTCAAATTTATAATATCTACAATTAATATTACCCTCTCTCGTAATTTCATCGCCATAAATTTTCCTCTTTGAATAGCAGGACCAAAACACCTATATGTTCACACTATTGGCCAAAACAACAAACATTTCCTCTTCTCACCCAATCCATCATGGATCAAAACCAAACGAACTCCATCTTCCCACCGATTGCCTTTATGCTAGTGAATGGCTATCTGCGGGAAGAGTCTCTATTTACATGATATCATTTCCATCTTTCAACACAAACCCATTATATTAGGTTGTAATGGGGCTCCAAGAATGATCGCTAACTTTGAATATCTTCATAAAAAATCAAGAAATGGTGCTAGTGATTCAAAACTCATCTATACTAGCACAAATAGTGTCGGAGGGGATAGTGATTGCCCGGGAGACGCACACAAGTGCAATGCACGTGTCCATAACTAGAAATTCTTATAAACATAAAATCCGAGTGGAGGCAAACCTAGACTATACCCCAACCCCAACTAATGATAACTTGGCCCCTACATTATCCTGGGAGAAAAATACTTACATTCCAATAAATCCTAAATAATCTACCACCCATTAATTTCACATCCCTTCTACTAAGCCGATTAAACAATCTTAAGGGATCATCTCCATCACATCAACTGAAAAATGACCTTTCACACGTTAATAACACAAAAAAAATGAAAGAACCTGGTTTGGTAAATGTTATATTTGCCGCGTAATCCTAAAGCAGAAAGGTCAATTTAAATATTAATTACTAATTTAATAGTTCAACCCATTATATTTATAGACCCAAAACAATATAAATTTAAAAAATTTCAAATTTAGAGTATATACAATTAATAATACTTTCTCTCTTAACTTCATCACCATAAATTTACCTCTTTAAATAGCAAGACCAAAACATCTATATGTTCACACTATTGGCCAAAACAACAAACTCTTCATATTCTCGCCCAATCCATCATGAATCAAAACCAAACAAACTTCATCTTCCCACCGATTCCCTTTATACTAGTGAATGAGCTATCTGCAGGAATAGTACCCATTTACATGACATCATTTCCAGCTTTCAACACAAATCCATCATCTTGGGTAGTAATTGGGCTCCAAGAACGATCACTAACTTTGAACATCTTAATAGAAAATCAAGAAATGGTGCTAGTGATTCAAAACTCATCTGTACTAGAACAAATAGTGTTGGAGGGGATAGTGGTAGCCGTGGAAACGGACACACGTGCAATGCACGTGTCCAGAACTAGAAATTCTTATAAACTAAAAATCCTAGTGGAGGAAAACCTAGACTCTACCCTAACCCCAACTAATGATAAATTAGCCCCTACATTATCCTTGGTGAAAAGATGTACATTCCCATCATTCCTAAAGAAATATACCACCCAGTAATTTCACATCCCTTCTACAAAGCCGATTAAACTATCTTAAGGGATCATCTCCATCACATCAACTACAAAATGACCTTTCACACATTGATAACACAAATAAAATTAAATAGCCTGGTTTGGTACACGTTTTATTTTCCACGTATTCCTAAAGCAGAAAGGTCAGTTTAAATATTAATTACTAATTTAATAGTTCAACCCATAAAATCTATAGATCCCAAACAATATAAAAAAATTTCAAATTTAGAGTATATACAATTAATAATACTTTCTCTCTTAACTTCATCACCATAAATTTACCTCTTTAAATAGCTAGACCAAAACACCTATATGTTCACACTATTGGTAAAAACAACAAACTCATCCTCTTCTCACCCAATCTATCATGGATCAAAACCAAACAAACTCCATCTTCCCACCGATTCCCTTTATACTAGTGAATGGGCAATCTGCGGGAATAATACCCATTTACATGACATTATTTCCAGCTTTCAACACAAACCCATCATCTTGGGTCGTAATAGGATACCAAGAACGATCGCCAACTTTGAATATCTTAATAGAAAATCAAGAAATGGCGCTTGTGATTCAAAACTCATCTTTTCTAGCACAAATAATGTTGGAGGGGATAGTGATAGCCGTGGAGACGAACACACATGCAATGCACGTGTCCAGAACTAGTAATTCTTACTTAAAATCCCAGTTTAGGCAAACCTAGACTTTACCCCAAACACTACTAATGATAACTTTGCCCCTACATTATCCTGGGATAAAAATACATACATTCCCATCAATCCTAAATAATCTACCACCCAGTAATTTCACATCCCTTCTACAAAGCCGATTAAACTATCTTAAAGGATCATCTCCATCACATCAACTAAAAAATGACCTTTAACACGTTAATAACACAAAAAAAATTAAAGAACCTTGTTTGGTAAATGTTATATTTGCCGCGTAATCCTAAAGCAGAAAGGTCAATTTAAATATTAATTACTAATTTAATAGTTCAACCCATTAAATTTATAGACCCAAAACAATATAGATTTTTTTTAAAATTTATAGTATCTGCAATTAATATTACTTTCTCTTAACTTCATCACCATAAATTTACCTCTTTAAATAGCAAGACCAAAACACCTATATGTTCACACTATTGGTAAAAACAACAAACTCTTCCTCTTCTCGCCCAATCCATCAGGATCAAAACCAACAAACTTCATCTTCCCACCGATTCCCTTTATACTAGTGAATGGGCTATCTGCAGGAATAGTATCCATTTACATGACATCATTTCCAGCTTTCAACACAAATCCATCATCTTGGGTCGTAATGGGGCACCAAGAACGATCACTAACTTTGAATATCTTAATATAAGATCTAGAAATAGTGCTAGTGATTTAAAACTCATATGTACTAGCACAAATAGTGTCGGAGGGGATATTGATGGCCATGGAGACAAACACACGTGCCATGCACATGTCCAGAACTAGTAATTCTTATAAACTTAAAAGCCCAATGGAGGCAAACCTAGACTCTACCCCAACCCCAACTAATGATAACTTGGCCCCTACATTATTCTGTGAGAAAAAGATTTACATTCCCATTAATCCTAAATAATCTACCACCCAGTAATTTCACATCCCTTCTACAAAGCCTATTAAACTATCTTAAGTGATCATCTCCATCACTTCAACTGCAAAATGACCTTTCACACATTAATAACACAAATAAAATTAAAGAGCCTGGTTTGCTAGACGTTATATTTGCCATGTATTCTTAAAGTAGAAAGGTCAATTTAAATATTAATTACTAATTTAATAGATCAACCCATAAAATTTATTGACCCCAAACAATATCAATTTTTTCAAATTTAGAGTATCTACAAATAATATTACTTTCTCTCTTAACTTCATCACCAAAAATTTACCTCTTTAAAGAGCAAGACCAAAACACCTATATGTTCACACTATTGGTAAAAACAACAAACTCTTCCTCTTCTCGCCCAATCCATCACGGATCAAAACCAAACAAACTTCATCTTCCCACCAATTCCCTTTATACTAGTGAATGGGCTATCTGCGGGAATAGTACACATTTACATGACATCATTTCCAGCTTTCAACACAAATCCATCATCTTGGGTCGTAATGGGGCACCAAGAACGATCACTAACTTTGAATATCTTAATATAAGATCAAGAAATAGTGCTAGTGATTCAAAACTCATATGTACTAGCACAAATAGTGTCTGAGGGGATATTGATGGCCATGGAGACAGACACATGTGCAATGCACGTGTCCAGAACTAGTAATTCTTATAAACTTAAAAGCCCAATGGAGGCAAACCTAGACTCTACCCCAACCCCAACTAATGATAACTTGGCCCCTACATTATTCTGTGAGAAAAAGATTTACATTCCCATTAATCCTAAATAATCTACCACCCAGTACTTTCACATCCCTTCTACAAAGCCGATTAAACTATCTTAAGTGATCATCTCCATCACTTCAACTGCAAAATGACCTTTCACACATTAATAACACAAATAAAATTAAAGAGCCTGGTTTGCTAGACGTTATATTTGCCATGTATTCTTAAAGTAGAAAGGTCAATTTAAATATTAATTACTAATTTAATAGATCAACCCATAAAATTTATAGACCCCAAACAATATCAATTTTTTCAAATTTAGAGTATCTACAAATAATATTACTTTCTCTCATAACTTTATCGCCATAAATTTACCTCTTTAAATAGCAAAACCAAAACACCTATATTTTTACACTATTGGCAGAAACAACAAATTCTTCCTCTTCTCGCCCAATCCATCATGGATCAAAATTAAACAAACTCCATCATCCCACCGATTCCCTTTATACTAGTGAATGGGCTATCTGCGGGAACAGTCCCCATTTACATGACATCATTTCCAGCTTTCAATGTCG
Source organism: Solanum tuberosum (assembly GCF_000226075.1). Taxonomy (NCBI): domain Eukaryota; kingdom Viridiplantae; phylum Streptophyta; class Magnoliopsida; order Solanales; family Solanaceae; genus Solanum; species Solanum tuberosum. The sequence continues at coordinate 826,549 of NW_006239085.1, read as the reverse complement.
TAATGGAGCTCCAAGAATGATCACTAACTTTGAATATCTTAATAGAAAATCAAGAAATGGTGCTAGTGATTCAAAACTCATATGTACTAGCACAAATAGTGTCGGAGGGGATAGTGATAGTCATGGAGACCTACAATTGTCATCTCTGGATGTGGAAAACCCTTCTGCCAGTAAAGAACTACCAAATTCCAGTGTTACCCTTCTTTCATATTCCAACATCGGGACTCCGATGTGCAATCCCTTATACCCAGTGGCGGACCCACATTGGACATTTTGGGTTCTCGAGCACCCATTAATTTCGTATCGAACTATATATATTTATATAAAAATTCTAAAGAAAGATATAAAATTTAACCGTGAGCACCCAGTACACAAGCTGTCAAATGGTTCAGTGGTCATTTGTCGAGGTTTAAGTCTATTTGTTGCATCTTCGTCTTGGGTTCGATTCCCTCTCTAACCAATTTCTTAAAATTATTTTGAAGACCGACTCTTCTATTCTGACTTATTTATTTACATTTAGACCTTTTAGTTTTCTACTCCTTTGTGTTGATTGTTCTTTTTACTCTTTCTCTGTTTCGCTTTTGCTATTTTTTCCTAATTTGTTTTGTAAAAAAAAAAAATCTTTTTCGTTATTCAAAATAATATTTATTGTAATTTTATCATAATAATATTTTTTGCTATTGTGTTTTAATTTGATTGTCTATTTTATGACAAGTCATAAATTTGTTGCATCTTCGTCTTGGGTTCGATTCCCTCTCTAAGCAATTTTTTAAAATTATTTTGAAGACCAACTCTTCTATTCTGACTTATTTATTTCATTTTAGACCTTTTATTTTTCACTCCTTTGTGTTGATTGTTCTTTTTACTCTTTCTCTGTTTCGCTTTTGCTATTTTTTCCTAATTTTTTTTGTAAAAAAAATAATCTCTTCTGTTATTCAAAATAATATTTATTGTAATTTTATCGTAATAATATTTTTTGCTATTGTGTTTTAATTTTATTGTCTATTTTATGGCAAGTCATAAATTTGTTTACTTATATTTTGTGACGGTAGTCAAGGGAGCACCCATGACCTTAAAATTATGGATCCGCCACTGCTTATACCAACACAATTCTATGGCAGTGCCAGTATCCTCACAGGCCTCCCGAACAACCAAGGCATAAATCCTCTCTACCATCACTTGAAAGTACATGGATTAGCATAGAAAACTGGGTTTTATTTCCAATTGTGGGACATGTTAGAATATGCACAACGGAAGCTATATTCAGGATCACAAATCTTACATATAGACTAAACAATATAACATAAACGAATTTAGAAGAACACTAACCTGTTGAAACTTCTACAAAAGTCGTCCAGCTGCCAAGGATCCAGAGCTACGATCTTCTCCTATTTCCTGATTGACTGTTACTACCAAGTTACTTGTGTGGGCAAGTATTACTTGTTTTTCAAAAAGATTGTAGGGACCGTAGATATATTTAATAGAGGCTTCCAATTACGATAATAATTCTCAAATGAACGAATTAACCATATCGCAATAAATTACAAATTATTCCACTATAATTCTGTAATTGCACTCCTCGATTTAATTTCGAAATCTACCACTACATCTTATTTAACCCCCCGTGTTAGAATTACCGACACCAATCAATTAAATCAAAATTATCTGAAAATTTAATTCATTGACTAAATTAATCCTTTATTATATTTACTTAACTTTTTTCACGTGACAGATCTAAAATCCACCTGCAGGGTTTTCACGTGAAAACTTATAAGTAACCATAAAGGGGTGTCTTCAACCTTGGGTCCGAGACACGGATCTATCAACTAATTATTATTTCACTAATGTAATTTGTCATTATCTAATCTATTAGGAATTTATTGACTCATCAAAAAGTCTCACCTTTTAATAGATTAAAACAATAAAATAATAAAATAAATTACATAGATCATAATAATTATATCAAGATTAAGAGTATAAGTACATGTAGTGGACTAGAGAATTTATTTATATATATTCAGAACATAAACAAATGTCTCTAATTGGTCCGTTCAATACATACAAAATGTACTAGCACAAGAAGTTGAATTTAACCATTCTCATAATTAAGATCAAATTATATTTTAATCTTGCGCTACGATCATCAAGATGTTCGTCCTACTTCATCTTTGATCGTGAACATAAATTTATAACTTATATGCACCAACAATTTTAATCTTCCGTGTATGAGTTAAAATACTCCATACACAAAATTTTCTACTATATAAGCAATGGACATACATATATACATAATGATCTATTTAAACAAAAAATTATTATATTAAATAAATAACATAAAAAATCTTTACAAGGGATTAAATAAAAAATACTATAACACAATTACATGGTTAATAGTATATCCCAACAGGACAGTCAAGACCTACGGAGAGCATGGGGGAACAAATGTCAAACAATGTAACTTCCGTATCTCATGTATATGCTAATGTAAATCTAATTTCATTTAAACCCATGAATACAAAGATTTAAAAATAAAAAAAGCTTTATTTTTCGAAAGACTTGATCGTTTCCTTGTTAACAATGATTAAGGGTGTCAAATGAGTGGGGTGGGTTGAAAATGGAGATATTAAAATAGGTTGAAATAGAAATCAGGTTGGTCCTGACCCGCCTAAGTTTACTTTGGGTTCAAATGGGTTTGGCCCAAATGGGCTTTAAATGGATTGGGTCTTGACCGCCCAATTTGACCTGCTTAATCTCAATAAGTTTAATATATTGTTATTTAAATTTTATAACCACAGTTTAAATTTCAATTCAAGAATTTTTGTTTTAAAAAAAGTAACAAATGTATAGATAAATCCTAAAAGATATAAAATAGAGATGTTATTCATACATTCAATATAGGAACATACATTGCATCAATGGAAATAAATAGTCTTAAAACAAGTTGAAATTGAAGATTAAATTGGGCTCAATTGAGGATTCTCTCAAAATGGGTTAAGACTTGAATGAGTTGAGATTGAATCCAATTATCTTGAGCCCAACCCTTAAAATTATGGGTGGATTAGGCGGGTTACCTATAGTTGGGCTCATTTTTTACACCCCTAATAATGATTAAATCAACTCTTTTCTAGATACTCAAGTCTTACATCTTCTTAAAACACACCCGAACCACTGTCCTCTATTACTTACTTTGTTCAAGGAAAGTATCTTTAAAAAGGAGAATATCTTTAGATTAGGAACTATATGTGGGTTTCACATCCAAACTTTATCAAAATTATTGATAAAATTTGGAAGGATATCCCCTCATTAACAAATTTCATTTGATATTTTGAACTAGACATCGCTACCTGAAATAGGGATACTTTTGGGAATATCTACCACAATATATATATATATATATATATTTGAGAAGGCTTTAAGGTATTCATAACTCAAAAAGTTATCTTGCACATCCCTTTCTTTTACCTTGAATAAAATCACATCCATGAATATAATTCAATCCTTAAAATGAAAGAAGATTTATGAAAGCTAAAATCTAAAATCACTTGGCTAAATGAAAGACTAACAAAAAAGAATTTCACACAACTACTTTAAATTGTAGAAGAAGAAATAGAATTCTCTCCTAATAGGCCAACGGTGATTCATGAATTTATAATCAATCTGATATTATAAATCACACAACTAATTTTTTTAAGGAGTTGTTTGGAACATCTCACTCATAAAGCATATCAAACTCCTTTATTCATGGGAAAGTCGATCTATTCGAGATATATAAATAAAATCTAGGAGACAAACCATATGACAAGGAAATTCAAGATGCAATCAAATCTCTTCAACATGTTAAAGTACTAGGTCCAGATGGTCCCTATCCTTTCTATTTTCCAACAATATTGGAACATAATAGTACCTTACGTAGTCTCTTTTTGCCAAAACAAAACTTTCAAAGATAGATGCATTTCCATGGAGATAAACAAAATCCACATTTGTATAATCCCCAAATGTATCGATGTAACAACTTTGAAAAACAATCGTCCCATTAGCCTTTGCAATACCTCTTATAAAATAATCACCAAAAACATCTTGAAAAGACTTAGACCTCTCGTGAATAAAATAATAGGACCATGCCAAACGAGTTTTCTAAAAAATCATGTAAACTTGATCAACACCATCAATGGTCATTCATAAGGTACACCCTCTATTATTTTAACCTTCCCTCGTATATTGTTAATCTCATAACATCATGTATATGTTCTGGTACTGTAGTTATTCTCATCAATGGAACGATAACGAATTTCTTTAGTCCATAATAAATATTTCTAATTATGTACTCCTTCTTTCACATATTTTCTTTGTGGGCGATCTAGTCCGAATTTCTAAAGGAAACAAATGAGAATGTGGAATTATGAAGTCAATCCTTGAAAATTTCAGACATTGGTCCGGTCAAAATATTAACTAAATCTAATTAAGATTTTCTCCCATAAATGTTATTCGTCTTGTATTCCTAAGATACTTAGAACAAAACAGAATCTGGAAAAACAGAAAGAAGATCAAGCCCACTGAATGCACAGTGTCCCCTTAAGGAAATTATTCCCCTCTAGTATCCGAGGTTTGATTTGGAATATGTCCTCCCAGGATAGAATGATCTCAATCACCAGTGTATTGATACCCAAAACACCGGTGTCAGCGG
>NW_006239085.1:820010-821465 GCF_000226075.1 Solanum tuberosum | reverse complement strand
ATACCCAACAATCCCCCGCATGAATGGGGAATGACTCCAAGAAAAAGAAACGGACAAATATGTGTACTTTATAAGCAAGAACTAATTGCATCTGGATAAGTAGGTTTCCCCTTGGACTTTCCGTAGTGAACATATGTCGGATATACTCGGTCAATCGGTAGATGCCATATCTTTGAACCGTCGAGCTTTGGTGTATACCTAGACAACCATATGTCACACAATTAACCCTTTACCATTTATGGTTTTACGGTTGCGTTCATTTCAGCCATGAACACCTCCTGGTTTCATGAGTGTATAGAGAATAGGCTTTTGACAATAATTCTCTTTGAAGCGGCTTACACTTCACACCTACATAGGTGATTTCTAACCGTGTTATCGCGTAGATACACTATTTGATCAAATCTGTCAAACTTAGCAAATCATTAAAAACATTAAACTTTAGTAACTCATTAACAAGCGTTAATGTTGTATCCTTATTCCTGAGCATTGTCTTCATCATGAGAATGGATTGAGTTTGTTGACAATGCCGAACTGTCAGTCACAACTTTGTTTTTCTCCTTGAATCTAGCTCTTGGGATCTCCAGTCTTCTAAATAGAGTTACTGTCATGATGACTTGTCCTAAGCCGTAAACCCATTCCCTTAGATGATCTTTAAACTTTCTCTCTAGTTAGGCCTTTTTGTAAGTGGATCTGTCACATTATCCTTTGACTTTACATAGTCAGTTCTGATAATTCCACTAGAGAGTAGTTTTCTAACGGTATCTTGTCTATGTACCTATATGACTAGACTTTCCGTTATACATCATTCTCCATGCGCTACCTATTGCATCTTGACTATCAAAGTGTATGCATACTGATGCCAAAGGTTTGGGCCAAAAAGAATATCTATCAAGAAATTTTGGAGTCTTTCAACTTGTTCACCGACCTTATCTAGAGCACCTAGCTCAGCGATCATTGTAGAGCTAGCAATTACATGCTTTTTTGGAAAATTTCCAAGAGACTGCCCCTACACCAAGAGTAAATACATATCCACTTGTGGATTTTACTTTATTTGATCCCGGTGATCCAATTTGCATCACTATATCCTTTCAATACCGTAGGATATTTGTATAATGCATGATATAGTTTTGAGTATGTTTTACTTTTAAATACCCCAAAACTCTTTTCATTGTCATCCAATGAGTTTAATTGGGATTATTTGTGAACCGACTCAGTTTATTATTAGCACAGGTTATATCTGATCGCGTACACTTTTTGATATACATCATACTTCCCAATACTCTAGTATAATCCAATTGTGAGTCAACTTCAATTTCATTCTTTTGAAGTGCAAAGCTCACATTATTGGAGTCTTGACAATATTAAAATCCAAATATTTGAACTAGTCAAGTACCGTTTCAATGCAATGAGACCGCGAATATGCTAAACATTATGGAGTTCTAAGGATTCTTATAC
>NW_006239085.1:807430-819000 GCF_000226075.1 Solanum tuberosum | reverse complement strand
TTGATGGATAATTCCACTTTCCAAACATATTTCTACAAAAAGAGATTTATACTTTTCATCCCTGTCACTTCTTATCTTTTTCCCAACTGATTTTCAACTTCCATATTATATTGTCTAAACATTTATATTGCTTCATCCTTATCATTCAGCAAATAGAAAGTCATTTCTAATGCAATTGTCAATGAAAGTTATGAGATACTTTTCTCCACCATGAGAAGGTGTTGACTTCATATCGCAAATGTCAGTGTAAATCAACTCTAAGGGATTAGAATTCCTTTCAACAGATTTATAAGAATGTTCAGCATACTTAGACTCCACACAAACATGACATTTTTATTTATTGCACTCAAAGTTAGACAAAAATTCTAAGTTGAGCAGTTTTCCTTACAAGGTTTTGTAATTGACATGCCCCAAGTGTTCATGTCACAAACTTTGACTCAAGCAAGTAAGAACAAATAAAAATTTTGAGTTTGAAAAGCTCTTCGCGAGGTAGCTTTTTCTCACTAATATTTTGTTCCTATTTCTTACAATTTTTGTGTGATACAAACATTGTTTAGAGTCATCACCTTGTCAAATTTCCTTTTCAGAAGGAACTTTCCATAACTTTCAATTTGATTGTTATAGAACTACCCATGAGCAAAGTTTTCATCGGGTCCAATAAAGGCAATATAGTCCAAATATTTCTTTTACATAACATAACAAATGACTATTCACCAATATTCATGTCTATGAAAATACTTTTATTATAATAGACATATATTTTCATGAAAAATTACAACATTTTAAGTGACACTTTTTCATAAAAGAACACAATTATTTTGAACAAGTATATATAGAATTTGGTAGTTTCATACTAGTCACACCATCTACTAGTAATACAGAAACTCAACAACCACAATACCAAATATACTCCAAGAATTTTGTGGGTCTAACACAATACAAAAGTATCATTGAATTGCATATCTTTTGCTCCAAAATTAAATTAGACACCAAGTCTAATTTTATCTTTATCATAAGCAAAGAACCCCCACATTTTAATTGTGATCTCAAAAATATTTTCCAAGTATTTGAAAATAGGTTTTCCACATATTTTCCCAGACTATCAAAATGTCATTGACACTATGAAGCCTCTTTTGGAAATATTATTCTACAAAAGAATTATATTGCTTCAATTCTCTTTGACAATCTTTACATAGTGTCAAAGTTCATTCCATAGAGGCACAAAATCACAAACTCTAAGTCACTAGTATTTTTCCATCTATCACAAATAGACATACCACTTAGTATTTAGAATACTAACAATAAAGACAAAGTTTTTTGTACGATGTGTTTCTATATAATAGTGAAGTTTATAGAAAGTCAAAAGTACAACATTGACTTATTATGTGAAGTTTTCATAGTTTTCAAACCAATTGCATAGTCTGATTTTATCCAGAGTAGTAAACAACAAAAGCTTTTAGCCTACAAAAATCAGACACAATCAAATTTCACATGGAGTACAAAACTACAAAAGTTTTTTTTATCCAAACATTAAACATATTCTTATCACATAGAAATGTTTTTCTTTTCAAATAGTCTTCCAACTATAACATTTTGATAAACTATTTTATCAAAAAAAAAAATGTGCATCTCTCATTTTGCAAACTAAAGAATTTTAAAGGCAACACTATTTGCCAAGCAAAATTCATTCCACAACAAATGGTTTGCAGATCTTTTTCTAAAGATACACATGATAAAATATCAAAATTGTTAACTCTTAGAAACTATTTTCCTCCATAGAGAAATAATAAGAAGGTTACCTGGTGTAATCTTTAATCGGAATAGCACCAATTTTTCTGTACATTCTCACATCGACCTTGCTAAACAAAGCACCGAATTCTGGAGAAGTAGTGCATTAATCTTCTACTTCCATGATCTGTTTCTCTCAATCAGTAGAATACAAGAAATACCAACAGTATAATAATTTCCTTAAGATTGTTATTCGTCTTGTATTCCTAAGATACTTAGAACAAAACAGAATCTGGAAAAACAGAAAGAAGATCAAGCCCACTGAATGCACAGTGTCCCCTTAAGGAAATTATTCCCCTCTAGTATCCGAGGTTTGATTTGGAATATGTCCTCCCAGGATAGAATGATCTCAATCACCAATGTATTGATACCCAAAACACTGGTGTCAGCGAGCCACTCAACGGTAGTAAAGTACACTTAGAATACTAGATTTAGTAGTAGAAGAAGTCCAGAAAATTCTGTTTTTAAAATGAGAGGAAATTCCTCAATTTATAGAAAACAAAGGATAGTGTGAAAAGGTTCTTATTGTGCCTTACCGGAAAGGTCACAAACCTTTGGAAAAGTCACAATCTTTCGGAAAGGTTACCACCTTTCATAAAAGTCACAACTTTTTCATGAAGTCACAACTTTTCATAAAAGTCACAACTTTTCATAAAAGTCACAACTTTTCATAAAAGTCACAACTTTTCATAAAAGTCACAACTTTTCATAAAAGTCACAACTTTTCATAAAAGTCACAACTTTTCATAAAAGTCACAACTTTTCATAAAAGTCACAACTTTTCATAAAAGTCACAACTTTTCATAAAAGTCACAACTTTTCATAAAAGTCACAACTTTTCATAAAAGTCACAACTTTTCATAAAAGTCACAACTTTTCATAAAAGTCACAACTTTTCATAAAAGTCACAACTTTTCATAAAAGTCACAACTTTTCATAAAAGTCGCAACTTTTGATAAAAGTCACAACTCTTCATAATAGTCGCAACTTTTCATCAAAGTCACAACTCTTCATAAAAGTCGCAACTCTTCATAAAAGTCGCAACTCTTCATAAAAGTCGCAACTCTTCATAAAAGTCGCAACTCTTCATAAAAGTCGCAACTCTTCATAAAAGTCGCAACTCTTCATAAAAGTCGCAACTCTTCATAAAAGTCGCAACTCTTCATAAAAGTCGCAACTCTTCATAAAAGTCGCAACTCTTCATAAAAGTCGCAACTCTTCATAAAAGTCGCAACTCTTCATAAAAGTCGCAACTCTTCATAAAAGTCGCAACTCTTCATAAAAGTCGCAACTCTTCATAAAAGTCGCAACTCTTCATAAAAGTCGCAACTCTTCATAAAAGTCGCAACTCTTCATAAAAGTCGCAACTCTTCATTTTCCATTCACACCTTTTAAAACCCAACAATAAATTGTATTGAGGCCTCTAAGGATTATAACCAACATACTTAACATCAAGTTATGCAAATCCTTTAGAAAGTACCTTGGTTTCCCAATCTTTAATAAAAGAACCATGACTCGAACTATCAAATTATCATTGATAATTTCAAGATAAAACTTAAGGGTCGGAAGACTATATTTTGATTAATGTTGGTTGGGTGACTTTAGTTAATTAAGGCGTTCCATAGCAACATTCCAACTCATGTTATACGATACATTAAACTCCCCATTAAAATAACCAAACAAATAGATTGCTTGCAATGAAATTTCATCTGGGAAACTACTAATAATAAAAGGAAATTACTTATGCTGAAATGAAATGTATTCACTAGCTAGAGACAATGACATGGGGGTTTGAGAATCCAAAAATGTAGTATCGAAAATCTAAATCTACTATATAAGCTTTCCATGAGACTTTACAAACAACCTTGATCTCTCTAGGCAAAAATAAATTTATTGTTTTGATTTCGTTAAGTGTTGAACAAAATTCATTACTATATGGTGTATACATAGCTGACAAAATGCTGGTGAACAACTGGAGATAGCTACTGATTCACTTTAGGTAATTAACCTATTGCAAAATGAACATATATTTTACACAAATATTTTACGTTCTTACAGAGATCTGCTACACAAACTGGGGTACCTCGTAATCATACATGAGTATTGAGAGCAAACCAGGGTGGCGGACTTGCTACCTAAATGTAACACCCCGCTACTATAAAGACTTGGAATTATAAAGAAACCATTTTTGGAAATAATCAAATTTGGAAAGTTTGACAAAGTTAAGCTAAGTATGAGTTTTTAGTTAACTTCAAACGACCATAAATCATAGCTCAGGATGATTTAGGTGTGATACAGATACCATAGGAAAGATCTTTTAATTATCTTTCCAACGCCGCCAAGTTTGCTCAGTTTCGAGTTCGTATGAGGGAGATATGCCCATTTGAAGTTGGACTGTCTAGAGAAAGCTCTTTCAATGCAGGAAGGGTATTATGGTCTTTTCACTAACCAATTAATTTATTTCGTTTTGGGTAATTACTTAGGGGTCTAAACTGAATTGGGTCAGTTTACGCACTCAAAGATTTCACGCTAGGGTTTTAGAGAGAAGAACTCAAGAGAGAAGAGAAGAGGAAAGTCAAGATTTGTCATCTTCGTGAGGAATTGACTGCAGATTTCGTCAAGAATTTGATCCTACGAGGTATGTGAGACTTTCATAACTTTGGGTTCGTTCACCCACGTGCCAAACATGTTTATTTTAGTGTGAAGTCGTCCTAAAATGATTGGAAGTTTGAATGTTCTTGATGTGTGTTCTTGAATTGCTTTCGTTCTTGAATTTGGGTTGAGATTGAGGAGTTTCTTGAGGTTATAGTGTTGTTTCATTGAGTTGTTTGAGTTAGATTCTTGTGTACATATACTGGGTATCTGAATCTACAGAGGAATTGATAAAAAAAATTGAATTTAGGCGAATTGGGGTTAGAAAATGAAGGAGGAAAAAGTCGGAAAAATCTGGGTACCAGGTTCGCGACGCGGACCTGTTCCTCAGGAATGGAAAAATTTTCTCCGCGTAGCGGAGAGGTCACGGGCCCTTCTGCCTCAAAAATTTATTTCGCGACTAAATATTTAAATGCATCTCCGCGTCGTGAACTTGCTTCTAAACAGTGATTTCTTGATTGTTTCTCATGTTAAACTATCTAAAAATACTCCTAAACATCACGAAAGTTTTCTTATCACAAATCACAATCCTTGAATCCATAAATTCAAATTCAAGGAAAGTTAAGAGCCAAGTCAAGAGAAGTTCATAGAGTCTTCCAAAAGTTTTTACAAATGTTTTAACTTTATTTTAAGACGTGAGTTTTGAGTTGAGTAAAGAGTAAGGATTGAAGTTCATTTCTTCAAAAGAGTATATCGGGACTATGTATTCCCAAACAGTAAAAAATGTTTTCACATTTAAACAAGAAAGGAAACTGAGATTTCCAAAAGAGCCTTTGAGCTAGTTTTCAGTAAAGAGTAAATGCTTTCACAATTAAGCAAGAGAGGAACCATTGATTTCCAAGAAAGTATTTGGGCTAGTTTTGAGTAATTATCTCAAACCACATAATTGTAATTTTAAACATATGAGCTAGTATATTTTGGGAGTAGTATTGAGCACCGATATAGGGGAGAGTTCGGACAACTCCCAGCCCCCATAAACTATGTAGCCATCATGGGTAAAAAAGGGTCATACTTTTTAGATGATTCCTTAGTGATTTTTAGCATAGACTAGTGGATCCACTTAGTAGCCAGGTTCTATACCCTCGAAAAGGTCTAGGATGGCCCTGGCAATGTGAGGCAAAACGTTGTATCATCACATAGCTCTTAAGTGATGGTTGTCGGTTAGAGAAAATCTCACAGAAGTATTTTGTATTATTATATACACCGAGTTACTTGTATTTTTATATACACCCAGAGTTTATATTGTATCTTTGCATACACATAGAGTTACTACTGTATTTCTAAATACACAGAATTGCCATCTATGTTTTGAAAGATTTTATTTATATTACTGCTTTATATTGAAATGAGTTCAGTTCAGTTCAGTTGAGACCAGGTTTGTTCTTTCAGTTCCCTTTTCAAGCTTATGTCTTTGTTTTAGAATTCCCCTCGCATGCTCGTACATTCAATGTACTGATGTCATTTGGCCTGCATCATTGTTATGATGCAGATATAGGTAACTAGGATCAGCATCTAGCGCATCATTGATTCTAGTTGAGCTTCAGAGCTTGTTGGTGAGACTCCTTGATTCCAAAGGATCCCCTTTTATTGCTTTTCAGTATTTTAGTTCATTAGGATGTCGTGGGTCTTCTGATATACTATGAGTTTACGGTATTTTTAATACATTTCACTTAAGAGTTGGGTGTGTCTAGGGCCATTTTGTATTAGAAATAATGTTTTATGTGTTATGTTTGCAGGAAATAGGCTTGGACGCGGTTGAGTGAGATGACAACTGAAATTATGAAGAAGTATCCACCCATGGAGTGACCCACGGACCGTAGGTCTTTTGATGGTCTGTTGTTAGGCAAGCGTGGATGGATCATCAGGAAATTCTGACCAAGTGTGGAACTACGAAGCAATCTACGAACCGTAGGTCGACCTATGGGCCATCCTGCACATCCGTTAATGGATTCAGAGAGTTGAAGTTCCAGTACCTCATGAAAAATCCCAAGTGTGGAGCCACGGAAGAGGACCCATGGACCGTGGATCGACCCACAGTCCGTCCTGCACGTCCCTCGTTGATGATCTGAGAGTGAAGGTTTCAAGCCTTGCTGAAAAGTTCTAAGTGTTTACCAACGGAAGGGGACCTACGGACCGTAGGTTGACCCACGGTCCATAGGTCGAGTCGTCGATCAATGTCGTGTTCCAGAAGTTTATTTCCTTATTTTGTTTTCTTTTTGTTTAGGACATGTCTATCTATAAATAGGGTATGTAAACCTCAGTTTAAGGGGTTAGACATTATTGTTTACTTTTAGTTTTTGGTATTTTGTGGAATTAACTAGCAACTTTAGCAATTTTATTTTCAGATTTCGTTTTACAAGATTTTGACTTTGAAATTTAATTGGAGATTTCGGGTTTCTTTTACTCTAACCGTAAGTTCATGAATTCTCTTTATCGAAACATGAATTGTGTTATTTCAAGCATGAGTAGCTAAATCCACAACTAGGGTTCTAGGAACCATGAGCAATTAACAGCGTATGAATAATAATTAAGTAATTCTTGAATAGTATTTATGCATGTATTGTTAATTCTTTTGCTTAGAAGTCTTTTTAATGGTGACCAACGCTAGAACTCGCTTCGTTGCTAGTTGCCATACCAAGGAGGTAGTTAATGAGAAAAGAATTAACAACAGAGATTTAGTGGATGCTATCTAATAGTCTAATGTCAATTGTTGCGAGGATGAAAACTAAGTCATACATTGTTCTGATGTCTAATTTGAGGTAAAGGTAAGGGTTAGTAAGGTATACACTTGTAGCCGGACCAAGGTGCATAGTGAAATTCCCTATTTGGAGGACCAATCACCTAAGGATACCTATCTTACCAACTTTGCATGTAAAACACTAGGAAAGGATTACAATTATTAGGATTACCGCGATAAGAGCTAATGGGGAACACTTACACCCTAATTTCTTTCTCCTATTGTTAAACAAAAGTTTGAATCCTGCTCACTTGTTACTTGATCAACAATCGGTTATTTGCTTACAAACCCCCCCTCTTTATTTACTTGTCTCAGAAATAATTTAACTAAACGGAAGTAATCGTAAGTTAAGTTTAAGTCTAAACCATTTTCCTCTTGGGATCGACCCTAACCTACAAGTTGGGTTCCTTATTTGATGACGATCGCTTATGCTTCTTTAACAGAGGTATAATTTGAGAGTATCAAATTTGGGCGCCGCTGCCGAGGAATTTGGCTTTTAGATCAAGTTTAACTACATTATTAAACTTTAGTCAAGTATTTCCTGATTTTACGTCTTCTTTTGTTTTTATTTTCACAGGTTTCTACTCTAGTGTATGCCAAGTATACGGAGTCGAGGCGAACAATTGACCCCTTACGATTCATAGTTGAGCAAAACTTTGAGAAAAATGAATAATCAAGGGGTCCAAATCAATCCAATTGGAGAGAATTAAGGTGATGGAGTACAATTGCAGCCTCCTGGGGTTGTTAATGTGCAAGCTCAGGTTCATGGTAGAAATCTTATCGGAGATGTAGTGAGGGTGCAAAATTCGCCAGCACCGAGGTTGCGTGATAACTACAGGGTTAACTTCAATACGGTTGAATTAGAGGGACCCATTGTTCTTCCTCCTCTACCTCTAGGGCATACATTTGTGGTGACCAACAGTCATATGCAGATGCTTACAGCGAGAGGGTTGTTTTCTGGGCTAGCTTCAGAAGATCCACATGGTCACATAGCTAAATTGAGAAGTGTATGTAAGATTTGTGTGGGGCAACCGGAGTTAGATATGGATGTCATAGGTTTGAGAGTCTTCCTCTGTCATTGACCGGTGATGTTGGGGTGTGGTTTGCTGAGCTTCCATATAATTCAATTCATACATAGGACCAATTGCATAGAGTGTTCATGGCGAAGTATTTTTCAGTGTCTTTAGAAGCTTAACCACAAGGACAAGTTGAATAATTTTGTAGCACTACCTGGAGAGTCTGTGAGCCGTTCTTGGGATAGGTTCACTGCATTCATCAGAAGTGTTCCGAATCACCGCATAGATGATGAGTCATTGAAGGAATATTTCTACAGAGGGCAGGATGACAATGGAAAGGCTGTTCTAGATACTATCGCTGGAGTATCCTATTGTGAGTGCACTTTTGAGGAGATCGCTGAAAAATTGGAGAAGATTTCCCGGAATAATAAGGCATGGAGCACTAGAAAAGCTAATACCGAAAGAAACACATTCGATGTTCAAGCTGCACCAGACCAATCTAGTGATGACATTCGTGAGGAGATGGCTCAGATGAGGACAGAACTGAGTTTGGTACTAAAGCATGTGACCGGAGGTTCAGAGAAAGTGAATGCGGTAAACTATCTGACTAGAACTCCACCACTACCAGTTGAAGAATGCTACTATGAGGAAGATGCGTATTTGGTGAATGATTAGACAGGGGATTTCCAAACCAACGTCCAAGGTTCCAACTCAGATAATTGGCGTCAAGGTCAAGGAAACCAAGGTCGAAACTATGGAAATTATAGCATGGAAGGAAACTATGTCCGAGATAGGAACTACAACCGAAATAACTACGGTAACAGGAATGAGAGAGTTGGGCCCTACGTTCCACCTGGGAACAGGGAATCTAGTAATAGAGAAGCTGGGGGTAGTATTTCGCGCGTTGAGGATATGATGCAAAAGATGATGAAAAAGTTTGACGCTACTGATCAGAATGTGAAAGAGATGTGCACTGAGTTGTCCGGGATTGGTCAGAAAGTTGATGTCTATGCAGTGTCGATAAAGCAACTTGAGCAGCAGTTTAGTTAGTTGTCTGCTACTGTGAATACACGCCAGCCGGGAACACTTCCCAGCAACTCCATCCAGATTCCAAAATATGATGGGCATTGTATGGCAATCACAACTAGCGGTGGAAAACAGACTGTGGATCCCCCTATGCCATGTGATGTTGAAAAAGTGGTAGAAACAGATGTTGATGAGATTGAGGTTACTAGAGAGATGAAAGATTCCGCAGAAAAGGAAGATGAGTTGACTCAGAAGGTTGTACCTAGGCCTCCACCTCATTTCCCACAGAGGTTAGTGCAGAAGACTGAACAAGGAAAATATCACAGGTCTATCACTATGTTGAAATATCTTTCCATCAATGTCCCATTGATAGAAGCTTTGGAGCAAATGCCTGGGTATGCAAAGTTCATGACGGACTTAGTGACCAAAAAGAAGCTTGTCAGTTGTGAGAATGATAAGAGGTTGCAGCATTGTAGTGCCATTTCTACGAGGTCATTGGTGCAAAAGAAAGAGGATCTTGGAGCTTTCACTATTCTTTGCACCATTGGTAAGATGCACTTTGCAAAGTCCTTATGTGATTTAGGAGCCAACATTAATCTGATGCCATTGTCTATCTACAAGAAGTTGGGTTTAGGGGCTCCAAAACTACTGCGATGCGACTACTCATGGCCGATAGAACTGTGAGAAATCCCATTGGTGTTCTCCAAAATGTCCTTGTGAAGGTGGGGTCATTCATCTTTCCAGTAGACTTTGTGATACTCGATTGAGAAGTTGACTTTAAGGTTCCCATCGTCTTAGGGAGACCATTCCTCGCTATTGTGCGTGCCTTGGTTGATATGGATAAAGGGCAGATGAAGTTTCGACTAAATAAGGAGGAGGTGACCTTTAACAGCTGTAAATCTATGAAGAAGGAAAGTGATCTTAATTCGGTATTTGTGGTGAGTCACATTTTAAAAAAAAGGTGCTGAATTGTCTAGTAGGGAGAAGTTAGGTGCATCCCTGTGCATAGCGAAAAAGCACCATGATCAAAAGTCAGAAAAGCGCAAACTAGCTCCGAGGATCTGGTGTTGTTGTTTAAATCAAGGTTGCGTTGGTTTTCTAGCAGATTCAAATCCCAGTGGACCGGACAATTCAGAGTGACTCAAGTGTCCCCACATGGAGTGGTTGAGCTCGAGAAAAGGAGGGGAACAAGGTTCAAGGCCAACCACTAGAGGATAAAAGGCTACTGGGAAATTCTGAGAGTGTATATGCAGTGATAGAGGCATGGAATCTTGATGAAGTCTGAGTAATCAAGGTGTTTGCGTCATGCCGCGACGTTAAATCAAGCTCTGCTTGGGAGGCAACCCAAGATGTACAATCTAGCCAACTATAGGTTTTTGTTTTCGATATAGGAGTTTTCTTCTTTTATTTTGATTTTTATCGGCATGGAATCTTGATGAAGTCTGAGTAATCAAGGTGTTTGCGTCATGCCGCGACGTTAAATCAAGCTCTGCTTGGGAGGCAACCCAAGATGTACAATCTAGCCAACTATAGGTTTTTGTTTTCGATATAGGAGTTTTCTTCTTTTATTTTGATTTTTATCACTCTTTAGATAGGTGTTTTATTTTTATATTAGTGTTGGCTAGATATAGAATAGGGTCTGTTTCTAAAAAGTGTCCAGAAAATGTAAAAAGACAGTCCTAATGGTTGCTATGTGTGCAGGGACGAAAGGCAAAATCTGTAGAAAAACAGTTGTGCAGTGGTCTACGGACCCCATAGACGGTCCGTTGGTCAATCCACGGACCGTGAATGGCGTCCATAGATCCCGAGTAAGTTCCCAATTTTTTCTAAGTGTCAGAATGACTTACAAACCAGGCCTACGGTCCATAGGACCCGACCCGGACCTCTTATAAATTTAAAACCCCTTCATTTTAAACTTCCCCCACTTCCATATTTCCCTCCCAACCATTTCTACCCTTTCATATACCCACTATATTCCCTTTATACCCCCCATATCACTCCCCTAATCATCCCACAGATCCGGCAGTGTGAGAACCACTTGAAACGACCCCAAAAATGCCCGAAAATGTGCTTCGGAAACACCTAGAATTGTAATTTCCATATATCTCAAAATCCGTGCATGATTTCGGAAATTCGACTTCATATTCTTATTCAGGGGGTCAAATTGAGTGGGAAATGGGTCTAACCCGAATTTTAGAGCAACCGTATCAAAATTCGAAAATCGCAAAAAATGCGATTTGGAGGGTCAACTTTAAAGGGGCATATCTCTTAGCACACAAGGAACTGGAAGGGCCACAACCTATTAAATTAAAGCTCTTTGAGTTAGCTTTCCAACGCACTTGGTTTCACCT
>NW_006239085.1:760619-806168 GCF_000226075.1 Solanum tuberosum | reverse complement strand
ATGTTTAGAGGTGGTGTTGGACAAGTTGTGTATTATGCTTGAGCTTGACTCATCTATGGTATTCATGTATCATTTCTTCTTTTTTTTCTTGCTCCCTTAGTCCCGATTTCCCCCTTTGATTATGCTTATTGCTTATGGTCATTTTAATTGCTTCCGCGACCAAGGATGTGTAATGATACGCTATGAGGCTTGTTTGGGGTTCCTTCGGGTTCCCCATTCGCCGGTCACGTCTAGGCCCTAGGCTTGGGTCGTGACACCACTGAGGGTGATGGGAGAGTTGATGTGAGCACTACTGAGGGTGCTAGGATAGTTGATAGGAGTGCTACTGGTGGCATTTGGAGTGTTGATCCAGCGGGCTCCGGGAAACCAGACCCACCGGCTTCTTGAGAGGTCTTCAATGCATATGCGCCACAAGGTTTGGTTCACCCTAGCCTTTACTTTTGATTTTTGTGCATTGGGGACAATTGCACCTTATTTTGTTGGGGGTAGGGTAAATGGATTGTAAGTGATCGGGTGAAGTCTGATTAACCCAACTCATAATCCTCACTTGGGGTTTTCTTGCATGTGTTCTTTTCCCCCAAGAAACTATTTAATTTATGTTGAACCGGCATGTTTAGGAATGTATGTGTAGAAGTAACTTAAAAAATGGAAGCATGAGAGCATAAAAAACATGAAAAAAATGATTCTCGTCCAAAAGTGTGAAATGTGCTAGATCTTGAGGTTTGATAAGTTGAATGTGTTGCCTTTTAATATGACATTATAAAGAACCGATTTGACCTCATGACTTAAGCCAAAACTTGAACTGGGTAATCTGATAATGAAGCAATGTGCCAAGTGTGAGTGAGAAAAGTTTGAATGTTCAGACACTATTGTGCCAATCTAGAACTTGCCTTGTCGGTCCCGCTAAGATAATCTACGCTAGAAGCTAGGAAATGATCATAGGCCCTTGTTCAAATTATTCCACTAAAGCCTAAAATAATCCAACCAAATGAAATCAATGTTCCCTTTGATCCAAATGATTGAGCCTAAGATAAACCACTTTTTTTCGATTCACCTAACTCACATTTCCTAAAATAATTGTTTTGGCCCCGATCCCTCCTTGGACATGTGCACCTTGACTTAGGACAAAAGCCTAAGTTGAGGGTGGCTAATTTAAAAGTTACCTTGATCCTGGCCCTGGTTCGACATCGTATATTGTGCACCTCAACTCATGCCAAACACATAAGTTGAGGGTGGCTGTGAAAAATGAAACTGAAAGAAAAAGGGTATGAAAAGAGTTTTGTGTTGAAGAGAGAAACAGAAAAGAAAAAGATGTGACTTTGTGCAAAAGAAGCAAAAAAGATGAAAAACAAAAGTGCTGGAAAAATTAAAGAAAAATAAAATGAATGAAGAAGAAGAAGAAAGTGAAAAATAAGATCTATAAAGTCAAAAGTCGCATCTGTGTTGAAAAGAGGCAAGGGAAAGAAAAGAAAATAAAAAGATGTCAAGAATTGGTTGACAAAAGAGGTAAAAAGTCAATGTAATGTCAAGGAGGGCAGAAAGTCACTAAAAAGTACCCAAATATATCCTACCTGACCTGAGCCTATGTTACAAGCTAAGAAAGTCTTATAGTGATCCTAGTGAATAGTTTGGAGAGTCTATGCAGTGAAAATAAGGGCAAGCCTATGGTATTGAGCATTAACTGTACTTGAAGTCACTTCTGAGCGGGAGTGTTGAATCAATCCTAAAACTCAAAGTTCATATCTATTGTGTGAAAAGGATTTCATTTGAAGTGAAAGGCACTAGTTACATTGTCAGAAATTTGGTACCTTGGTGATTGTGAAAAGTGTATGTTGTGGTGTTTATTGGTCGATCATTGTCATAGCTTGATTCGCATGAGTTAGCTTGCTGAGTCTAGATAAAGAGGTTTGCACTAAATGAGGGATTTGAGGGAATAGATAGCCATGTGATTGCTTGAGTTTGAATGTTTGCTTCTACACAAGTGTCGTTTAAAGTGTTAGTGTGTCGCTTGAGGACAAACAACAAGTTTAAGTTGAGGGTGTTGATATACCGTGAGTTTACGGTATTTGTGATACATTTCACTTAGGAGTTATGTGTGTCTGGGGCCATTTTGTATTAGAAATAATGTTTTGTGTTATGTTTGCAGGAAATAAGCTTGGACGCGGTTGTGTGAGATGACAGCTGAAATTATGCAGAAGTAGCCACCCACGGAGTGACCCACGGACCGTAGGTCCTTTGACGGTCCGTCATTGGGATAGCGTGGATGGATCATCAGGGAATTCTGACCAAGCGTGGAACTACGAAGCAATCCATGGACCGTAGGTTGACCTACGGGCCTTCCTGCACATCTGTCAATGGATTCAGAGAGTTGAAGTTCCAGTACCTCATGAAAACTCCTAAGTGTGGAGCCACGGAAGAGGACCCACGGACCTGGATCGACCCACGGTCCATCCTGCATGTCCGTCGTTGATGATCTAAGAGTGAAGGTTCCAGGCCCTGCTGAAAACTTCTAAGTGTTGACCAACGGAAAGGGACATACGGACCGTAGGTCGACCCACGGTCCGTAGATCGAGTCATCGATTGATGTCGCGTTCCAGAAGTTTATTTCCATGTTTTGTTTCCTTTTTGTTTAGGACTTTTTTTTCTATAAATAGGGTATGTAATCCTCATTTTTAGGGGTTAGACATTATTGTTTACTTTCAGTTCTTGGTATTTTGTGGAATTAACTTGCAACTTTAGCAATTTGATTTCCGGATTTCGTTTTACAAGATTTTGACTTTGAAATTTATTGGAGATTTCAGGTTTCTTCTACTCTAACCGTAAGTTCATGAATTCTCTTTATCGAAACATGAATTGTGTTCTTTCAAGCATGAGTAGCTAAATCCACAACTAGGGTTGTTGGAACCATGAGCAATTAACAATGTATGAATAATAATTAAGTAATTCTTGAATAGTGTTTATGCATGTATTGTTAATTCTTTCGCTTAGAAGTCTTTTTAACGGTGGCCAACGTTAGAACTCGCCTCGTTGATACTCGCCGGACCAAGGAGGTAGTTAATGAGAAAAGAATTAACAACAGAGATTTAGTGGATGCTATCTAATATTCTAATGTCAATTGGTTTGAGGGTGAAAACTAAGTCATACATTGATGTGATGTCTAATCTGAGGTAAAGATAAGGGTTAGTAAAGTAACACTCGTAGCCGGGCCAAGGTGTGTAGTGAAATTCCCTATTTGGAGAATCAATCACCTAGGGATACCTATCTTACCAACTTTCCATGTAAAACACTAGGAAAGGATTACTATTATTAGGATTATAGCGTTAAGAGCTTATGGGGAACACTTACACCCTAGTTTCTTTCTCCTATTGTTAAACAAAAGTTTGAATCCTGCTCAGTTGTTACTTGATCAACAATCGGTTATTTGCTTACAACCCCCTCCCCCCCGCTTTATTTATTTGTCTCGAAAATAATTTGACTAAACGAAAGTAATCGTAAGTTAAG
This sequence comes from Solanum tuberosum, assembly GCF_000226075.1. Taxonomy (NCBI): domain Eukaryota; kingdom Viridiplantae; phylum Streptophyta; class Magnoliopsida; order Solanales; family Solanaceae; genus Solanum; species Solanum tuberosum. Next base: position 802,667 of record NW_006239085.1, on the reverse strand, counting down.
TTTAAGTCTAAACCATTTTCCTCGTGGGATCGACTCCAACCTACAACTTGGGTTCTTTATTTGATGATGATCTCTTATGCTTCTTTAATAGAGGTGTAATTTGAGTGTATCATCTTGTCCCGACATCCATCTCAGTTATTAGAGGCTTCATAGACAGGTAGTTAGTTCATTTGTCACTATCTTGTTGTTGGCTTATGTTGAATCTTGAATTGCCACTTTGGCTAAGTTGAATGTTATTTAGTACATTCTAAGTTATCTATTGAGTAGTTCAGTTTATTTTTTAAAGTATTTTATCATGAGTAAGTCTTCCGCTAAGAGTTAAGACAGGCCAAGGGTTCGCTTGGGGACAACAATGGTTCTCGAGTACCAGTCCCCCCAAGGTGTAGGCTCGGGGCGTGACATTAAAGTAGGCCAGAAGCTAGAAATGGAGCATCTTTTTGTTGACCGGATAGTTTCTCCAATGTTCGTTACAAATTTCTTGAAAGAAGACATAGAAATAATTTTGTTTTGTAAGACATAAAAACCATTATGTTATTTGGGTTGTACTCATATTATGAGGCCGAAACAATCATATGCTAGCAGTAATGTTGCTATAGCTGCATACTATGATGCATAATATTAAATAAATAAATATATCTTTTTAACCAGTGGCGTATACAAGATTTTTTTTTAGAGGTATCACCCATCGTAATCTAGGTAATTGGAGTGCCTCACCAACTAAGTTACATATGCTTTTATGTCAAGGCGTGTCGTCACTTTATACTGTATATCCTCTAAATTTTCTTTTGACATTTAACTAATTATATATATGATATTTTTTCCTGACGAAACAGTGTCACGTGACACCGCCCGAGCTTTAATAGATCTTCCCCTATTTTTAACCCCCTAAAAGAAAGTGATCAAATTATTTTTGTGAGACAAATCACTTCGTTGAGGAAGTGTCGCAGGTTGACACCGAAGGAATTGGGTGATTTTTATGCACTATACGAATTTGAGTTACGTGAAATTTCTCTAAAAATAAGGTTTTGGTTATATATATTTGATTCATATAATTTACTGGGTCGTATGAAGTGGGGAGCGCAAATAAAATGACATTTGGACACCTTATTTATTAAATAATCTTGTTGAATGGTTGTGGTTCCGGAACTTAAGTTGAGTGATTTCTAAAGAGACTTATCTATAATCATTCGATTTTTGAGTTATAAAATCAAATTGAGTGACTGAGATATTATCTCTCGCAAACTCCTAAAAGGTTGTCTTTATACAAAAGATTTGTTTTTCTCTATTTCGTTGGAAATTTTTTTTTTTGGAAAATGTTTTATCTAGGAAAATAAAATTCTTTAAAATGAGGAGAATAACTTCCCTAATGTGGTTGAGCAAAACAAGTTCTATAATGGACATTACATATTTTATTTTTTCACATAGTAGTAATTATCTTTTCCCCATCCTATAACAACAAACCCACACTCCTATCCTCTACCCCACCCCTACAAGTGTCTGCTTATATATATATATATATATTATAAAAGTTGAGATATATTTTTTACTTACTTATCAAACACTAAAAAATAAGTAATCATTCCACATACTTTTGAGGAAAATAATTTTCAAGAAAACACATTTAGTGGAAGACATTTTTCCTTTCAAACCAAACATACCCTAAGGGTGTGTTTGGTATGAAGGAAAATGCTTTCCATGGAAAATGTTATCCTAGAAAATGTTTTCCTGGAAAACAAGTAGATTTTTGACTTATTTTCTCATGTTTGGTTGGTGAGTAGAAAATATTTTCCGAAAAAGATTTTGTGTTTGATTTATGAATGAAAAATATTTTTGAGAAATATCTTTTAATTGCAACCTTCATTTATATTTTAATTTTATTAAATGGTTATTCAATTCTCTTCATTTTTCTATATTTTCCTTTTTCTCTGAAGTATGTGTTTCAGATGATTTATATTTATATATAACATATGAGAATATACATAGTATTAGTTTGCCACTAGTAATTTTTAAGCAGACAAAAGAAATAAAAGGTACACACAAAAAATTATGTTTAATATTCTACAATTATTATTTTTATTATTAATAATAACAACTTTTTGTAGGTATACACCACAAAATTGACAATAGTCATCTATTAGCCATCCTAGGAAGACACATGTTGATCGAATTTCTATACAACTTTTACAAAACAAAATTCTTATTTGACAACAACTTCTTAATTTGTATGCAAATGTAAAAAGGTAGAGAATATAACTTCTTAGAAAGGAGATGAAAACTTAAGACGAAAAATATTTTCAAAACACACTCGACCTTTAGCTTATGAGTTATGTTATATTAAGCAAAGGAAACTTTTGTCAAGTTGAATACTTGATATATTATAAGAATTGCATAAAATTGAAGTTTGTTCTAATATTCCTTTTGAATTCATTCAACAACAATATTTCAATGTGTCGATGTATCTTGTAATAATAATGATATAGGTTGAATAAATTTATTTTTCATCGATTTTTACTTGTGTTTTTCTCTTCAATTTTTACAACTTATCACACACATATTATAAAATTTTCAAAGTATTTGTACAAACTAGCATAGGATACACGTGGTACAAAACACATGTTCATATCATAAATATATATATACATAAAGTTACAACAACTTCATACAAGTTAGCATGGGACAAACGTGCAATGCATGTGTCTAGAACTAGTAGTTCTTATAAACTTAAAAGCCTAGTGGAGACAAACCTAGGCTCTACACCAACCCCAACTAATGATAACTTAGCCCCTACATTATGGGAGAAAAAGACTTACATTCCAATCAATCCTAAATAATCTACCACCTAGTAATCTCACATCCCTTCTACAAAGCAGATTAAACTATCTCAAGAGATCATCTCCATCACATCAACTGCAAAATGACCTTTCACACGTTGATATCACAAATAAAATTAAGGAGTCTGGTTTGGTAAACGTTATATTTGCCATGTATTCCTAAAGCAGAAAGGTCAATTTAAATATTAATTACTAATTTAATAGTTCAACCCATAAAATTTATAGACCCCAAACAATATCAAATTTAGAGTATCTAAAATTAATATTACTTTCTCTCGTAAATTCATCGCAATAAATTTACCTCTTTCAATAGCAAGACCAAAACACCTATATGTTCACACTATTGAAAAAAAACAACAAACTCTTCCTCTTCTCGCCCAATCCATCATGGATCAAAACCAACAACTCCATCTTCCCACCGATTCCCTTTATACTAGTGAATGGGCTATCTATGGGAATAGTCTCCATTTACATGACATCATTACCAGCTTTAAACACAAACCGATCATCTTGGGTAGTAATGGGACTCCAAGAACGATCACTAACTTTCAATATCTTAATAGAAAATCAAGAAATGGTGTTAGTGATTCAAAAGTCATATGTACAAGCACAAATAGTGTCGAAGGGGATAGTGATAGCCTTGGAGACGGACACACGTGCAATACACGTGTCCAGAAATAGTAATTCTTATAAACTTAAAAGCTTAGTGGAGGCAAACCTAGACTCAACATCAACCCCAACTAATGATAACTTGTCCCCTACATTATCTTGAGAGAAAAAGACTTACATTCTCCTCAATCCTAAATAATCTACCACCTAATAATTTCACATCCCTTCTACAAAGCCAATTCAACAATCATAAGGGATCATCTCCGTCACATAAACTGCAAAATGACCTTTCACACGTAAATAACACAAATAAATTTATAGAGCCTGGTTTGGTAGACATTATATTTGCCACAATTCCTAAAGCAAAAAGGTCAATTTAAATATTAAATACAAATTTAATAGTTCAACCCATAAAATTTATAGACCCCAAACAATATCAAATTTAGAGTATCTACAATTAATATTACTTTCTCTCATAACTTCATCGCCATAAATTTACCCCTTTAAATAGCAAGGCCAAAACACCTATATGTTCAAACTATTGGCAAAAACAAAAAATTCTTCCTTTTCTCGCACAATCCATCATGGATGCAAACCAAACAAACTCCATCTTCCCACCGATTCCCTTTATACTAGTGAATGCGCTATCTACCGGAATAGTCTGCATTTACATGTTATCATTTTCAACTTTAACCACAAACCCATTATCTTGGGTCGTAATGGGGATCCAAGAACAATCACTAACTTTGAATATCTTAACAGAAAATCAAGAAATAGTGTTAGTGATTCAAAACTCATATGTCCTAGCACAAATAGTGTCGAAAGGGGATAGTAATAGTCGTGGAGACGGACACACGTGCAATACACGTGTCCAGAACTAGTAATTCTTATAAACGTAAAAGCTTAGTGGTGGAAAACCTAGACTCTACCCCAACCCCAACTAATGATAACTTGGCCCCTACATTATGGGAGAAAAAGATTTACATTCCCATCAATCCTAAATAATCTACCACCTAGTAATCTCGCATCCCTTCTACAAGGCAGATTAAACTATCTTAAGAGATCATCTCCATCACATCAACTGCAAAATGACCTTTCACACGTTAATATCACAAATAAAATTAAAGAGCCTGGTTTGGTAGACGTTATATTTGGCACGTATTCCTAAAGTAGAAAGGTCAATTTAAATATTAATTACTAATTTAATAGTTCAACCCATAAAATTTATAGACCCCAAACAATATCAAATTTGGAGTATATAAAATTAATATTACTTTCTCTCGTAAATTAATGGTCATAAATTTGCCTCTTTAAATAGCAAGACCAAAACACCTATATGTTCACACTATTGGAAAAAACAACAAAATCTTCCTCTTCTCGCCCAATCCATCATGGATCAAAACAAAACAAACTCCATCTTCCCACCGATTCCCTTTTATACTAGTGAATGGGCTATCTGCGGGAATAGTCTCCATTTAGATGGCATCATTTCCAGCTTTAAACACAAACCGATCATATTGGGTCATAATGGGGCTCCAAGAACAATCACTAACATTGGATATCTTAATAGAAAATCATGAAATGGTGTTAGTGATTCAAAACTCATCTATACTAGCACAAATAGTGTCAAAGGGGATAGTGATAGCCTAGAAGATGAACATACGTGTACAGAACTAGCAATTCTTATAAACTTAAAAGCTCAATGGAGGCAAACATAGACTCTACATCAACCGCAACAAATGAAATCTTAGCCCTACATTTTATTAAGAGAAAAAGACATACATTCCCATCAATCATAAATAATCTACAACCCAGTAATTTCACATCCCTTCTACAAAGCCGATTAAACTATCATAAGGGATCATTTCCATCACATCAACATCAAAATGACCTTCCACACGTAAATAACACAAATAAAATTATAGAGCCTGGTTTGGTAGACATTATATTTGCCACGTATTCCTACAGCAGAAAGGTCAAATTAAATATTAATTACTAATTTAATAGTTCAACCTATAAAATTTATAGACCCCAAACAATATCAAATTTAGAGTTTCTAAAATTAATATTAATTTCTCTCGTAAATTTACCTCTTTAAATAGCAAGACCAAAACACCTATATGTTCACACTATTGGCAAAAACAACAAACTCTTCCTCTTCTCGCCCAATCCATCATGGATCAAAACAAAACAAACTTCATCTTCCCACCGATTCCCTTTATACTAGTGAATGGGCTATCTGCGGGAATAGTCTCCATTTACATGGCATCATTTCCAGCTTTAAACACAAACCGATCATCTTGGGTCGTAATGGGGCTCAAGAACGATCACTAATATTTGATATATTAATAGAAAATCAAGAAATGGTGTTAGTGATTCAAAACTCATCTGTTCTAGCAATAAAAACTGTCAAAGGGGATAGTGATAGCCTTGGAGAAGGACACACGTGCAATACACGTGTCTAGAACTAGTAATTCTAATAAACTTAAAAGCTCAATGGAGGCAAACCTAGACTCTACATCAACCCCAACTAATGATAACTTCGCCCCTACATTATCTTGAGAGAAAAAGACTTACATTCCCATCAATCCTAAATAATCTACCACCCAGTAATTTCACATCTCTTCTACAAAGCCGATTAAACTATTATAAGGGATCATCTCCATCACATCAACATCAAAATGACCTTTCACACGTAAATAACACAAATAAAATTATAAAGCCTGGTTTGGTAGACATTATATTTACAGGGTATTCCTAATGCAGAAAGGTTAAATTAAATATTAATTACTAATTTAATAGTTCAACCCATAAAATTTATAGACCCCAAACAATATCAAATTTAGAGTATCTACAATTGATATTACTTTTTCTCGTAACTACATCGCCATAAATTTACATCTTTAAATAGCAGGACCAAAACACCTATATGTTCACACTATTGGCAAAAACAACAAACTCTTCCTTTTCTCGCACAATCCATCATGGATGCAAACCAAACAAACTTCATCTTCCCACTGATTCCCTTTATACTAGTGAATGGGTTATTTGCCGGAATAGTCTGCATTTACACGTTATCATTTCCAGCTTTAACCACAAACCCATTATCTTGGGTCGTAATGGGGATCCAAGAACGATCACTAACTTTGAATATCTTAACAGAAAATCAAGAAATGGTGTTAGTGATTCAAAACTCATCTATCCTAGCACAAATAGAGTAGAAAAGGGATAGTAATAGTCGTGGAGACGGACACACGTGCAATACACATGTCCAGAACTAGTAATTCATATAAACGTAAAAGCTCAATGGAGGCAAACCTAGACTCTACCCCAACCCAAACTAATGATAACTTGGCCCATACATAATGGGAGAAAAAGACTTACATTCCCATCAATCCAAAATAATCTACCACCTAATAACCTCACATCCCTTCTACAAATCAGATTAAACTATCTTAAGAGATCATCTCCATCACATCAACAGCAAAATGACCTTTCACACGTTAATATCACAAATAAAATTAAAGAGTCTGGTTAGGTAGACGTTATATTTGCCACGTATTCCTAAAGCAGAAAAGTCTATTTAACTATTAAATACAAATTTAATAGTTCAACCCATAAAATTTATAGACCCCAAACAATATCAAATTTAGAGTATCTAAAATTAGTATTACTTTCTCTCGTAAATTCATCGCCATAAATTTACCTCTTTAAATAGCAAGACCAAAACACCTATATGTTCACACTATTGGCCAAATAAGCAAACTCTTCCTCTTCTCGCCCAATCCATCATGGATCAAAACAAAACAAACTCCATCTTCCCACCGATTCCCATTACACTAGTGAATGGGCTATCTGCGAGAATAGTCCCAATTTACATGACATCATTTCCAGCTTTAAACACAAACCAATCATCTTGGGTCGTAATGGGACTCCAAGACGATCACTAACTTTGAATATCTTAATAAAAAATCAAGAAATGGTGTTAGTGATTCAAAACTCATCTGTACTAGTAAAAATAGTGTCGAAGGGAATAGTGATAGCCTTGGAGACGGACACACGGGTAATACACGTGTCCAGAACTAGTAATTCTTATAAACTTAAAAGCTCAGTGGAGGCAAACCTAGACTCTACATCAACCCCCAACTAATGATAACGTGTCCCCTACATTATCTTGAGAGAAAAAGACTTACATTCCCATCAATCCTAAATATTCTACCACCCAGTAATTTCACTTCCCTTCTACAAAGCCGATTAATCTATCATAAGGGATCATCTCCATCACATCAACATCAAAATGACCTTTCACATGTAAATAACATAAATAAAATTATAGAGCTTGGTTTGGTAGACATTATATTTGCCACGTATTCCTAGAGCAGAAAGGTCAATTTAAATATTAATTACAAATTTAATAGGTCAACCCATAAAATTAATAGACCCCAAGCAATATCAAATTTAGAGTATCTACAATTAATATTACTTTCTCTCGTAACTTCATCGCCATAAATTCACCTCTTTAAATAGCAAGACAAAAACACCTATATGTTCACACTATTGGCAAAAACAACAAACTCTTCCTTTACTCGCTCAATGCATCATGGATGCAAACAAAACAAACTCCATCTTCCCACCAATTCCCCTTATTCTAGTGATTTGGCTATCTGCGGGAATAGTCTGCATTTACACGTTATCTTTTCTAGCTTTAACCACAAACCCATTATATTGGGTCGTAACCGGGCTCCAAAAACAACACTAACTTTAAATATCTTAACAGAAAATCAAGAAATGGTGTTAGTGATTCAAAACTCATCTGTCCTAGCATAAATAGTGTCGAAAGGGGATAGTGATAGTCGTGGAGACAGACACATGTGCAATACACGTGTCCAGAACTAGTAATTCTTATAAACGTAAAAGCTCAATGGAGGCAAACCTAGACTCTACCCCTACCCCAACTAATTAAAACTTGGCCCCTATATTTTCATGTGAGAAAAAGACGTACATTCCCATCAATCCTAAATAATCTACCTCCCAATAATCTCACATCCCTTCTATAAAGCCGATTAAACTATTATAAGGGATCATCTCCATCACATCAACTGCAAAATGACCTTCCACACGTTAATAACATAAATAAAATTAAACAGCCTGGTTTGGTAAACATTATATTTGCCACATATTCCTATTTTAGAAAGGTCAATTTAAATATTAATTACTAATTTAATAGTTTAACCCGTAAAATTTATAAACCCCAAACAATATCAAATTTAGAGTATCTACATTAAATATTACTTTCTCTCGTAACATCATCGCCATAAATTTATCTCTTTAAATAGCAAGACCAAAACACCTATAAGTTCACACTATTGGCAAAAGCAACAAACTCTTCCTCTTTTCACCCAATCCATCATGGATAAAAACCAAAAAACGCCATCTTTCCACCAATTCCCTTTATACTAGTGAATGGCCTATTTGCGGGAATAGTTTCCATTTACATGACATTATTTCCAGCTTTAAACACAAACCCATTATCTTGGGTCGTAATAGGGCTCCAAGAACGTTCACTAACTTTGAATATCTTAATTGAAAATCAAGAAATGGTGTTAGTGATTCAAAACTCATATGTCCTAGCACAAATAGTGTCGGAAGGGATAGTGATTGTCGTGGAGACGAACACACGTGCAATGCACATGTCCAGAACTAGTAATTCTTATAAACTTAAAAGCTCAGTGGAGGCAAACCTAGACTCTACCCCTACCCCAACTAATGATAACTTGGCCCCTATATTATCCTTGGATAAAAAGACGTACATTCACATCAATCCTAAATAATCTACCAGCCAGTAATCTCACATCCCTTCTACAAAGCCGATTAAACTATCATAAGGGATCATCTCCATCACATCAACTGCAAAATTACCTTTCACACGTTAATAACACAAATAAAATTAAATATCCTGGTCTAGTAAACATGATATTTGCCATGTATTCCTAAAGCAGAAAGGTCAATTTAAATATTAATTACTAATTTAATAGTTCAACCCATAAAATTTAAAGACCCCAAACAATATCAAATTTGGAGTATCTACAATTAATATTACTTTCTCTCGACCAAAACACTTATATGTTCACACTATTCGCAAAAACCAACAAACTTTTCCCCTCTCGCCCAATCCATCATGGATCAAAACCAAATAAACTCCATCTTCCCATTGATTCCCTTTATACTAGTGAATGGGATAACTGTTGGAATAGTCCCCATTTACATGACATCATTTCAAGCTTTAAACACAAACCCATCATCTTGGGGCATAATGGGGATCCAAGAACGATCACTAACTTTGAATATCTTAATTGAAAATCAAGAAATGGTGTTAGTGATTCAAAACTAATCTGTACTAGCACAAATAGTGTCGAAGGGGATAGTCATAGCTGTGGAGACGGACACACATGCAATGCACGTGTCCAGAACTAGTAATTCTTATAAACTTAAAAGCTCAGTAGAGGCAAACCTAGAGTCTACCCCAACCCTAACTAATGATAACTTGGCCCCTACATTATCTTGGGAGAAAAAGAGTTACATTCCCATCAATCTTGAATAATCCACCAGTAGTAATCTCATATCCCTTCTACAAAGATTAAACTATCTTAAAGGATCATCTCCATCACATCAACTGCAAAATGACCATTCACACGTTAATATCACAAATAAAATTAAAGAGACTTGTTTGGTAGACGTTATATTTGCCACGTATTTCTAAAGCAGAAAGGTCAATTTAAATATTAATTGCTAATTTAATAGTTCAACCCATAAAATTTATAGACCCCAAACAATATCAAATTTACAGTATCTACAATTAAAATTACTCTCTGTTAACTTCATCGCCATAAATTTACCTCATTAAATAGCAAGACAAAAACACCTATACGTTCACACTATTTGCACAAACAAAAAACTCTTCCTCGTCTCGCCCAATCCATCATGGATCAAAACCAAATCAACTCCATCTTCCCACCGATTCCCTTTATACTAGTGAATGGGCTATCTGTGGAAATATTCCCAATTTACATGACATCATTTCCAGCTTTAAACACAAACTCATCATCTTGAGTCGTAATTGGGCTCCAATAACGTTCACTAACTTTGAATATCTTAATTGAAAATCAAGAAATGGTGTTAGTGATTCAAAACTAATCTGTACTAGCACAAATAGTGTCAGTGGGTATAGTGATAGCCGTGGAGATGGATACACATGCAATGCACGTGTCCAAAACTAGTAATTCTTTTAAACTTAAAAGCTCAGTGGCAGCAAACCTAGACTCTACCCCAACCCCAACTAATGATAACTTTGTCCCTACATTATTCTGGGAGAAAAAGATTTACATTCCTGTCAATCCGAAATAATCTACCACCTAGTTATATCACATCCCTTCTACAAAGCCGATTAAACTATCTTAAGGGATCATCTCCATTACATCAACTGCAAAATGACCTTTTACACATTTTTAACACAAATAAAATTACAGAACCTGGTTTGGTAGACGTTATATTTTCCATGTATTCCTAAAGTAGAAAGGTCAATTTGAATATAAATTACTAATTTAATACTTCAACCCATAAAATTTATAGACCCCAAACAATATCAATTTTTTTAAATTTGGAGTATCTACAATTAATATTACTTTCTCTCGTAACCTCATCGCCATAAATTTGCCTCTTTAAATAGCAAGACCAAAACATCTATATGTTCACACTATTGGCCAAAACAACAAACTCTTCATCTTCTCGCCCAATCCATCATGGATCAAAACCAAACAAACTCCATCTTCCCACTGATTCCCTTTATACTAGTGAATGGGCTATCTGCGGGAATAGTCCCAATTTACATGACATCATTTCCAGCTTTAAACACAAACTTATCATCTTTAGTCGTAATGGGGCTCCAAGAACGATCACTAACTTTGAATATCTTAATAAAAATCAAGAAATGGTGTTAGTGATTCAAAACTCATCTGTACTAGCACAAATAGTGTCGAAGGGGATAGTGATAGCCGTGGAGACGGACACACGTGCAATGCACGTGTCGAGAACTAGTAATTCTTATAAACTTAAAAGCTCAGTGGAGGCAAACCTAGACTCTACCCCAACCCCAACTAATGATCACTCTTCCCCTACATTATCCTGGGAGAAAATGACTTACATTCCTGTCAATCCTAAATAATCTACCACCTAGTTATTTCACATTCCTTCTACAAAGCAGATTAAACTATCTTAAGGGATCATCTCCATCACATCAACTGCAAAATAACCTTTTACATGTTAATAACACATATAAAATTACAGAGCCTGGTTTGGTAGACGTTATATTTTCCACGTATTCCTAAAGCAAAAAGGTCAATTTGAATATAAATTACTAATTTAATAGTTCAACCCATAAAATTTATAGACCCCAAACAATATCAATTTTTTTAAATTTAGAGTATCTATAATTAATATTACTTTCTCTCGTAACTTCATCGCCATAAATTTACCTCTTTAAATAGCAAGACCAAAACATCTATATGTTCACACTATTGGCCAAAACAACAAACTCTTCATATTCTCGCCCAATCCATCATGAATCAAAACCAAACAAACTCCATCTTTCCACCGATTCCCTTTATACTAGTGAATGGGCTATCTGCGGGAATAGTACCTATTTACCTGACATCATTTCCAGCTTTCAACCCAAACCCATCATTTTGGGTCGTAATGGGGCTCCAAGAACTATCTCTTAATATAAAATCAAGAAATCGTGTTAGAGATTAAAAACTAATTTGTACTAGCACATATAGTGTCGGAGGGGATAGTGATAGCCATTGATACCTACAATAGTCATCTCTGAATGTCGACAACCCTTCTGCCACCAGAGAACTACCAAATTCCAGTGTTACCCTTCTTTCATATTCCAACATGGGGGACGTTGATGCTCAATCTCTTATACTAACACAATTAAATGGCAGTGCCAGTATTCTCACCAGGCTTCCCGAACATCCAAGGCATAGATCCTATCTACCATCACTTGCAAGTACATGGATTAGCACAGAGAGCTGGGGTTTTATTTCCAATTGTGGGATAGTCAGAACCTATGGAGAACGTGGGGGAACAAATGCCAAACAATGTAACTTCCACATCTCAGGTACACGTTTATGTAAATCTAATTTCATTTAAACCAGTGAATACAAAGATTTAAAAATAAAAAAAAAAGCTTTATTTTTTGAAAGACTTGATTGTTTCCTTATTAATAATGATTAAGGGTGTCAAATGAGTGGGTTGGGTTGAAAATAGAGATATTAAAATGGATTGAAATAGAAATTGGGTTGGTCCTGACCTGCCTAAGTTTACTTTGGGTTCAAATGGGTGGGCCCAAATGGGCTTAAAAAAGGGTTGGGTCTTGACCGCTCAATTTGATCCGCTTAGTCTCAATAATTTTAATATATTGTTATTTAAGTTTTATAACCACAATTTAAATTTCAACTCAAGATTTTTTTTTTAAAAAAAGTAACAAATGGATAGATAAATCCTAAAAGATATAAAATAGACATATATATTCATAAACATATAATTTGCTTTGTGAAAATAATACTTATGAAGTATAAAGTTTTGCGTGTATATCTTTCTCCTTTGTATTTAGTGAATAGTTCGCATCACTATCTCAGTAGTTCTCCTTTCAGGCTATGAACAGTATTTTCGCCTATTGACCACAGTCCTACGGCTACTTCCCTACTATTCCTCCCTTGGGCTGAAGATCGCAACCTTCACTTTAAAACTATTCTTAAAACTCAGAGAAGAGAGGTATAAAACCAAACTTTTTATTTCATAATACTATTTTCACAATACAAACTCTATATTTTACATTTATTCAAATATATATAGGAATACTTTTCCCTGGCGGGAGAAGTTACTACTCACACTGAGAGATACCTAACATTTTTTCTTAGGGGGTTGTTTCTTAAGAAAATGTAGTCTACGTCTGAAGTATGAAGTTCCTCCTCTTTTATAGATGGAAGGAGGTACTTACTACAAAATAAATATTTTTAGGGACTTCCCTAAATTTTTACATATTTATCTTCTAGTCCTTCACTAATTGCCGACAGGCTAAGGCGATATATTGAAGATTCCTTGTTGATAAGATGATCTGGACGGCTGTCCTTGTCTTCTTTTGTAAATTGTCGACAAGTTGTGACCTTTCTTTTTGACTTTAGAAAAAAAGAAATATTCTTCTTCTGCCACTGTCTCCATGACGTAAGTGCTTACATCTCCTGTTTTGTCTCTTTTGCTACATTTATTCAGCTTCTGAATGATTTTGGTCAAGCATTTTACATGTCAGTTTCCATGTTTCTTCTGTTACTTCTAGTCGATGAAGCTCTATATCAAGGATTTTGTTCTTCAATATTTTTTATTTGGATTTCCCTTTAGTTAGTAGAACCCAATCATGATTTTGATCTAAGACTTTAAAGTCTTCATTAAAAAACCGTTTAAGAATGAAGTATAATGCCTTTATTCCTAAAGCTCGCCTGGTTTGAATCCACTTTTTATTAAGATGTGGAAGTTTTTTATCAACTCCTGTGGCTTTAACGTTAAAATCTTTTATCTTTTCCACCGAAATGTAGTTGATTGTTGGATAGTATTCTTGTAGATCTTTACTTTCCATAGAAATGCTAAAGAATCTGCAATAAATGCCATATCCTTGTGCATAGTTTTTAACTGAATTAAACAATTTAGTTGGTAATTGGGATAATTCTTGTAGATCTAGTTTTGCATACACTCGATCTAAATATCCGAATTCAAATAATTGAGCTGTAATGCCCGGTGATCCATTGGGAAATATTGATATTCTTGGAAACAAACTTGTTGTTCCTAAGACACCGAATGTTTTTCCGCTTTCTTCTGGGAGGTTGTAAATATATCTTGTGAAGGCAAGATATTCTTCCTCCTTTGGGTACTGTTTGCCAACCTGAAAAGAAGAAAAAAATTTCGCTCCTGATGGAACCTTGTTAGTACTACTTTCTGGTTTCCCAGAGATGAACTTTTCAGCTATTGCTGAGGATGTGCTTTTTCCTTCTTTCGAAGTAGAAGCATCAACCATTGCTCGGCTTTTTCCTTCGTCTTTCGACTTGGGAGTCGGCATATCCGTGCTTACCATTGAGATGTTTTGGGCACTAAGTGCTAGTGGGACATTTCCTACCACTAATTTGTTGGGAGTATTATTCCCTTTAGGATTTGAATTCCTTTTAGGACAAGTGTCCAAATGTTCACACAAGAGTAAAAATTCACTCATGTTTTCAGCTTGTTCAGTATTGAGTTGTTGTATCCCATACTGCATCATCCTTGCTTGTTCTGACAAGCTTGCTAATTCATCACGAATTTTGAATAGCTTTTTGCTTTTATCATCTATGGATGCCTCCATAGTTTGCATTTTTTCATATATCCTGTTCAACAGGATTTGTGTCCCATTGTCCATATTGGACGTTTCTGGAGATAAAATTTGCAAGAAAATTGTCAGTGCCTTTAATATATTCAATTTTAAATGAATAAAAGGATAGCAACACCTACCATCGATGCAATCTTCTGTACTGAGGTTTAGAATGAAGCTTGTTAAATATTAATCCCGACACCTGTGTATTGTCAGTTCTAATAACAAATTGTTTTGGTAAAAGGAAAGTAGAAAATTTTCTAATTCCTCTAACAATGGCCAACAATTATTTTTCATTCGTTGAATATCTTGTTTCTGCTTCATTGAAAGTACCACTTGTGTATCTGCAAATTTCATTTAAATCTGCTTGCAATAATGCTCCCCAATGATAATCTGATGCGTCAATTTGTAATACCAAATTGTCACTATCTTCTGGTAGTCTAAGTTTTGGCAATTTAGCACATTCTATTTTTAATTGTTTAATACACTGAGTGTGTTCTTCTGTCCACCCTAGTCTGTTGGATTTTCTTATTAATTTTTGTAGTATATTGCACTTTTTTTGCTAGATCTGGAATGAATTCTCCCGCATAATTAAGACATCCTAAAAAAATTTGTATTTCTTGCTTTGTTGTTAATTTATCAGGAAATTCAACAATCTTTTTTGAGATGTGTGTTTGGAGTTCAATTCCATTCTTTGAAATAATCATTCCTAAGAATTCAATTTCATCTCTATTTATTTCTGCCTTCTTTTGGCTTAGAACAATCTCATTTTTTAAACAAATTTCTGAAAATTCTTTCAGATGCCTTAAATGTTCTTCATAAGTTTTAGAATATATTAGCATGTCATCAATATAGACTATTAGAAATTCTTTTTCAGAAAATATTTTATCCATTTTTCTCTAGAATATTTGTGGGGCATTTTTTAACCCAAAGGGCATGACCATCCATTCGTAGTGTCCATTAAGGGTGCTAAAAGCGGTTAATGAAATGGAGTCTTCTACTAATTTTATTTGCCAAAATCCACTTTTACAGTCGAATTTTGAAAAATATGTTTTTCCTTTTGCTAGGTTTATAAGATTATTTTTATTTGGGATAAAATATCCATCAAATATGCAATTTTTATTGAGCTCTTTGTAGTTTATTACCATTCGAGCTTTTTCTCTTTTTATTTCAGCATGGTTTCTTACCATGAATGCTAGGCTACTATGAGGGCTTTTACTCATTCTTATTAATTTCAGATTGAGTAATTCTTTAAGTTGAATTTTAGATTCAATTTTATCGTCTTCGTTATAGAGTATGGGTTTAACTCTAAATAATAATGCTAGGGTCCTTTAGTGTTAAAGATGCCCTTTCATGATTTATTTTTTTCCCATTTTTCTAAGGGATTTTCACCATATGATTTTTGTAAATTTTCTTTGATTTTTTCAAGATTAAGACATTTACAAGAATTTTTTCTTAGGTTTTCTAAGTATCTCTTTTTATAATTTTCGTTATCCATTACAATACTATAAGGATTTTGTTTTCTTGGGACTTTGATGAAATGTCCGCAAGGAGTTTTAAGGCTTATCATATATAATGTTTGATGATAATCCTGAAATTGTTAGTAAAAAATCATTTCCTAATAATAAATCTGTTTCTAATTTATCATAGGCAAATAATTTATTTATAGAAACAATTTTTTCTCCCAAATTTTTTTCTACTTTTTCCTTAGACTGTGATAGTCTTTCTTTGTTACCAGTAATTCCAATCATTGATATGTTAGTTTTATTTGTATCCCAATTTTTTATTAAAAAAGGTTTTGCTAGACTAGCTTCAGATCCATTGTCTATCTGACATTAGATTGTTATTCTAGTATCATAGAATGTGATTTCTATGAAAACAGATACTTTGAAAGATGTTTCTTTAGGCATTTACATCTTTGGTATAAAACAAGTTTCATTTTTGTAAATCATTTCTATCCCATTTTTTCAGTCTTCTAGACTATTTAGGAATAAATTTCCTAGGATGAGATTTTGATCACTTTCGTGATTTGTGATATAACATGGGACTGTTATTCTTATTGTATCTAGTTGTATAGATAAATCTACCATATTTTTACAACTAAAATTGTTACCTTCAAAAGTTTTATATGTATACTAAGTTCCTTCATAGATGGGCAATCCATCTATTAGAATTTCTTTTACATGGTTAGTTGTTGCTCCCGTTTGTATTAATATTTCTTGATGCTTCCATTCTATTCCATTAAAGATTCTTCCTGTAATTCTAGTAATATTAGAAATTTCTAGAATCTTTCTAGGATACCTATTAGATATACTTTTCCTGATGGAATTTCTTCCATAGTCTATAGATAGTCTAGGATTGCTGCTAGAGCTTCCTATTTCTTGTGTTTTTCCAAACTGAATTTCATATTCCTCTGGAATTTGAGCTTGTTGAATTTCTGCTTCAACAATTCTTGCTATTCATGTGCATTCTTGATCAATTTCGATCATTTCTTTATTTTTGTGTACTTTTCCATAATTAGAGTTTGTAACCGTATATAATGCTTGATAGTAAATATTCATTATATGGTTACCTGGTTTAAAAAGATCTTTTCATTTGATCTGGAAATGTAGACTTAATGCATCATTAAAATCAGCATCTTTTAGTGAAATACAATACCTTGGGTAGTATGTAAATAAGAGTTTGGTGTAGGCTAGGTTTCCCTCGACTATACCAAGATTTCCTTCTCTTGCATTCATAAACCTTTCGTCTGAAAGATTAATGACTATAGGACAATTGATTCCTTCTTTATAAGTTGATTTGACCAATATTTGAATGCCATCTAAATGGTCGTAATTCATTTTTTTCCTTTTCTTTTCAGGAATCTTTCTAAGGATCTAATCGATCATTGGTTTAGTTAACAGGTTCAATTTATGTTTTCCTATTATTTGAGTAATTTCTATAACCTTTTTTATTTCCTGATATTCATGATAGGAAATTTTGTTTCTTGCAAACATTCTTTGCATTCTATTTAATAGGTTATCTTCTGTTTTGAGATTTAATTTTAATCCTTGGATTTTTCTAAATATTTCTCCATCAAATGTTGCTTTTAGGGCGTATCCCCTCTGATCTTCTTCAGTTTCTAAAACTTGAACTGAATTTTCTTCTTCATTTTGAATTTCTATATTCATTTATTCGGATTCCTTTGAACTGGTTGAGTATTCTTCATATAATTCTTCAAAGAAGTCTTCACTTCCTATTGATTTTACTGATTCTAGATCAGAATCAATTTCTATCCTATCTAATTTTGAGATTTTTACTCTTTTCTTGTCACATTCATAACTTTTATGTCCTTCTTCACCACAGTTGTAACATTTACATTTTTCTATTGGTTTTGTTTTCCTGAAGTTGTTTTTCTTTTTATAATACCTTATTTTAGATATATAATTTCGTTTAGAAATATTTTTTCTTTTGATCAAGCTTTTTTCTTCTTTTGTAGGGTTTGTCGTCATTACATCCCCATTGGGTTGCTGCATTCGTATCTAGGCAATAAATTTGTGTATTTATTCTTTTGGCTTTTCTTTGTATGTTATGTGCCATACATAGTTGACCAAGTCTATTTTTTAGGAAATATATTCTTTGTCCAAGAGTATCTCCTTCAATGTTTTCCTTATCATATTCTTCTCTAAAATATTTGGCCCAAAAGCCTGATAATTTTTTATAGTATTTTTCTAAATATGGTTGCATTTCTTTGCTGCTATCAAATATTTTGTAGTAATATTCTTCGAATTCACAAGTGTATTCCTGGATATAACTCATTTTGCATATTTGCAATTTTTCCAATTGTTCTTTTACAATAGTTCTCATTTTTTCTCTATTTTTTGTGGTACTTCCTTCACCACCTAAAAATTCATTTGCTACGCATTGTACTAAATTTTTTATTCCTTCTTGGAGGGATTTTTTAAATCCATCTAAGATATTATTTTTGATGATTTCTTTTGCATCATGATTTCTTTTGCATCATCTGTTAATCCTGTGTGTCAATTGCTTACTTTTCCTGTAAAGGTATTTATCATAATGATGTGTTTTTCTTCATCTATATAATTTATTCCTTTTCCGAGTAGAAAATAAAGGAATATATTTTGAGACCATAGATCGAAATCTATTTCTGGTTCTCGTTTACAATTTAAATCTAAGAATTGTGTTGTTCCTACATCTCCTGTTGGGAGTCTGTTAGGCATGAAATGAGCTTTATTGCTATTATGATATTGTTTCATGAAGTCTTTATTCTTTTTTGCTTTTTGAGCAAAATTGCTTTCTTTTTCCTCTGGTTGGAATTCTTCTTTTATGGATTTTGATCCATCACCTTCTTCAAATTTTCCTTGGGGTCCTCCTATTTCCCCTTTGTTCATTAAAACTTTTATATTTTGTTCTGAAAGATCTAAGTCTTCCATTGCATAAACTAGTTCATCTAGTTCACTCATCATTTGGTTTTTCGTCGGATTTTAAAATTTCTTTTTCTTTTTCCAATTCTAGAATCTCTTCTCTAGATTGCTCTATTTCTTTGTTATTTTGATTTTATAAGAAGTCATTGATGAGCTTTTCATCTAAACTTCCTTTTTGATAAGAACTTTTGCTTGTAAATTTTTTTGCTAAGAGTTCATTTATATATTTTTGACTTACTTTTTTGTCAAATTTTTCCGTTTTTTCTATTATATTTGTTATTCTTCCTAATATATTTTCTTTAAGAGATATTATCTCTAATTCTATTAGCTTTAATCTTAAAACTGTTTGTTTATGACTTTCTTTTAAATCATCTAATAAGTCAATGACTTCTCTTAAACTCATTTTTTATTCTGAGACATAATAATCAGATGTATCCATATCATCTATTACCCTTTCATTATAGTCATAATTTATTTCATATGTATAAAAGTCTTCTTCTGATTTTTCTAATGTAATTATTGTTATAATTTTTTCTTTTAAATCCTTATTTAAATTTTTAATTACCTGTAGTATTGCTACTAAGGTTTTATCTTCTATATACCATAATGGTTTAATCATCATTTTAGAACCTTGCTCTATATATGGTATATATATAAAAGAAGAAGGCTTTAAGGTATTCATAACTCAAAAAGTTATCTTGCAAATCCCTTTCTTTTAAACCTTGAATAAAATCACATCCATGAATATAATTCAATCCTTAAAATGAAAGAAGATTTATGAAAGCTAAAATCTAAAATCACTTGGCTAAATGAGAGACTAACAAAAAAGAATTTCACACAACTACTTTAAATTGTAGAAGAAGAAACAGAATTCTCTCCTTATAGGCCAACGGTGATTCATGAATTTATAATCAATCTGATATTATAAATCACACAACTAATTTTTTTAAGGAGTTGTTTGGAACATCTCACTCATAAAGCATATCAAACTCCTTTATTCATGGGAAAGTCGATCTATTCGAGATATATAAATAAAATCTAGGAGACAAACCATATGACAAGGAAATTCAAGATGCAATCAAATCTCTTCAACATGTTAAAGTACTAGGTCCAGATGGTCCTATCCTTTCTATTTTCCAACAATATTGGAACATAATAGGACCTTACGTAGTCTCTTTCTGCCCAAAAAAAAAAAAAACTTTCAAAGATAGATGCATTTTCAGGGAGATAAACAAAATCCACATTTGTATAATCCCCAAATGTGTCAATGTAACAACTTTGAAAAACAATCGTCCCATTAGCCTTTGCAATACCTCTTAATAAATAATCACCAAAAACATCTTGAAAAGACTTAGACCTCTTGTGAATAAAATAATAGGACCATGCCAAACGAGTTTTCTAAAACATAGATAACCTGCCTAACAACGCCATCATCATTCAAGAAATTATGAGACATGAAGGGTAAACTTGATCAACACCATCAATGGTCATTCATAAGATACACCCTCTATTATCTTAACCTTCCCTCATATATTGTTAATCTCATAACATCATGTATATGTTCTAGTACTGTAGTTATTCTCATCAATGGAACGATAACGAATTTCTTCAGTCCATAATAAATATTTCTAATTATGTACTCCTTCTTTCACATATTTTCTTTGCGGGCGATCTAGTCCGAATGTCTAAAGGAAAATGTGGAATTATGAAGTCAACCCTTGAAAATTTCAGACATTGGTCCGGTCAAAATATTAACTAAATCTAATTAAGATTTTCTCCCATAAATTTTGATTAATGTATGTTGGGTGACTTTAGTTAATTAAGGCGTTCCATAGCAACATTCCAACTCATGTTATACAATACATTAAACTCCCCATTAAAATAACCAAACAAATAGATTGCTTGCAATGAAATTTCATCTGGGAAAATACTAACAATAAAAGGAAATTACTTATGCTGAAATGAAATGTATTCACGACATGGGGGGTTTGAGAATCCAAAAATGTAGTATTGAAAATCTAAATCTACTATATAAGCTTTCCATGAGACTTTACAAATAACCTTGATCTCTCTGGGCAAAAATAAATTTATTGTTTTGATTTCGTTAAGTGTTGAACAAAATTCATTACTATATGGTGTATACATAGCTGACAAAATATAATGCTGGTGAACAACTGGAGATAGCTACTGATTCACTTTAGGTAATTAACCTATTGCAAAATGAACATATGAATCCTTCTTTTGAACAGGCAAAGAAGCAAGTTTTTGGACAGGCAAACATTTTGTTAGTTCCTCTAGTGTTTGTGCAAAAAATGATAGAAGCAGACACCCTAGGAACTCTCTACACTAGACATGTGAATCCTTCTTTTGAAATTTCCCAGGGCCGGGATGTGGCCCATACTACTATTACTTCTACTAATGTGCAAAACGCCACGGCGGAAGCACATAACTCTTCTGTCATGAACATTATTAGCTAACTAATATAAACAAGTCCATTATGATAAAGAAAAAAAAAATCTAGGTAATTGGTGTACCTAACCAACTAAGTTACACATCCTTTTATGTCAAGGTGTGTCATCACTTTATACTATATATCCTCTAAGTTTTCTTTTGACATTTAACTAATTATATATATGATATTTTTTCCTGACGAAGCAGTGTCACGTGACATCGCTCGAGCTTTAATAGATCTGCCCCCCTATTTTGAACCCCCTAAAAGAAAGTGATCAAATTATTTTTGTGAGACAAATCACTTCACTGAGGAAGGGTCGCAGGTTGACACCGAAGGAATTGGGTGATTTTTATGCACTATACAAATTTGAGTTACGTGAAATTTCTTTAAAAATAAAAGGGTTTTGGTAATCTATATTTGATTCATATAATTTTAGTGGGTCGTATCAAGTGGGGAGCGCTAATAAAATGATATTTGGACACCTTCTTATTTCTTAAATAATCTTGTTGAATGTATGTGGTTCCGGAACTCAAATTGAGTGATTTTTTAAGAGAATTATCTATGGTCACTCGATTTTTGAGTTATAAAATCAAATTGAGTGACTTTCTAAGAGAATTATCCATAGTTGAGTGACTGCGATATTTTCTCTCACAAACTCCTAGAAGGTTGTCTTTATACAAAAGTTTTGTTTTTCTCTATTTCGTTGGACAATTTTTTTGGAAAATGTTTTATATAAGAAAATAAATTTCTTTAAAGTGAGGAGAATAACTTTCCTAATGTGGTTGAGCAAAACAAGTTCTGTAATGGACATTACATATTTTATCTTTTCTCATAGTAGTACTTATCTTTTCCCACCCACACTCCTATCCTCTACCCCACCCCTATAAGCGTTTGCCTTAAATATATATATATAAAAAAATTAAGATGTATCTTTTACTTACGTATCAAACACTAAAACATAAGTAAGCATTCCACTTACTTTTGAGGAAGACATTTTTCCTTTCAAACCAAACATACCCTAAATGTTCGTATAAAAATGTAAACAAAGATACTAAATGTTATTTATATGATGAGTGAGTACACTGGGGATGTAGCTCAAATGGTAGAGCGCTCGCTTTGCATGCGAGAGGCACGGGGTTCGATCCCCCGCATCTCCATAATTCATAATTTTTTTTAGGCTGTGATAAATTATATTGTGTTGCCAGTAGGGCATATCTAAAGGAGTTCGAGGGTGTTCACTCGAACTCTCTTGGCGAAAAATTATATTTTAGGTCTATATATAATGTTCGAATGCCCTAAACACAAAATTAGATGTTGATTTAGAAAGTAAAAAAATTATCTTAATATTTCAAATTCAAATTCAAATCCCAAGCACAGATTCTCCGAATTGAAACCACATTAAAATCGAAAGAAACTTATATGTGTCTCAATGATACTTCCAAATCAACATAATTTTTTTTAAAAAGAAAATAATATATATATAATCAACATAAATTTTTTTAAAAGAAAATAATATAATATATATATATATATATAAATAATAAAGTATTAAAAGGGATAATATTAACTAGAAATTTAACATTAAGGATAATTAGGATCTAATAGGAAAAGGAGGACAAATATAATTTTAAATCAATTTCATTAATAAATTATGTACGTCGTCAGTGTAAATTTTTTTTTTTATACCTATCAAGTCATTGCTACATGTTTATACATTACTTATTTTTAAAGATTACAAATTCCATTCATTTAATGAGGCTCACCCCTGAATATCATTTGGTGATTTGATAAAGTTAATAAAATATGTTTCCCGTATTAATATATATGATTTAAACTCTTATTACCAATATGTTATCACATCCTCCACAATATAGTGACAAGATCTGAATACATTATATCCTCTCTAAATTTCTTAATTATGAAATTTCACTAGATATGTTATTGTTATTATTGTATAGGAGTTCCCACAATTTATTCCTTCACCCCATTCTTATTAGACCCTTGTACGTTATGACAAAAATGTGAGTAAAATGTTTAAATGTAATGGCATGACACCTGTTATGCGACAGAATTCATCGCAGATATATGATCATTATGCCTTTAATTAAATTATTTTTACTCTAATTTTTTTTAAAAAAAATAACTTATCTTTCTTAATAGCATGACAATATATTTATACAAAACCACCTAAGCATAACGCATTTAAGAACCACATGCAAACAATCAATTGAAATTCAATCCATGAAATAATTTAAGTTACGAACAACATTATCATTAACAGAATAATTTTTGCTTTAAGAGAATGATTTTGTCATGGAGTCTTGATAAAAAAAAAAAAATAGCTATTGGGACATCATGGAGTCTAACTATCTCCCTAATATACAATGCCGCATAATCGCCGCCGTAATAATAGTCTTGACTAGGGGTGTACATGACCTGATTGGTTCAAAATTTTCAAATATCAAATCAAATTATTTGTTTTAAATTTTTAAATTTATAAATCAAACCAAACTAATAAAATTTAGATTTTTTTGGGTTTTTCAATCTCGGATTGGTTCGAGTTTTTCAAATACCAAACCAAACCAAACCATTGTGTCAAATTTTTAAATTTATATATCAAACCAAACTAATAAACCTCAGGTTTTTTCAGATTTTTGGATTTTTTTAAAGTTTGCATACAAACATATAATTAACTTGTGCTCCAAATACTTCTTAGTCCAACCAAAATACAATTATCTAAGGTGTTTCTTAAGAAAATAACACAACATATGAGATGAGTACTGATGACACTAAAATATTCAATAAAAAATAATAATGAAATCATCATATAAAATAAATATTGCAAAGTCATAATGAAAATGATCATATTTTAAAAGTACTAAATCATGCTAAAATAAGTTTAATAAGTATTAGTTACATTACTAAATATTTAAGGAAAATTAAAATTAGATTATGTATTTTAATTGTCTAAACCAATGTAAAACTAAAGAACAAATATTCAATATTATTGTCATTCTTAGTGTTGAATTGATTTTTCTTTTTGCATTAGTATTAATTTAATTTTGATTTAAGTTTTATTATAATTATCAACATCTATGAACTATAATCTTTATTGGACCATTCTGAATTCTAAGTTTTAAACTTGAACTATATTTTAAAAGATAAAAACTATGAAATAGTATAAGAAATATTTTAAAATTATATCAAAGTAAATATTTTTATGTATAAAATAAAATTTTAAAATTACATATATAATGTTGGGTTGGTTTGGTCTCAGGTTGGTTTTTTTAGTTAAAACCAAACCAACCCAAATATAGTCGGGGTTTTTTTCCGATTTGACTCGATTTACGATTTGATTCGGTTTTCGGTTCGATTTTGTACACCCCTAGTCTTGACCAGCAAAAATAAGGTTTTATGAGTCTATCCATAATCACTCATATGAAATCGAACTTACGTGATTATACATGGTGATCCATGGACGTCTTAACCACTAGGCCACTAAAGACATCGCTCGAAGCCCTTTTTTAACTAAAAGTACTTAAATATATATTATTTAAAAAAATATAAATACTTTTAAATTACAAAAAACATGTAAGAAGTTAAAAAAAAATGTAATTAGCTTTCCCACTTTCCTAAGGGAAGGAAGCATTATTTGAGAATAATTTCCTTGTGTGGCAAATTATACTTCCTTATTTATCTCCTAAGAATTTGACCTTATATTATTATTTACCTTATATTCATCTTTTTTATTTTCTATTTTATTATTTTTATTCTCAATATTGAACTCTCTCCTACAAAATCTTTTGATTTACTGTTGCTTACAAGTTGCAATTGAATAAATTTGTTTTTGAGTGTCTTCTTCAAAATATGAAGAAGAGCATTATATTGAAGGAACACAACACTATTTCGATATTGTTATATCAACTTATCAAATTCATGCCAAGTTTTGTTATTCTAATTTTATTTTTCTTGAAAACTTATTATTGTTGATATTCTTAGGTCATAAATAAATATATATATATATATATTCCGTTTTGAACAGTATGAGGCATATGAAAATATTGTTGGTTTCTTATTTAGTGGTAAAAATTTGAGATCACTAGATGATGAGAATTTGAAAAACATTGTCTTAACATTGGACTTTCTTTAACACATAATAGTTATTCTGATATTGATGAGTTAGATTTATTTTTTAAAGTAAAAGTGTTAAGAGAAATAATACAAGTAGAAGATAACGATCAAATGAAAATACTCAATTAGATAAAAAGACTAGATTATTTTCCTAATGCATATATTGTTTATAGAATAATGTTAACAATTCATGCAAGGCTGTAGCCATTGCAAGAAGTTTTTCAAAACTAAAATTGATAAAATCTTGTCTAAGATCAACAATGTCTCAAGAGAGAAGGAATGGATTAACTATATTATCAATTAAAAATGAATTACTACACAAATCGATTATAAAACAGTAATTAATGACTTTACATTTTAAAAAATCTAGAAAAGTAGATTTTAAATATAAGTATATAGGATGATTTTTTTTGAAAAAAAAAATTAATTAAAATATTAGGGGCCCTTTTTAAGGTTTCACTTTAGGCTCCAATCTTGTTGAGTTGGTCTTGTGGTAATCATTTAACAAAGTCCATATTTATCACCTCTCACTTTCACATGGAAATCTCTATCTCCTAGTCTAGCCCCCTAGGCTTAAGATGTTCAACCTTCACCTATTGGCAGTTGGAACACTAA
Organism: Solanum tuberosum; assembly: GCF_000226075.1. Taxonomy (NCBI): domain Eukaryota; kingdom Viridiplantae; phylum Streptophyta; class Magnoliopsida; order Solanales; family Solanaceae; genus Solanum; species Solanum tuberosum. Next base: position 776,150 of record NW_006239085.1, on the reverse strand, counting down.
GCCACAAACTTAGTGACATCTTTCTTCATCCCATGATACCAACAGATTTCCTTGAGGTCATGATATATCTTGGTCGAAGCGTGAAGGGCATCGTGAGGGATACTACCTTGCGGCACATGGCCCATCTTGCATTTGGCCTACTTTTGTTAATTTTCTGAAGTACAGTTTATAGACAGGTGCGGCCGAAGCTCATCCCATGGTCCTTCCTAGAATTATTTTGCTTGTTTTAGTCCAGATTCGTTTGCTTCATGTTCCAATCCATCATATGGGTATTTCCTTACTGTTTTTGGCCTGCAATCAACCTAATCATGTCAATTAGCTCATCACGGATCAATAAACACAAGGATATTTACAAAATTATACATTGAACTGAGCTAAAACATAGGTAAAAATGGTATTTGAATGCATAAACACACTCCATATTCCAACCCCACACTTAGAGCTTTTATTTGTTCTCGAATAATCTATCATATCCTCTATAGACCTCCATATCAAATTAGGCTAGCTAGACAAGGTCACTCACAAATTCTAGTTCACTTAGCCACTTTGATCATCATCTAAAATTTACTCATTTAAGCACAAGTTTAGCTCAAGACTTATCATGCAAACCTCAAAACTACTAGATTGAATATTTATCACACATATAGGGATAACATGCTACGATAAAACTACTGAAATCATCAAATGAATAGTTTTGACTATTAAGTGCCCTTATAATCAAATAATTGTCAATTTTCTTACTCATAATCAAAATATCATTTCAACCAGGAATGAGCATATCAAATCTCTCACTTTCAGAAAGAAATTAAAGACATAAAAATATACCATAGGCTTGTCAATACTGTACTACAATGTCAAACAAAACATAGAATTATAAAATCACAAAGACTTTAAGTTGTAATGTCGGCTAAGGGACAATAGAAATTATTTGGTTGCAAATAGTAACTACTCTTCTCTTTGCACTCTAAGAAACTGACAAGATCAACATATTTATTTTTCTCACCTTGACCTACATTGTACTTTCAATGATACTTATCTAGGGTGATGCATGATATAATGAAGGGCGTAATACCAACTTTGATTGCTTCAAATCAATCAGGTTTCGTGAAAGGAAGAAGCATATTTGAGAATATTCTACTCACTCAAGAAATTGTTGCACATATCAGATTGAGAGGTAAGGCTGCTAATGTGGTACTAAAACTGGACATGGCTAAGGCATATGATAGAGTATCATGGAGATATTTGATGCATGTGCCAAGGAAAATGAGGTTTGCAGAACACTTTATCACATTAATTAGGAGGTTGATAATGAATAATTGGTATTCAGTTCTAGTGAATGGACAGGCCACTGGATTCTTTCAATCCACCAGAGGAGTGAAACAAGGAGACCCTCTCTCCCCAATCCTCAACAGGAGACACTGCAACATCTTTTCCTTACAGGCCAATTTGCAACGAAAGTGTGGCAGACCTTCAAAAATGCTGTACGTATTCAAATCAACCTGGTGAAAATTCACCAAGTAATCAGAACCTGGTGGAAAATAGATTGTGGGGAGAAATTCAAACCTATTTTACATGCAGTACCAGCTATGATCACTTGGGAATTATGGAAAAGGAGAAACACTATTAGGCATGGTGGAAAGGTGAGTTTCACTAGAGTAATACATGAAGTGAATAACAACTTGTATTTTCTAGCAAGGAGCACGTACCCTTGGCTTAAAAATATTCCTTTCCTCTGGCCTGACCTGGTTACCTTCTTAGAAAAATATAAACCTATTCTGATCACTAAGACCATCTCCTGGAAACTGCCCTGGGAAAATTGGTATAAATGTAATTCTGGCGGTGAATCTAGAGGTAATCCTAGGCCTAGTTCCTATGGATATTGTGTAAGAAATTGGCAAGGAGATCTGGTGTATGCTCAATGTAAAAAATTGGGTCACAAGACCAATGTAGAGGCAGAAGCTAGAGCAATGATGAAAGGCTTAGTGTTTTGTGTTGAGCATGATATACAACCTCTAATACTAGAAACAGATTCAATGATGCTGAAGAATATGGTGGAAGGAAGGTGGGAGACACCATGGTGCATTAGCACCGAAGTAGAGAAGATCGGGAGACTAATGGAGAACTTTAATGTGCTAATACATCATATTTATAGGGAAGGAAACACACTGGCGGATTTTTTAACTAACTTAGCTTTCGATTTTGCAGATACAGCTAAGTTTTCTAATTTTTCTGAATTACCTAGTGCAGGAAGAAGAATTCTAAATCTGGACAAGCAACAAATACCAAATCTCAGAACCAAAAATGCAAAGAACAAATGTTTCAGTGAGGTATGAGAGTGTTTTCTGTAACTCAGAAACTGAGAAGACTTCTAATGGTGGTATTAGCTATGGCTCATTCCATTGAAGGATTATTAGTAGATGAGAAACAGATAATAACATTCACTATACCACAATCATGTAAATCTACTCAACTAAAGGCGATATAAAAAAATGAGTAACAACAGCCGTACAAAGATAGATAACAAGCAGCAAATCAGAGGGTAAACATATCACAGAAATACGAGCACAAGTCATCAAGCACAAGAATATCAGAAGACATAAGGCAGACCCACAACAATCAAAGAAATCCCCAACTGTTCATACAAGATGAATAATGATTTATCAACAAGTTGGGGGTTTATCAATGGAACTCGTGGATTCGTAAAGATCTAACCTACCCCATACAGAAATAAGGAAAATCGAAGATTGCAACTTTACTTGGATGGAAAAGCTGTCTCGTCTGAGATCCTCTCCATGGTTATGGATGCACGGCATCGGTGAGAGCTTTGTGATGCGAAGAAATGATTCCACAACGGAGAGCTCAGCTAAGAAATCCTTTGAAGATCGACATCTCCGGCGTTGTTTTGAGATGCTGTCAAGAACTTTCCTAATTGAAGCAAATTGGAGAATCATTTCAATCTATTCACTTGTAACTTTTTCCTTTTTTGTTTTTTGGTTTTGGTTTCTTTTATTTTATTTTGTGGTATGTTGAACCTTTTTATTTTAATAAAATATATCCACTAAGATCTACTTAGTGATATTAAAAAAAAAATGGTGATGGACTTCATTGTTCTAAGGTTCCTAAAAAATATCTAAACTAAGCTAGTCTTAAAAGTCTAAAAATAAGACCCTAGTCGGTTCAAATATAGCAGTAATACAACCCAAAAGTATAGCTAACTACTTAGAAATCTACAAATATAGCAGTACTACAACCCAAAAGTATCCAAACCAACCCTGTATAAACAAGTATTAGCTCATACAAAAACAACCCACATCATCCTCAAAATGATCAATACAACTCGATAATGAAGAAAACATATAGGGAAATGGAAAGGAATAGACCCTATGACCTTTGGAAAATGCAAAATACAAGAAAATATGATATACAACATATTCTTTTCCACCCCACACTTACATCACATGGGAACTGCTATCTCCTGGTCTAGCCCCTTGGGCTTAAGATGCTCGACCTTCACCTATTGGCAGTTGAGACACTAAGTCACAAACTCGGAGACATCTTTCTTCTTCCCATGACACCAACAAATTTTCTTGAGATCATGATATATCTTGGTCCATCTAGAATGAATAGAATTATAGGAATAATGTGCCTCCGATATAAGCTAATGTTGAAGTGTTGGTCGGAAATTTTTTTTGACCTATTAGGTTGGTTTTTCAAAAATAATTATTCGAAATTTCTGACCTTGGGAGGTTAGTTGTTTGTTACTCATGTGATTGTTTTTTAAAATTACAAAATAATAAAATGCACTATTCGGGGTTCGAGATGCTTATTAGTTAAAGACTTTTTTTAAAAAGAAATATACTCTTTAAATTTTCTTTTAAAATCTGGCCTTTTGAAGTAAATATTTTAAAATGATAACTTTTTGCGAAATTTAACATTCAAAGATCGATTTTTGCAAACAGAAATAGTTAAAAATCAACCTCGGGAGATTAATTCTGCAATCCCAAAGTTTAGCGCTAAAAAACCCAACCTCGATCTCTTTTGAAGTTGATTTTAAGGAGTTTTTAATAGTGTGACTTATGACCGCATTTTTTATGAAAATACTTTCCTTCATAAACAGTACATCCTAAAAGGAGAAAAAGAAAAAGAAAATGTACTTGTAATTTGAGAGTACTTATTTCTTTATGTAATAAGAAAATGCATAATATGAATATCTATATTATCCCTTGGGTTACCCATTTTTTATTCATATCAAATATGAGCAGGTCGGATATTATATCCATTTTTACCCAATTCATTTTCGACCAGTCTGTATGTCACCCCTATTTTCATCCGTCTTTATACTCTCCTTGTGCCTCACTAAGTGCATGATGTTCTATTATTTTGGTTTATATTGATTTGAATACATACAATTCATGAACCTTTTTGTCAAATATCTAAGTTGGTATAATTTATTTAAAATACATTGTAATTTTAAGCAATATTGATTGGTTCAAAAACTAACATACATAGTTAGAAGTTTATTTTTATCTACTATTAACAAGAGCATACTATTTAAAGTTTTTATTTTCCCTTTTCCATATAGTTAGTATGAGAGTATTGAGAGTCTAACTAGATAGTAGTGGTCATTACCTTTGCTCCCTTCCTATAGAGAAGGGCTATGAGTCATAATTTTGTTGGACAAATTGAAATCCACTTGGCATTACCCAAACTATCTTCCCCTTTTCTTTCTCCTCTCTTTCTTCCTCTGTCTATTCTGTTTTCTTCATCCATCTAATTTGATCTCTATGTTTTAATCATGTTGAAACTAAATTCTCCTTAAATCTAATGAAAATAATAATATTCCCTATTCTTTGTACACAATCCATTCCTCAAATTTCACATTCAATTACTTTACCAATTTCTTAAAATGATTAGAGTGTCACATTTCCTCCAAATACTTGTACATTTTTCATGTAACAATCCTAGTCCCATTAATTGGTGATTGTTCATTCTATCTAGATCTTACATAGATCTTTTTTTTGTTTTTGGTGATATTATAATGGTGTACGATATTAGAAGAGATCATATCTTAAAACAAGATTAGGAATCACACATTGTTATGATTATATTATTAATTCTTATATCATAGTACTAGATAGCAATTAAAGTAGTCTCAGAAAATGAAGCATGAAACACATCAAAATCAGATTATCTCAGCAAAACTTTTCAATTCTCAAAGGTATATCCATAGCCTTATTGTGTATTTTCTTTTCTTTGGTTCTGGTTTGGTTATAGGAATATCATTAACCTTCTATCTAAAAGATGTTCCAATCACATTAAAGAAAAAACTATTTACTATCCAACCATCTCCTCCATTAATAGTACCACCAAAATCTCGCCCTCCTCCATCTCCTCCATTGAATCAAGAACAAGGCGTGACGATGAATAATAATATCAAGAGGAAAATCCCGGGTGTTGGTAGAATAGGATTAACAGATTATATTAAGCCTCCTGAAGCAATGCATGATATGATGGATGATGAGTTAATATGGAGAGCTTCAATGGTTCCTAAGGCTAAGATATTCCCATTTAATCGTACCCCAAAGGTCGCGTTTATGTTTCTAGCAAGAGGTAGTTTACCATTAGCACCACTTTGGGAACGATTCTTTAAAGGACATGAAGGACGTTACTCCATTTATATTCATTCTCAACCATCTTTCAAAGGGGATGCACCTGAAGAGGGACCAATTTTTCATGCTCGAAGAGTCCCAAGTAAGGTATGTTACTAATAGTAATTGCAATTATTCATATTTTATGTGTGATCTCGTATGCTGCCTCTATTCATTTTTACTTGTTCATTATTGTAAAAATAGATTTTTCACTTTTATTTGTCACTTTTAACTTATTAAGAAAAGATAATTAAATTTTTTTCCATACTTACCCTTAAAATTAATTGCTCATTCCCAAAATTATTTTTTGCAAGACCTAATAGTAAACATCAATTATAGAGATAGTGTGGTAAAACAGTCATGTCAATTATTGTTTTCTGAATGAGTTTGTCAAGTTCAAATGTAACAAGTAAAAGTGAATTGGACATCATGTGTGGAACACTATTGAGCTATAAGCATTGATCTCACTTTAGTCCTTTAGTGAACCAATATACTTTGTCTTTGGGCTTGAATTGGCCCAGTCTCACTTGTAAGGCCCGTTCATAATGGCCTTCCAAGTGAATTATTGTTCATTTTTTACTTTTATGATGCGACTATTATTTGAAATATGTAACATTTATGATCAATGGATGGAATATTTAATTTGATAATATCTTCTTTATTGAAAAAATATGTAGAGAGTAGATTGGGGAGAATTCAGCATGGTTGATGCAGAACGGAGGTTACTAGCCAACGCGTTACTCGACATGTCAAATGAACGTTTTGTGCTTCTTTCAGAGGCTTGCATTCCCTTATATAATTTCACAACTATCTACACCTACATCATGAACTCCACAAAAACCTTTGTGGAATCCTATGATGAATGGGGTCCCGTTGGACGGGGCCGCTATAATAGTCAAATGACACCATGGGTGACAATCGAGCAATGGAGAAAAGGGTCTCAATGGTTTGAGCTTGATAGAGAGATCGCGCTTGATATGATCACCGATACAAAATTCTTCAATTTATTCAAAGACTTTTGTAGGCCAGCATGTTACTCTGATGAACATTATTTACCAACTTTTGTCACCATGAGATATTGGTGGAAAAATGGTAATAGAACGTTGACTTGGGTTGACTGGACAAAAGGTGGACCCCACCCTACAAAATTTGCTAGAACTGAGGTAACAAGGGAGTTGTTACACCAAATGAGAACTGGAATTCAATGTATGTATAATGGAGAGCCTACAAGTATGTGTTACCTTTTTGCAAGAAAGTTCTTACCTAGTGCATTGGATAGACTTTTAAAGTTTGCTCCTAAGGTCATGATGTTTGGTTGATCAATATTTTATTGTATCGTATCGTATCGTTTTCATAGGGAGGGACTTGTGCCTATAACGAACGGTCAAGTGATTGCAATGGGAATATTGACCTTTCGTTTGATTTGTTTCTTAGATAGGTAATTTAGATGACGCACCGTTTTTCCTAACATTGTTTTTATAAAATTTTGTTGGAGTTAGTTTGGATTAAAAAGAAATAAACCAAAAGAAAATCCAATATGTCATGTAATTCTTTATTTTTTTTTAAATTTTAGTTCGTTATTATTTCTTAGTTGTAGCCTAGTAGGCCCTTGTTTGGTCGGATAGATCCTACCTCATTTTCAATGGGACAATATTGAACAAAAGTTACTTATGTTCTTCTTTTGTTAGTACATTGATTTGTATGTTGTGGATGGAGATAGATTAAATTATATACTGAGAGTTGTTAGATTAATTAAATTCTCCTTGGAGTTGTGTATTAATTATTATTTTTAATATCATGGTGACTCATGTAGGCACATGTATGCCAGGGTATCCAATTGGACACTCTTTGTCGAAAAAAAAACATCGCATATACAAGTAAAATGACACACAAAGTGATTAAATAACATATTTTGGACACCATTGACATAATAAGTTGTTATAGCCTAGTGGTTTAAGATGTCTTGAATGTGTGTGTAGACATTTTTAACGAGTTAGTGCTCGCGTGTTCAAATCTCACTTGGAACAATTTTTCCCTTTTTAAAAAGAGCTTTTGTTGTTTAATTTTTGGACCCTCTTCGTGAAATTCCTGGCTCTGCCACTCCACTGATGGTGAGTGAAAATGTTTTGCTTCTTTTTATTTTGATCAAAAGATTTTCTTTTACATAATTTGCTTTCGGATCTTATATGCACTTTTTTAATCATTTGGCCCTTCGGCCTGTCGCGATCCAAATTACAGGATCGTGCAGTCACCTAGGGTTTTAGATTAATTGATAATGAGGTTCATTGTGGAAAGCATTTTCATGGCCTTCCTTACCATTGAGTGATCAATTAATTTTGTTAGGGATTCACAAGTTAATATACATATATATTTATTTAATTTTCTAATACAAATACAAGATCTACGGAAAACTACTAGGTTAGTCCGAACCTATCAACCCCCACTTAGCTCCGCCTTTATTACCACTCCTTCTCATCTGTTATGATCATGACTCGTCGTGAGTGACACTCACATTAATCCTCCGGTGGAAGTACCAATACCAACCCCAAGCTTAACCATCAGACCTTTTAAAAAGCAAAGTCATGTTATTAAATAGTTAGAAAATTGTTTTAAACAATTATAGACCAAATTCTCATAAACTCGACCAGTCAACAAAACAATTGCGGAATGAACTCCCTAGAACCTGAAAGTCATAGTAGCAAAATATCTAACAAGTCTAGAATATGAGGATGTAACCAGGGGCGGAGGTACACTATGCTCAGGGTGTCCAATTGGACACCCTTCATTAGAAAATTACATCATATATATAAGTAAAATTATACTTTAAATGGTTAAATAAGACATTTTGGACACTCTTAAGCACAGTAAAGTTTCTTAGCTCAGCGGTATCTTTGCCCAACACGAAGGTTTATTAATGCGCGCACGCACAGGTTCGAATCCCAGTTGCTGCATTTTGTTTTTACATTTTCAAAAAGATCCTAATTAATTTCTAATTATAGTTAATAAATCAGTTATATTTTTAATAATTCAAAATTAATATTATCTATTAAAATCTTAATTAGAGACCTAATCATATTTAATAAATATGTTATTTTTTCAACAATTCAAAACTCATATTATCTATTAGAATAATCTCAAATTAGAGACCTACAACTTAAAAATATAACAAAGAAAAAACATAGTAAACAATAATTTTTAATCACTTTTTCTTTTCACTAAAATTTTAAATAAAATTTAAAAGTAATTGTTTAATTTAAATTTAATAAGCAAATTCTATTTTTTTTCTATAAAGCTACTAAAGGTGAAAAAGGCTCTATATAGAATTTCTTTTTAGAAAAACTCGTTTGATTTTACTCTTTATTTTGCATATCTTGTTGTTAATTCACCAAAGGTTGGTGAAATCTTGAAGTATAAAAGTGATTTCATTATAAACTGAATTTTCTCTCTCTTTTTTCTTTTTCGTTCACTTCCTATTAAATAAACATGAAAATTCAAGCTACATTTTATGTGGTTTGATTTTAAAAATTTTAGTATATTTTTTTATTTTAAAAAATTAATTGTTAATGTTACGCAGTTTGATTTCAAAATTTTTGTGCACCCATCGTTAATTTTTATTTTTTTACCTATGCAATTCTTGGACACCCTTCGTGAAATTTCTGGCTAAGTCATTGAATGCAACCCAATCAGAAAGCATAAATCTAAAGTTTAATATGTCTATGTCGAAAAAAGATGGACTCGAAAAAGATAGACAGCGATATAGGTAACTATTCATGGCATCCCGAAAGACGTAGTTCACCATTGAATTCAGATATTGTACATTTCACTACTGAGGTCTCAAACCATCCACCTAAATATGTCGTGTACTAAACAAATTTAGAGAAAATGCAGTATCAATATACAACCAAACTAACTGGTAAGATTATCGGCTAGTTCCACTATATAAAATATAAAGAGGCAACCACAACTTAGTAAGCAGATAATACACAATTACTAACATAAGTACAACATAGCCTAGACTACCAGTCCTTACTCTAAATTGATATGCATAACCAACATGTATCATCACAACACAAAAAGTCAATCTGGTTCTCTCGTGCAACCCATACATACAAATTGTGTAACGATCGGTTTCCGTCGTTATAGCGGGATAGACGCGACTTAAGTCGGAAATAAACCCCAAAACGTCATTATTCTGCAAGTTTCGACTTTGAGAGCTAAGGAACGAACCCAAGTGTTTTCTTGACAACTTTTCACCATTCTTGAGGCTAAAGATAAGGTTTTCACTCTCTGAATCTATTTTTTGATCCGTAGAACTTAATTTCTTGAGGAATTATCGATTGGGGAGGGTTTTGATCTGAGATTTGTGGAAGAAACCCTAAACTGGGTATGGGGATCAAGGGTTTGGCCTAGGGTTGATGATTTCGATTATAATTCAGGTAATTAGGCTTCGTTTATTGATCCTTGCGTTATATTGATTGTTTGTAGACCAAGAATAAGCGGAAAGAATCCGGAAAGGGAAGAATCAAATTTCTTAGGGGATTCAAGCTTTGTTTGAGGTAGGTGATGGTTGTGATTTCATGTTGTGTGATATATGTTTGTACTTGCTTCATTATATTGCAAGTATGTATGCAAATGTTGCATTATTGATCACACTAATCGTAAATGAGTATGAACGAATAACTATATGCCATGAATCACCTCTTAATTGTATGATTATGAGAATGTACATTGTGATTGTATTGTGGTATGTTGAATGGAGCGAGTGTCACGTTTCGACACACTAAATGGGATCGGATGTCACGTACCGACATAAATATTGGAACGGGTGTCACGATCCGACACACTAACTTGGAACGGGTGCCACGATCCGGTACACTAACTGTTTGGGTATGGTTCCATGAGAGGACCAGTGACTTGTTATGCATACATTTATTGTTGAGAGTATGGAATTGTACATTGAACCTGAAATGTTATTGATATTATATATGTTCGATGTATGAATGTTTATGATGTTGTAATGGACTTGCTTATATTGCACTTAGTGGGATAGCTGTGTGATCCTATCAGTACATTGTGGTTGTGTACTGATACTACACTTGCTCTTTCTTTGTTAAGCATAGGGCATCTTCAAGCAATTATTGACAGACCTCGGTTAGAAGATCAATGATCGTCGTCGAATTCAAGGGCGAGCCAGTTCTTCCAGGCTGCCTTGAGTTCTCCTTTTGTTTAGTCTATTTCTTCGGACTTAGACTAGTTCTTCAGATAATTCTCTTGTTTAGTTTGGGTTGTACCCATTTTCGTTCCTTGTTAGAGTTTTGGTACATTGACCTTCAGGTTCTATGCGTTATTTCCGCATTGTTTTAGTATCGAATGTTAGACTTTTGAAGTTTATGGGAAATTCAATTTTCTACATTTAAACCTGCTTCCGTATCTTTAAATGCGTAGTTTTATGGTTAGTTGGGCTGTAGTAATGGTTCTCCCACCGGAGGGTAAGTGTGGGTGTCAATCACGATGGTCTAGGTCGTGACAAATTGTTAGTGTACCGGCGTGGTACCAATTTTCATAGTTAGTATACTGGTGTGGTACTCATTCCCATTGTACTACTGTGGTACCCAGGGGCGGACCTAAAGGTTGCCAAGGGGGTTCACCAAAAATTACATTGTATATTTAAGGTATTTTTAAAAATCTTTATGTCTATGTATTGATTTTGAACCTCCTGAATGTAAGATTAGAGGTTGGCTTAGTGGTTGAGGGGTTCAAAACTCACCTTGAGGTTCCAAGATCAAATCTTAGGCACTACTCTTTTTTGGGCGAACTAAGGATTTCGTGCTTGCAAGGAAGGAAAGAAGACTTCCATCTCCAAGTTTAACTCAGACATTCAATGTATGAATAAAGGGGCTTTTAAGCGCTTCCCTCGTCTTAGAGCTGCGTATTCAATTCGCATAAAAAAAGTGAGAAGGATTTGCTGCCGAATGACTTCGTTGAGGAGAGGCGGAGGTTTGGGATAGTCTATTTGAACAGGGCACATGCATCATGTCTCGCACCAGGACTTCATAGCTGCCAGACACGGTGGGGGTGCATTTCTTGTCCATTAAGACTAGCTTCGGGTTTATCTATCTACGCCATAGAGAGCGAATTAGCACTTCTCAGATCAGGCTTGTCTTTAGAAGTAAATCCCACTAAACTAGACTTGTACACTTGACATGAAAAGTAGAGGCAAGCGGAGTCAAAGGCCGAGCCTCAACCAGCAAAGAAGGTCTAATCATGCTACTTCAGTCGTATGCTTAACACATGCAAGTATGTTAACTGTTCGTATTTCGTTCATTCCATCGGTATGCTCCCAGGTCACTGTTCTAGAAGAGGAAGCGTAGCTGGCACGTTGAACCAGAATAGTGTTTCTATTTTACGAAATGGACCCTATCGATTCAAGCAAGTCCGACTAGTTTAGGCGCCGCCTTCCAGACCTTAGAGCCTTTACTTTATGTAAAGTGCACTCACTAATCAGACCATTCAACTTGCCATTTGCACTCTCCTAGGAGTTGGCGAAATAATTAAAAAAAAGAAGCTAACGCTAACTAAGTCTTTTTTTAATTTCAAAATAGTGATACGCTCTAAAAAAGTGACCTGATAACTAGTATCGCCTCCCCGCCCAGCTCTATTTCGCGATCCGCTGCCGAATTTATTCCTCAACGTCCTCGTTGAGAGTCGCTCTGCGAGACGTCACCCTCCCTCTCCCTGTAGGTCGAGCTTCCTTTTCAAAGAGATCTCACCAGCGGTAGAGGCGGGGAAGACCTATTCCTTATTCTTGACAGCACAGGAAAGAGAGATTCCGGAATCCTCTAGCTCCAAAGAACATATACATGGAGCTATGTCGACTTAGTATTTCGAACTAAAAGAGTGCTTGCATATTCGTCCATAGGCCAAATCGGATATGTAATTATTGGAATAATTGTTGGAGACTCAAATGACTCAAAACGGGTCCGTCTGTCATGACTTCCAAAAAGAATAAAGGCTAGCTTCAAGAGAACAAGCGAGTCATCGGTCCGAGGAAAGAAAGGGGCGGATCCGGGACCGCATTAGCGCTCTGGAAGACAGAAACCCCCTTAATTAAAATCCTGTATCTGCCACTGGTGGTACCTATTCCAGATGTTAGTGTACCAGCATGAAAAATACACAACCATCACCTACCTTGAATCAAGCCTTGAAAACTCTAAAGAACTTGAGTTTTCCTTTCATTAAGAATTCCACCATTAATTCTAGTTCAAACCCTTCACGAAGAGTAACACCCCAGATTTCAAGGCTTAAGAATCAAAATATAAGTTAGGGAAGTAATTGACTTACCTTTACCAAAGAACTTGGTGGAAAATGGAAGGAAGATTCCCTAAATCGTCCTTTTTTTTTCAAGAACAAAGTTATAGAAAAAAAGAGGTTTTGGCACTTTTTCTTCCCAAAAACCTGACTAAACCCACAATAGTGGCCCGACTCGCTATAGCGTTGTCGCCATAGAATCCCACCTACTATAGAGGGAATTAATTCATCCCTCTATAGCAACATGAAACCCGCTATAGTGGCTTGCACGGAGATAAAGACTCGTAAATCCTCTCCAAAGCCCATATTTAGCAACACACCTTAGAACCTTAATGTTCTATGTTAATACTTTCACGCCAAGTTCGATTCCAAGAGTTTTTCTCACCCAAATTTGATTCTGAAAAGCCCTATAGATTCTTTAATGTCTTAACTACTAGGAATCACAATCCAAGCTTAGAAATACCACACAATCCATTCCACAATCATCCTAGACCTTACCTTGCTCAGATTCTGTCTAAGACTAGCCTAGCCTAGACTTTTCAAGTCACTACTCCCAAAGCTTTTTGACCCAATTCTTCCACCATTGGTCTGTCCATAACAATTGGGAAGGGTCGTTACAATAGATACCGATTTACTCATCACTCGTCTCGAGTACTCAAATAAGAAAAAATAGGTTAAGTCAGAAAAAGTGTAATACATGGATCCTAAAAAAAGTGAGAGTACTTTTTTAACATGTCCCTCTCGATTTCTCAGGTAGCCTCTTCAACCGAACGATGCTTCCAATGAACATGTATTGATTTGATCTCTTTTGTTCTCAACCTTTGGACATATCGATCAAGAATAACAATTGTTCCTCCTCATACTGCAAATTATTGTCTAATACTATTGAGTCTCACTTGATAATATAATCTCCATCCCTATGGTACTTCTCTAATATAACACATGAAAAACTGAATGAACTCCAAACAAGTTGGGTGGCAAGTGCTAACCAGTAAACCATTGGCTCCATGCTATCGAGAATCTGAAACATATCAATGTAACGAGGGATAAGCTTACCCTTCTTGCCAAAGATAATCACCCCTTTCATTGGTGACACCTTCACAAAACTTGTTCACCAACCTAAAAGTTTATATCTCTTACTTTACGTTATGCATACTCTTTCTATCTACTTTGAGTTGCCAACAACTTTGTTTGGATATTTCTTACCTTCTCTTGAGCCTTCCTTACTAGATAACCACCCAAAGTCTTCACATCCCTACCTCAAACCACTTTATAGGCGATTTGCATCTCCTCCCATAGAGTGCCTCGAATGGTGTCATATCGATGCTGGAGTGATACTTATTATTATAGGAGAACTCACACAAAGGTAAGAATTGATCTCAATGACCTCCAAAATCAATCACATATGCTCTCAACGTATCCTCCAGAACCTGGATCGTTCCCTCCGACCAATCATCCATCTAAGAATGAAAGTTTGTGCTAAAAGTTAGTTGAGTGCCCAACGCTTTATGCAACTTACCCTAGAACTTAGAGGTAAGATGAGTGTCTATGTTTGTAATGATAGAAAAGGGCACCCTGTGCAGCCTCACTATCTCTTTAACATAGATTTTTGTCAATTGTTGAGAGTTATAATCCACCTTAATTAGAATAAAATGAGTTGATTTAGTCAACATGTCCACAATAACCTACATGGAATTATACTTCCCCAAAGTTTGGGGAGTCTTATTTCACGTATTTCATGTATCAGGACACTTCATCCAATACTAAGTGTCAACGATCGTTAGTCAGTAATATAACCCAACTAAATGAGTTGGGGTCGAATCCTACAGGGAGTGGTACGTGTTTAAGAATCAAGAGCAAAGTACGAATATGTTCAAGTCAGTCATAGGAATAAATATTTACGAATAAAAGCATAATTCAAATTAAAGGGTGACACACGTGTCAAATAACAGGGGGGGTTTGATTGTAATTATCAACTACAATAGCAACAAATAACACGAATTAACAAGTAATGAGATGGGTTCTTGGGATGTGATTGGATTATAGGCTAAGGTAGACAAATGGGTAATTGCAATTGTTAGTAAATAGCTATAAATCAGTGAATAAGCTAGAATTTAGTGGGGATAAACTTTCTCTCGAACAATTTACCCCGAATCAAGTTGGTTTCTCTCGAACACCAACAAGCAGCAATTAAGAACAACCTACGCTTTAGTCCATTCACTCTCTCGAGCTGAATGTGTGGAAAAGGGTTTAGGATTCACTCTCTCGAGCTGAACCCATGAAGACCCAATACCCACAGACCATCAATTCAGTAATTTTGGTTTTAAAACCTCTCTCTCGA
Organism: Solanum tuberosum; assembly: GCF_000226075.1. Classification (NCBI taxonomy): domain Eukaryota; kingdom Viridiplantae; phylum Streptophyta; class Magnoliopsida; order Solanales; family Solanaceae; genus Solanum; species Solanum tuberosum. The sequence continues at coordinate 760,853 of NW_006239085.1, read as the reverse complement.
GCAAGCCAAAAACACTAAGGTAGAGTTGCATTTGCAACTACTACCCTTTAAATTAAACCACAATTACTGATTGAAATCACTTTTTAAACAATATTTAAACTATCAATTAGCAATACTCATAAGCTAAATCAACCCATAATCACACCTCAAGAATTGGGGTTTTAGCCTAGACATCATAAAAAGATAGAAATTGTTACCAAATTGTTTTTCCATCAACTAGTAAGATTAATTTCG
>NW_006239085.1:744402-760417 GCF_000226075.1 Solanum tuberosum | reverse complement strand
GTCGCCAAAAATATGTTGTGAAGGACCATTCAGCGCAGTAAGTCGGAATCGCCGATCAACTCGGCGATCCGCCCTTTGGTCAGTTACATAGCCTTTTTGCTTTGGCCTTCAGCATCTTCAAGTTTTGTAAATTTGGGCGATCCAATCACTGCATCGCAGAACTGTTCGGCGACTCGGCGACTGCTCATTTCTCTTGCCGACTTGATTTTCTCCTTCAGGGCTTGGCACATTGGAACTTTAGGCGAGGTAATAGCCACTCGGCGACTCGCCCAATGGATTAGGCGATCAACAAGCCTTTTTTTCTTCGTTCTTTCAGTTGCCTTGTTTCTTTTTGCTCGTTAGTGTCCATGCTTTGTTCCTCAATCTAAATACCTGGAAAACAAGGATTTTACATAAGTTATTGGCACAAAATAAGCATTTGAGGACACTAAATCTATCTAAATAAAGCCCTAAATGAGTCCAAATCGTGAACTCATCAGAGTCCCACCACAATAACCTAGAAGGAATCTCTTTGTTGGATTTTATATTAAGTACAATCTTCTACACATTGAATTTTACATATGTAGTTAAACGGTATCAGACCCCAAAATTCTTAAGTCTTCTCTTCTTTAAAGTGAGATTTTTGGTCCATTTGAGGTCCAATTTTTTTTTTTGTCTTTGTCCAATTTGGGGCATGTCATCCTCACCTTGAGAAAAAAAATATAATGGCAGAGTTAGTTTTCTATTTTGTCAATGGGCTCTAAGGGTTTCATTTTTTACTCAATTTTTAATTCAAACTTTGTGTCAGCGATATAAGAATCGCTAATCTTGTATTAATGTGTAGATTCTATTTTTATTAGTGTGACATGGATTCGAATCTCCTCAAAAAGGAAAAGCTTCTAATTGAAGGTTTGAGATTACGGTTTGCTTTTAAAGTAGGATATGGCTTTGTTTTTTAGAGTTAGCTTAATTAGATTTTATATATTATGATTTTCATGATCGTTAGGGAGGATTTTAAGATGGATTGAAGCTTGCATGATCAATATTTACAAATTAGCCATTTTCAGGACTTTAAAATTTTACTTTATCCTTAAGCCTTAGTTTTGGTTGTTTTTCGCCTTGAGACTAGATTATAGAAACCTTAGAATGCTTAAAAGTAAACTTAATGATATAAGTAGTTGATGTATTGATTAGTATTTTTATGTTCTCTTCTTTTGATGGTTATGTTATCTCTTGTGTTGAGATTTGAGGGCCTGAGGCCTTGGGTTTGAACCGGTAGGAGTTTCAGGTTAGTACGATTGTACTATGATGGTGTTTTACCCTATTTTATGTAAATTTTTTGTGTATTTATTTGTATACTTGTGATTGGCACACATTTATGTATATAGCGCTCACGTTTGACCATAGCAAGAGGTGGCGGCAAAAGAAAATATTGATTTTTGATTTTTAAACTACCTTGTCTTGGTTTTAGTGGATTTTGACTCTAAGGGAGTATACTACTTGTTTAATGATGGGAAATTAGTTTTATGAAAGAATGTACCATTTTTCGCGGATTTCAGCTTTTGAAGAGATTTTTGCCCTTAACCCTGGTATAGGCTAGGCAGAGGCTCCGACATTACCCTCAAGGCCTATTCCATATTTTGTTATGAGTGCATTTCGGACAACCCGAGGGATCATTTTAAGGTTTACTTTATGTTATGAGTCCGAGGAATCATTTGGATGGTCTGAGGGATCATTCTAGTTTTACTTATATTGCATCTATAGTTGAGCGACAGTAGGTACAAAATTCACTTGGGGAGCCTACAGGGCGGTTAACGAGACAATTTTGGGAATTTTTACTTCATGCAATTGTCACATATGCATTGCATCATTCCATATTATACAACCATTTTTTACATGCATATATGATGTGTGATTTCCTTTATTATTATTATTATCTTCACCATTATTGTTGTGAGTATGCTTTTCTAGATAGTGTTCTCTCTATCTCGCTTCTTATAGTATATAATATCTTCTTATATATCTCAGTCGACTTATAATGCCTACTGAGTATCCTGTATTTTGATATTCATACTATATATCTACATCTTTTTTCTAATGCACTGCCTAGTAAAAGTTTTCCTCGTTGATCTACTATCATTCGAGGTCGTTGTTGTTCGGATTGTGGTGAGCTCTTGGCATTTGGAGGCTTGCTGCTTTCCTTATGTATTTTATTTTCTATATTTTGTATATATATTTTTAGACATGCATGTTTTGTATAGTTGTATTTTCATACTTTAGATGCTCTTATACCGGTGACACAAAGTCCTGAGTTTGGTTCCTTTATAAATTCATCTTTCGAGATCTTTTGGGCCCATATATATGCTAGGGGCCATTTCTCATTCTATTATTGCTTCTACTTTATTTTATTCTATTTTCATCTAACGTGTGTTATCTTGGTGACTTGCCTACTTAGGGCTTATGGTAGGTGTCATCACGATTTGATTTCAGGTCATGACAGTCCCTTTTTATTTCTAGGAGCTTAGTCTACAACTTTCTAGTACTTTATGATTATGTGCTTAAGGTATGTCATGGGCCTTGTTTTAGTAGACATTACTTAAAAGTTTCATAGATAGGTAGTTAGTTATGCTTAAATTTGAACCTTTGTGTTCTTTGTTAGTGATTTTAGTACTATGACCTTATATTTATAAAAAAAATGTTTCTTTTACAAGACTTGTCCATTCAAAGCTTTTAAACTATGTTTTCCATGATGTCTAGATGTATTCTCAAATCTAATGACATGTTATGAGTACGCTTGGGATAGCAATGACATCGAGTGTCAGTCTCGTATGTGACACTGTATAAACCCCTATACTTGCATATATCTAGTAATGAGAAAAAAAAACTATTCTTCATTACATTGAAAACTAGATATAGGAGCATGTTCCAGCACAAGCGCAATATATATAGGGAAAAGGGTCAAAAATACCCCTGAACTATTAGAAATGGATCAAATATACCCTCCGTTTGATTTTGGGGTCAAAAATACCCTTACCGTTAGTATATTGGCTCACTTTTACCCCTCAAAACTAACAGATGCCATGTCACTTAAAAAATCACATAAAACAATATTTTTTTGCTGACTTGGAAATTCAAATGGACAAAACTTCCCAACATGGCAGCAACAATCCACAAGTGGGTCTAATTCTTCCTCTGCATTTTCTCCCAATTCTTCCTCACCATTTCTCCCTTTTCACCTTCCATTAACTCTCTCACCATTTTCTCAACTTCTTCAGCTTCCACCAATCCCCTCACTGATCCATTTCTCAGCATGATCCTCAGCCCCACCCCAATTTCTTCCGTCACCATTCTTACATTTAAGTGCTGCTCAGCCATAAAATGGTAGTGCCCAAAAATAGGCACTTTAGCACATATACTTTCCAAAATAGAGTTCCATCCACAATGACTCAAAAACCCTTTGTTGCTTTTGTGATTCAACACCTCATTCTGATCTACCCATTCTTTCACTATTAATGCTCTGTTTTTACTCTGTCCTCTAACCCTGCCAAATGCTCGATAACATTTTTGTCTTGTTACCCATAAGAAACATGTGTTGGATAATTCAAGTCCCTTTGTAATTTCTTGTATTTGCTCAGCAGAAATATCTGCCTGAGTACCAAATGCTACGTACAGAACATGTTGTTTTTCTGTCAATTTATTGTTTAGCCATTGCCTCCATGTTTCATCGGTTTGAGAGAGTGCTGCTTTAATGGCCCGCTTGGTTAAGCAAAAAGGCCCAACACACCATGATTTTGGTCCGAGGTGTTGTCGGAATTGATAAAGAATAGAGAGAAGAAATTTGGTGTGACTTTTCCTATTTTATTTATAAACTTTCGTCTTCAGTTAAGAGAACGACAATGGCAACATCGATCTTATAGATTACTTTTGATTGTATTTGCATCTCTGCATTCAGTGATTTCTTTTGTGGATCCATGATTGTACCACTACAATTTACACATTATCTATAGTTCAGGGGTATTTTTGACCCTTTTCCGATATATATATATATATATATATATATATATATATTACTCTCTTTAACTGAATTTATGTGACATAGATAGAATTTCAAGAGTCAATCAATTTTTTCTTTGACCGTAATTATTTTAGAAATATTTAAATTATTAAATATTGTGATTTATAATATTTTTTACATAATTACTAATATATAAATTATTAAAAATTTCTTTTTAATACTTAAATAATAAACGTGTCCTTAAATGCAATTTTAATTCTAAGAAGCACACATGTCAGTCGGTAAGAAGCAATCTTAATTCTACTATAGTATTACTCTATTATATAGAAGCGAATATAAAGCTTAGAGTCAGTTAGTCAATTGAGCAATTTTTCCTTCTCCTCTATTTATATATTTAATATTTTTTCTATTTTAATTTATTTATCTTATTTTCCTTTTTAGTATGTTATGTGTTTATATACTAAATAATATTATAAATGTAACAGCCTGCAACTTCTAAGCAAAGATTTGAACCATCCTTTGTATGTGTATAGCCCAAACCCGATGATTTCTAAGTTGTACATATATGTTAAGGTCCTTAACCAAGTGTAGTAAGTGTACGGGTGTAGTTTAGGGTCGTAAGGTACCTCAAAAACCAAGTCAAGTTCAAAGCAAGTTTATTGGCTAAGTGTTCACATGAGTTCATATCATAGTCAACTTCAAACGACCATATCTCTCATATTATAGTGAATTAGGTGGACCATGACTTATAAAATTAAACCTTTATGTGTCTTCTTTCCGACGCCACAAAATTTTCATCATTTTGAGTTGGGAACAAAAAGTTATAACTGTTTTATCAGAGACGCTTCAACTGATCTGCGATACGGAGTGAATACGAACTTCATTGTCCACTTGAATAAAAAAGAATTGTTTTCCAGCTCTTATCATTTATTTATTTTAGGGTATTTTTTTCCTAAAATCCTTGTGGAGTTATCTAAATTGTTCAAAACGTGTAGACAATCAGTTTTTCATAATTAAATCCTCTCATTCACTCCAAAAAATTCTACGCTCAAGAACCTCAAGAAACACCAAGGCTAGGGTTCATCTTTCAACATTCTCTATCAAGCTTCCTTACTAAGGTATGTAGTACTCTAATGAGGAATTCCTTTCATCCTCATGTCTGAAATTCCTTAGTCTCCATAAATTCAATTCTATGGATAGGGTTTATAAGCCCACTTTCAAATTCACCATTTTTATGATCCAATTGCATAATTCTGTGAATTTACTTACTCATGATTATGGATTTTGACTATTGTATTTCATTTTCATGTTTAGCAAGATTTTACATTGTCATTCTTATTAGTTCTTGACATGATTCTTGAAACTTATATTTTAAAGCATGATTTTAGAGCTTTTATGTTATTATGAAAGTTATGCATGTTCTAGAAAACTTTCGCATGATTTGAAAAGATATGTTTTAGAAAGAGATTTCAACATATGATTTTAGAAAGAAAGATTTGAGCATAGTCTCAGAACAAGATATGTTTTAGAAAAAGTTTTTTGAGCAAGACGCATTATAAGGTTAATAGATATGTTATGAGCTATATAGATAGTATGTTTTAGGAGTAGTATTTATCACCGAGTAAAATTGGATTCTAGATAGACCAAGTTTTAAAATTGTGTGCCACCGTAGAATTATGTTTCACCACTTTATCGGTTAACCCTTTAGCCTCGAGAGTCTCATATTAGAAGATCCACATTAGATAGATAGGTTCTATATCCTGGCAAGGAATAAAGCAGCCTCCCCAACTGGAATTGTAAATTGGTGCATCATGAGCTCACAAGATGTATGTCGGTTAAGAGAAAATCTCACCTAAAAGATTTACTTAATTTACTTTATGCTTTCTTGATATTATTAGTATAAGATTTTCATATAACATGATTTTCATATATGCATTCTTTCAGATATGATTTCAAAAAATATGATCTCAAATATACATTTTTGTTTCTATAATATTATGTCATATGTCACAGTTTTGACTCTCAGTTCTTCAGTTATTATTTGTGTTATTGTGTATAATTCATGCTCACATTTATAGTTCTTTAGTTGCTTGAATAATTGTTGATACCAGTCCTTATCTTGAATACCAATACATTTCATGTATTGACGCTACTTTGCATTTTATAGTTTTATGAAGTAGATTTCAGCACCTTGATTTAGATTCGCGGGCAAGCGGTCCACTAAGTTCCTCTACTTTTAGCATTATGGTGAGTCCTCCTTCCATTCAGAGGACTTCAGTTATGAGTCATTAGATTTTATTCACTTCAATTATGTTAGACTTTAGGCACCCCGAAGTCTTGTCCCGAAAAATCGTATTATTTAGTTTAGAGGCTTCAGACATTAGTATTTAGTTGTAATAGACTTATTCTAGAATTTTATTTCAGTTATGCTTTTGGTTTATAGCTAGTACTTCAGTTTTCATATGACATGCTTAGATATGGCATGCCAAGGGTTAGCTTGGGATCACCTGTGGCTCCAGGTACTGTGTCTCCGTTGCGGTATAGACTCGGATCGTGACAATAAATTACAATAATTAACAAAATAAAATATTTAAAAATATATTAAAAATTTAATCAACTCTCGAAATTTCACATGTGCCACATCAATTGACACAAATGGAATAACATGCGTTATTTGAAAATTACATTAAGAGTACTATAAATCATAGTAATTAACAACTTAAAAATATTTTTAAGAAATCATATTAAAATTTGGTTAACTCTCGAAATTTCACATGTACCACATGAATTGCGACAAAGAGAGTAACATATATCATTTGAAAATTACATTAATTAAGAGCATTATAAATCACAAAAATTAAAACTTAGAATATTTATAAAACATATTAAAAAATTTGGTTGACTCTCAAAGTTTCATAGGTACCACATAAATTGGGACAAAGTGAGTAACATATATTATTTAAAAATTACGTTAAAAGTACTGTAAATCACAATAATTAACAACTTACAATATTTTAAAAATATATAAAAATTTGGTGAACTCCTTTAATTCTATATGTGCCACATAAATTGAAATAAATGGAGTAATATATAGGGAAAATTACAGAGCTGACAACCCATAACATTTGTTTACCACTTTTCTAGTCCAACTTTACAGAATTACCCAAAATGGCCCAATTCGGACAAAATGGTCATGTTTGATGTAATTAATCCTTCCTTTCTGAAATTGAAAAGGCTGAGATGTTCTCAGGTTTGTGCTTAGAATACATTTTTAATTTTATTTATTTATTAACATGGAAATGCATGATAGTCAAATAAATATCGATATGCATTGCCATTTTGTTTAATCTTTTATTCTGTTTTTTTGTGCTATTAAAAAAATTGTTGCTCTTTTTAAATCTCTTTTCCTTTTCTAATCGTTTCACTTCTTTTGTGGAAAAATAAATATATATGTCGTTTTATTTATTTTTTATTTATTCATCTATTTATTAAGGAGGGAATGCATGATAAGCAAATAAATTTTGATATCGATACATTACATAAACAATTATGTAATGTTGATACACAATTATACATCATTTATACAATATTGATACATTACATACCTATTTATACAATATTGATACATAACATATACACTGCATAACTATTTATACATCTCATATACGTGTTTATACACTATTTATATAATATTAATGCACATTTATACACTATTTATACAATATCGATACATTACATAAACAATTATGTAATGTTGATACACAATTATACATCATTTATACAATATTGATACATAACATATACACTGCATAACTATTTATACATCTCATATACGTGTTTATACACTATTTTATATAATATTAATGCACATTTATACACTATTTATACAATATCGATACATTACATATACACTATATAACTACTTATTAATGATAAATTACATATACACTACATAATTATTTTTACACCATTTATAAAATATTGATACATGAAAAAAATTTGAAAAAGAAAAAGAAAAAAAATTGGTTAAAATTCAGAATTTGTATATGCTTACCCTACCTATTTACATACGATTTATGAAAAATTACAATATTTGTATATTGACAAACGAAATATACAAACAGAGTTCTAAAAAAATCATAAATGTATAAACACAGAATTCATATATGTCACGCCCCAAACTCGAGGGCCCAACTAGCTCCTAATGCCAAAACTAAGGCCCGAGCCGACCCTGCTGAACCATTTGCTCCTAGCGCATGGCAGCCACACGCAATTAAGAAAACAAACAAGTATATCTCAGCTTAAAACTAAGCCCTCGGCCGGCAAGGCCCCAGTCAACTAATCTATAAAAGAAACAACTACTCTTAGGAGATCATATAAATAAATAGCCAACTAGCACAGAAGTCCTGATTGGGCCGTCGAGGCCACCATGATATCTATACCAAAAATGAAAGCATGTATATATCAAGACAATACATCAAACAGCTCACAAGCTTTAGCAAACCAACAAACGAGGCCAGTATGGCCCTAACGTAGCTATACACCCCACACACTAGTCTGCAAGTCTCTAAGAGTAGTAAAGATTGGCGGGACAGGGCCCCAGCCTTCCCATAAAGATATATACAACAAAAGGTAACAAACCTCCCAACTCTGGCAGCTCCGGAGGAAAGGGGCTAGCCAATCGGATAGAAGTCAATCCTATTGCTGAGGAGGTCTACTGTGTCGTCTGTCGGGACCTGCATGCATGAATGCAGCGCCCACAAGGCAATGGGGCGCCAGTACAAAATGTATGAAAGGTTATAGACTAAGTGAGCAAGTATCATAATATACCAAAAGCAATCACGTAAGGAAGTCAAAATTTTAGATAAGCATGCTAATCCACTACTGAATCTAAGAATACAAAATGATCAAACATCAACTTAACCAAGCCCCCATAAGCTCGGCAGGTACAAACAACATACCACCTACCTAGGCCCCCATAAGCCCAGAAGGTGCCAAATCAATCTACATACCCGTCTCGATAGCCCCTTGTCTTTGTAAGAAGTCACATAGTCCTTTTTGGCAATGATATAGCCCCGTAGGCAGCATATAGCCCTCTTAGGCAACCTTATAGCTCTGTGGGCTGCACATATCCCTCTTTTGCATCAACATAGCCCTGTAGGCAACACATAGCCCTCTTTGGCATCAAAATAGCCCCGTAGGCAACACATAACACTCTTTGGCATCAATATAGCCCCGTGGGCAACACATAGCCCTCTTTGGAAATAACATAGTCCTATTAGACAACATCATAGCCCCTATACGCAGTTCATAGCTCAACAACTAACCACAATAGCCCCAAGGGCGACAACAAACAATTGAATAGGCTAAAGGCGAGTAATTTAGCTATAAACAATATATATGATAATCTCCAAGTCGTTCCTAACTTACGGTCGTTCTTAACAGATTATGAGTCCCTAAAATGAGGGTTTATAACCACTCAATCAGCCAACCATTTACAATTACATCTACAAGATCACCAACATTAACTACCTCTAAGGAAACATGTCGAACGGAGGGAATAACCTTAACATACCTTTCCAATGAACTCTCGAAAGACCGTAGTTCCTTCACTAAAGTTGTTCCTTATGTCCTAAGCTTCACAAACACTATATATACACAGCTGGTGCGCACCTATAAACAATTCATAATTAATCTTAAATCGGCAGATTTTCCATATTGCCCTAACTTGTTGAAACGTCCGTAGAAATTCAAAAAAACAATCATAAAAGAGTCCCGAGATGATTACCTTAGTTAACCAAGTTTAAACCTTGAAGAAACACCAATAACTACAAATTTATATCTTCAAAAACCAGCTCCAAACGCAGCTAATAGAAGGGAGAAAGGATTGCCACGTGTAGAGATCACGTTTCTAGGCATGGGGGCAACGTTTAATGGTAGAAATCATCAAAAACTAACCTTCATCATTCAAGAACTCCATAGGAACCCTCTCTTAAGCTTTATCTCTGGTTTAGAAGTGAAAAGAAATGTTTTCATGGCTTAAAACGTTGAGTAAGCCGACATACCACATTTTTTACCCGACCCGAATTCTGCCCCGGCAGTTCGTAGTAAAACCCACATAACTTTTTACTCCGATGTCGGTTAGATACGGTGTTTTGTGCATTGAAAACTTTTTTTGGGAAACATGCTCAAATTTGAATTTTGTCAGTGCAGTTAGCTCTGGAAGGTCATTTTTCGTCTTATAGGATGGTTGGTTTGGATTTTGAGGTTTTCATATTTTGTTTGTACCGTTAGGCGTTTTAACTTTTAACTTTTGGCCAAAATTTGACTTTGCTTAACATTTTTTTGTAAATGTGCTCTGATGAGAATTTCGTCAGAGCGATTAGCTTCAGAAGGTCATTTTTATATCTAATAGAATGGTTGGTTTAGGTTTTGAGGCTTTGATTTTCAGTTTGTGCTGTTAGACGTTTTAACTTTTATGTTTTGGCCAAATTTAGATTTGGTCAATATTTTTGGTAAATGTGCTCAAATTAAATTTTTTGATATAATGATATGTGTCATATTGAGATTATTTAACTTGTTATCATAGATTTTGCATTGTTTCATTCAAATATGATTTATAAAATTGATATTAATATTTTTGGATTTATATTCGTGCTCTTAGATTTTTAAATGCAATAAATTAATAAGTATTTTTACTATTGGACAATCATTCAGTTAATAATATTTTGAACATATTGTCAATCAATTACAAACCTAACATTGAACTTGAATGATATATTACCAACAAACTAACAATCAATTAGTAAATTTATTAGAAAAACAAATAATCATAGTAACGTATTTAAAATTTATCACCAACAAGGGTTGTGGTGGAGTGGTAAGTACTCCTTCATTCTTAACCAAGAGGTCTCATGTTCGATTCCCCTTGGGTACAAAGTCACCTTGAATGATATATTACCAACAAACTAACAATCAATTAGTAAATTTATTAGAAAAACAAATAATCATAGTAACGTATTTAAAATTTATCACCAACAAGGGTTGTGGTGGAGTGGTAAGTACTCCTTCATCCTTAACCAAGAGGTCTCAGGTTCGATTCCCCATGGTACAGAGTCGCCTTTGTTTGGGAGCGTTAACCAAAAGGTCTCAAGTTCCATTCCCCATGGGTACGGAGTCGCCTTTGTTTGGGAGCGTTAACCAAAAGGTCTCAGGTTCGATTCCCCTTGGGTACGGAGTCGCCTTTGTTAGGGAGCACTTTACTCCCCAATGTGGGACTTTTCGGCGTGAATCCGGATTTAGTCGGGCTCCAATACCAATGTATCTGGAAAAGTTTACTATCAGACATTTGTTACTATAATTACCAACGTATTACCAACGAAATTGAATAATGAAGAAAAATATTTACTAATCCTTTTCAATTCGTTAGTAAAGGTACTAACGATATACTAACCAAAAATTAGTTAGTGAATTTACAACGGAAATTTTAGGGCCATGTTTCAGAATTTTGTAACAACATCTTTGGGTGTTTACCAACTGATTTTTGGTTGGTAAGTTTACCATCAAATTAAAATCGGTTGGTAATATTTACCGACGAGCCTTTTAGCAACGGATTAATATAAGTTGGCATTTGGTTGGTAACTCAATTTGCCAACCAATTCGATCAATTTACTAACTAATTTTTTTGTTGATAATTGGGGTAACCCTCAGAACTTTTTACTCCGATATCGGTTAGATACGGGGTTTTGTGTGTTGCAAATTAAACTCGTAGGCCTTCGATTTAATGGGTGATGGGCCTTCTAACTCTTTATATATTGGGAGAAAACATCCAAGACATTTGACCCAAATTTCAGAGAAATCTTTAAAAAGGAACTTACGATAACTTTTGCCAACTTTTATTTTGCCACTTACCTAACTTGAAAACTTGAGATACAACCCTTGAACACTTAAAATATGACATACTACATCATTCTTAATTTATTTCCCATCCTCCTTGTCTTTCCACGAAGATACGAGCTAATTTAGACCTTTTGAAAAGTCAAGGTGTTACATCCTTCCCCCCTTACGAAACATTCGTCCTCGAATGAAAAAATCTAAGTTACGCGGTTAAGTCCTTATGAGTTTCAAAAATTCAGGCAGAATATCCTTTGTAAATGTGACTATCTAGGAACATGAAACGCAGAAATTCTAACCTAGGCGTCTCACAGGATGACATAAATAGCTAAGCACTATAGCTCCACAATAACAGTGCGAGCAAATATACAACGACAACAAAAATAATAATAAGAAACAATATAAAAGAAATCAGATTGGTATCTAACCTCACTGCACTAATATACACTGATATGCCATCACCCTGGGGTATGAAGCAAGAGAGGATATTTGGACCTCATGCCATCCTCAGCTTCCCAGGTCTCCTCTTCTCTATTCTTGTTTCTCCACAATACTTTAACCGGAGCCACCTCTTTGGTCCTCAATTTATGGACCTGCCAATCTAATATGGCAATTGGAGTTTCCTCGTAGGACAACTCCTTTGTGATATGAACATCCTCAACCGGAACAACCCGAGAAGGGTCTTCAACGCACTTCCGTAGCATCAATACATGGAAAACTGGATGAACAGATTCTAACTCCGAAGGCAATTCTAACTCATAAGCCACATGTCCTACCTTCCGAAGGATCCCACTACAAAAACCCCCCAAATTGCCAACAGATTTTACTAACAACTTAAGTTGGTTAGTATTCTACTAACAAATTACCAACATATTTCTAACTGAATTATATTTTAAAACTTAACAACGAAATTCTAATAGATTACCAACCAAAATCTTACTAACTAAGTACTTTAGTTGGTAAATACAGGGGGAAAAAATGGCGCCAAATTTAGCAACATTCTATCAATGGATTACCAACTGAAATATTACTAACGCACACTTTTTGTTGGTAATATTACCAACGAAGTATATACCATTTGGTAAATATGACAAAAAATTATTTATATAATTTATTAACATATTACCAATGAATTACTAACCAAACATTTACCAACGACAAGATTGTGTTGCTAAATTTACCAACCAAATATAAATGTGTTGGTAAATTAGTAACGAAATGTAATTTGTTGGAAAACTTTCCAACCAATATCCAATTAGTTGAAAATTTTGCCGACGAATAAAGATTGTAGTTAGTAAATTACTAACATCATTAAAATAGTTGGTAATATACCAACCAATCATTAATCCATTGGTAAAATTTACCAACATATTAATTATTAATTGGTAATATTACATTTGAATGTTTAGTTGAATAGTAACTATTACCAACCGTGATAAAATTTATTGGTGAATTATTAAATACTAACTTATATTTGAATAGTTGGTAAATTTATCAATTGAAGTTAAACTTTTTAGTAAATCAGCGTCTAGTGTTGAGGCTTTTGTATTCAGTTTGTATCGTTAGGCGTTTTAACTTTTAAATTTGAGCCAAAACTTGACTTTGGTCTATATTTTTGGTAAACATGCTCGGATTAGAACTATGTTAGTGTCATTAGCTTCGAAAGGTCATTTTTGATCTAACAGGAAGGTTGGTTCAAGTTTTGAGGCTTCCGTTTTTTGTTTGTGCCGTTAGGTGTTTTAAATCTTATGTTTTGGCCAAAATTTGACTTTGGTCAATATTATTGTGAACATGCTCAGATGAGAATTCCGTCAGCGTAATTAACTCCAAAGGTCATTTTTTATCTAATAGAATGGTTGGTTCGGGTTTTGAGGCTTTCATTTTTTAGTGTGTGCCGTTAGGTGTTTTAACTTATAAATTTTGGCCAAAATTTAACTTCGGTCAATATATTTGATAAATGTGCTCAGATGAGAATTTCGTTAGTGCAGTTAGATGCTGAAGGTCATTTTTGATGTAATAAGATTGAGGGTTCGGGTTTTGAGGCTTTCATTTTTAGTTTGTACCGTTAGGCATTTTAAGTTTTAAGTTTTGGCCAAAATTTCACTTTAGTCAATATTTTTGGTAATCGTGCTCGAATTGAAATTTTGTCATCGTAGTTATCCATATAAGTTCAGTTTTGGTCTCATAGATTCCCAGGTCTCCTCTTCTCTATTCTTGTTTCTCCACAGTACTTTAACCGGAGCCACCTCTTTGGTCCTCAATTTACGGACCTGCCAATCTAATATGGCAATTGGAGTTTCCTCGTAGGACAACTCCTTTGTGATATGAACATCCTCAACCGGAACAACCCGAGAAGGGTCTTCAACGCACTTCCGTAGCATCAATACATGGAAAACTGGATGAACAGATTCTAACTCCGAAGGCAATTCTAACTCATAAGCCACATGTCCTACCCTCCGAAGGATTCGGTATGGCCCAATGAATCTTGGACTAAGCTTGCCTTATTTTGCCAAATTAAGAACTAGCATTCTTATTGAGACTAACGCCCTTCATAGGTGAGACTTTTAAGAATACCTAGTCATCGACACAAAACTCTAAGTCCCTTCATCGCACATCTGATTATGACTTCTATCGGCTTTGAGCTGTCAGCAACCTCTCCCGAATGAGCTTAACCTGCTCCACTGTCTGTTGTACTAAGTCAGGTCCAATCAACCCTGACTCATCTACCTCGAACCATCCGATGGGGGACCTATATTTTTGCCCATACAAAGCTTGATAAGGTGTCATCCCGATGCTGGAATGATAATTATTATTGTATGTGAACTCAATAAGAGGTAAGTGGTCATCCCAACTTCCCTTGAAGTCTAGCGCACACGCCCGTAGCTTATCCTCGAGTGTCAAAATTGTGCGCTCAGCCTGGCCATATGTCTGAGGGTGAAAGGTTGTACTAAGATTAACCTGTGTCCCCAGTCCTTTCTGGAAGGACTTCCAGAAGTTAGCGGTAAATTGTGCTCATCTATCAGAGATAATAGATACTGGGACACCATGTAGCCTAACAATCTCTCTAATATAGAGCCCTGCATAGTCTTCGGCCGTGAAAGTAGCCCTGACTGGTAAGAAGTGGGCTAATTTTGTTAATCTATCAACAATTACCCAAATAGAGTCAAACTTGCGACGCGATCGAGGTAACCCTGTAATAAAATCCATATTAATTGCTTCCAACTTCCACAAAAGAATGACTATCTCCTGAACTAGACCATCGGGCTTTTGGTGCTCAACTTTCACATGTTGGCAGTTAGGACACTGTGCCACAAACTCAACAACGTCTTTCTTCATCCCGTGCCACCAATAGATCTCCTTAATATCATGGTACATCTTCGTTGAACCAGGGTGAATAGAATAATGGGAATGATGTGCCTCTTCCATAATCCGATGTCGAAGCCTTATAACATTTGGAACACACAATCAACCGCTATATCTAAGAACTCCATCTCCTACTATATCAAATGCTAAAGACTGTTGATCCTGAGCCTTGGATCTGAGCTGCTCTAAGCTAGGATCCTCTTGTTGTCGTGATTTTACTTCTACAACTAGAGATGATACGACTGTGTCCTGAATTGTTACCCCACTATCTTCTGCTTCTAACAATCTGACTCCCAAGCTAGCTAACTGATGAAGGTCCCGCGCTAGCTCACACTTCGCAACACCTAAATAGGATAAACTACCCATAGATCTTCAACTGAGGGCATCGGCTACCACATTCGACTTTCCTGGATGATATAAAATATCCACGTCATAGTCTTTCAGTAACTTAAGCCATCGATGTTGTCGCAGATTTAACTCCTTATGTCTAAAAATATATTGAAGGCTTTTATGATCTGTGAAGATGTCAACATGAACGACATACAAATAGTGTCTCCAGATCTTTAACGCATGCATAATTGCAGCCAACTCTAAATCGTGGGTCGGATAGTTCTTCTCATGCTTCCTCAACTGCCTTGAAGCATATGCGATAACCTTACCATGTTGCATTAGAACACATCCCAACCCAACCCCAGAAGCATCACAGTACACCGCATAGCCTTCTGAACCCTCTGGCAATGCTAGAACTGGTGCTGATGTCAACCT
>NW_006239085.1:733315-743578 GCF_000226075.1 Solanum tuberosum | reverse complement strand
GACTGACTTACGGCCCGTCGATGGATCTACGGTCCGTAAGTCCCTTCCGTCAGTTAGGACTTAGAAAATATTTTAGCTTTCAAAATTCAGCTTCTCTGAAGCAAACGACGGACCAGCAGTACGGACCGTAGATCGATCTACGGTCCGTCAATCCCCTCTGTAGCTCCATACTTAGAATCTTAACAAATCAAGTACTGGAACCCTCGCAGTATCAATCTACGGATCAACAGTACGGTCCGTAGATCAACCTACGGACCGTCAATGGACGTCGTGGTTCCACACTTGGTCAGATTTCCCTGATTTGTCCTCCATACCTTGCCTGCTGATCTACGGTCATCACCTACGGACCGTGAATGGACCTACGGTCCGTAGATCACCTCCGTGAATGCCCTTCTTCTGCATTTCTTTCAGCTGTCTCTATACTTCCGCGCCTGAACATCTTTCCTGCAAAACATGATAAAAACACATAAAAACCAATATAAAAAGGCCCTAGACACACACAACTTGTAAGTGAAATGTATTAGAAATACCGTAAACTCACGGTATATCAATGAACGCCATACAAATAATGTCTCCAGATCTTTGACGCATGCACAACTGCAGCCAACTCTAAATCGTGGGTCGGATAGTTCTTCTCATGCTCTCTCAACTGCCTTGAAGCATATACGATAACCTTACCATGTTGCATTAGAACACATCCCAACCCAACACCAGAAGCACGACAATAGACCACATAGACTTCTGAACCCTCTGACAATGCTAGAACTGGTGTTGATGTCAACCTGTCCTTCAGCTCCTGTAAACTATGCTTGCAAGCCTCAATCCACTGAAACTTAGCTACTTTTTGAGTCAGCTTCGTTAATGGGGCTGAAAGCGAAGAAAACCACTCTGCAAACCTTCTGTAGTACCCAGCTAACCCTAAGAAATTAAGAACCTCAGTCGGAATTTATTACCCACCCTCCTTGTCTTTCCACGAAGATACGAGTTAATTTAGATGATTTGAAAAGTTGGGGTATTACAATATATATTTATCCTTTTTGTATATTCTCAAGCGAAATATAAATATACAAACGGCAACTTTCATAGCAAACAAAACTATAGCTATGGAGTGCAATTATCGAAGCTATAATTATAGAGCCTTATTATGTCTATTATCTTTGTTATTTCTGAAATTTTCTCCATTTAAAATTATATCTCTCCTTAAAATTAGCAAAAGTATTTATTTATGACTATTCTTCTTTCCATGTATTTAATTAAATATATTTGATCAAATATATGTTTGTACTATAACGTATACACAATTTATTTTCTTAATTGTTTGTGTATCCACTTGCATAATATAAACTTAGTATTAGGTGTCCAAGATATGTTTATATACATATTTAGTATGTGGTGAGCGTTGAAGTCTACTACAAAAAAATGTATCCAATTGAATACATATGATTCAGTATACATTCAATCAAGTATACGTTCGCACTATAATGTATACATTACTTATATTTTGTTTATATACATTATTAGTATAATAAGTATAAATTTTACCTATCATATATATATATAGATATATTATCTTTCAATAAAATATTTCAATAAATAAAATCAGGTTTGTATACATACTTTCAACTGCATGTACATAATATCAACTACAAACATTTAGTTTGATAATGTATACACTAGACTGTTATAGAGTTCTGCCTCAATGTATACGAATTCATGTTTCACATTAAATAAGAATTAAATACTTCTTCGATTTGAATACCGAGGTGAGTTTGCATGTGTTGAAATCGCTGTTGTAGGTAGAAAATCTTTAATATAGAAATTATTATCCATTAATAGCTACAATTGATCATTTTCAAACTCATCATCGTTTTTTAGTTCACTCATTTCCTCCAAGGGTTTCACACTATTGTTGCAATCTTCGTCACTTTCTACATATCTTCTCTTTTAAGAATGAACTACTCTTATCAATTGAAATATAATTTAAAAAAACACACACAAAAAATGTAAAAAAAATTTATAATCTTGCATCCAACTACAAGATAAAGAATCTAGAAACCCTCAATTTTTTTCGACAAAAATGGAAACAATCAATATAAATAAAAAATCATGTGATTTGAGTTACTAACTGTGAAGAGTTATTGTTGTAAGATCTCTAATGCAAGTATTTTAGAGAAGATAGAAATTCTAAAACTTGAAAGAGGTAGAAAATGAAAGAAAGAGAATAAGAAGGGAGTTGAAAATACTTGACTCTTTTATACATAAAGTAGTGTTTCTATTACAAATTCATTTAATTGTGTGGATGTTTCTTTTCAATCTACACCTAAAGTAATGTCCCATTTAATGTATCACTTAAAGAGCTTCTAACGTATTTGCTTAACATTGTAAACATGTGATTTCTTCATCCTATAAAAGGGTATGCTTCACCCTTGTGAAAGACAACACTTGAAGATATTTATACTTTTCATCACTATTTTGTCTCCCTATATTGTTTAGTATTCTTATATTTTCCTCTTGTTTTATAAAACGTTATCAGCACGAGTCTCTAACCAATTGAGACCTACTTAATTCGGGATTATCTTTTTTTTCTTCTAAAAGTTAATCAATTTTCATTTAGAGTCAGTTTTCATCATGTCAAATTTGTCAAAACTTGAATTCGTGACACTTGACATTTCTGGAAAGAACTATTTGTCATGGGTACTTGATGCTGAAATTCACCTTCCCGCTAAGGGTCTTGGTGATAGTATAATAGAAGGGAATAATGCATCAAGCCAGAATAAAGCGAAGTCTATGATTTTCCTTTGTCATCATCTTGATGAAAGCCTGAAGGTTGAATACTTTACAGTAAAAGATCCACTTGATTTGTGGATAGGTTTGAAGGGGAGGTATGAACACCTCAAGACAACTGTATTGCCAAGGGCTCGTTATAAGTGGATGCACTTACGGTTTCAATATTATAAAACTGTAATTGTGTATAACTCTGATGTATTTAGAATCACTTCCCAATTGAAATTATGTGGGGAAACTATAAAAGATGAGGACATGTTGGAAAAGACACTAACTACTTTCCATGCCTCTAATATGATATTACAACAGTAATACCGTGAAAAAGGTTTTTAGAAATACTCTGAATTGATCTCATGCATTTTTGTGGCTGAGCAACAAAATGACCTTTTAATGAGAAATCCTGAAGCCTGTCCCACTGGAAGTGCTCCATTATCGGAAGCACATGGGATAGAAGAACACGACCAGTCTGAAATACGACAAAATAATCGGGGACATGATAATGTGCGTGGGCATGACAAAGGTAAAAGACGATATAATAATCGTCGAGGTAGTGGTCATAACAAAAGGGAGAACAATATGGTTCTCAAAATAATCCTTCAAAAGGCAAGGGCGATCACTGTTATCGTTGTGGCCTTAAAGGTCACTGTAAAAATGAATGTCGGGCACCTAAGCATTTTTTTAGGTTGTATCAAAATTTCTTTAAAAGGAAAGGGAATAAAGGCGGTGCCGCCTCTTCTAATGCCCGAGTAGAGTCACATTTGACTCTCAAAGATGATGTTAAGGCAGGATCTTCTCAAAAATATGATGAGAATGTTGAGGCAAATTTAGCATTAAAAGATGATGCTTTTGATGGGCTCGATGATATTACTCATCTAAAAGCTGAGGACTTCTTTGGGGATCACAACTAAAGATTGATAATTTAACTGGGAAATGAATAATGTTGTTATGTGTTTTTAATGTCTTACTTAAAGTTCATGTACTTAAATTTTCTTTTGTTAAGTTTCGTACTTCTTATTATTTATTTTTATTTTTATGAAGATAAATAAAATTTTCCAGTCTTCAGTTGGATCCAAGATGAGTAATGGAGATATGTGCCTTCTGGACAGTGCCACAACTTATACGATACTGAGAGAAAAGAAATATTTCTCTCATTTTGATTATGAAAAAGGCATATGTTAATACAGTATCTAGTAGTACAAAGTTGATTGAGGGCTCTGGAAGAGCGGCCTTATTACTACCCAGAGGAACATTATTGGTAATCGATAATGCATTGTATTGTAGTAAGTCTCAAAGAAACTTGTTAAGTTTCAAGGTTATTCGCCAAAATGGCTATCATGTTGAATACCTTTATATTATTACAATAAATGCGGAGAAGAAAACTGTACATGAAAAATTACCTGCACTTTCTTCTGGGTTGTACCATACAAATATTGGTACGGTTGAATCACATGTCATAGTAAACAAAAGGTTTACTGGTATTAATGATTTATCATTTGGCATGACCGGTTGGGTCATCCCGATTATAATATGATGCGCAAAATAATTGAGAATTCACATGGGCATACTTTGAAGAACCAAAATGCAATTCAATAAAAAATATTCTCTTGTACTGCTTGTCTCAAGGAAAGTTGGTTATCAAACCATCAGTGGCTAAGGTTGAGGTGGAATCCCCTGTATTTCTGGAACGGATACAGGGTGATATATGTGGACTTATTCACTCTGCATGTGGACCATTTAAATATTATATGGTCTTGATAGATGCATCTACAAGATGGTCACATGTGTGCTTATTGTCAACTCGCAATATGGCTTTTGCGAGGTTGTTGGCTCAAATAATAAGGTTAAAAATTCAATTTTCAGATTATGCAATAAAGACAATTCGTCTGGATAATGCTGGTGAGTTTACATCTCAGGCATTTAATGATTATTGTTTGTCCACCGGAATAACAATTGAACATCATGTTGCACATGTTCATACTCAAAATGGTCTAGCGGAGTCATTGATTAAACGTCTCCAATTGATAGCTAGATTATTGTTGATGGGGACAAAGTTGCCTGCTTCAGTATGGAGGCATGCTCTTTTGCATGCAGCAACACTTGTGCGCATAAGGCCAACTAATTATTATGACATCTCCCCATTACAATTGGTTTTTGGTCAGGAACTAAATATTTCCCATCTTAGAATCTTTGGTTGTGCGGTATATGTTCCAATTGCTCCACCACAATGAACAAAGATGGGTCCCCAGAGAAGGTTGGGGGGATATATGTTGGGTATGAATCTCGTTCTATTATAAAATATTTGGAATCTAGAACTGGAGATTTATTTACGGCAAGGTTTGTTGATTGTCATTTTGATGAATCAGTATACCCAACATTAGGAGGAGAACAAAAGCAGTTGGGAAATGAGATAGATTGGAATTCACTTTCACTGTCTCATTTAGATCCTCGAACAAATCAATGTGAGCAAGAAGTTCAAAAGATAATTTATTTGCAGAATA
Organism: Solanum tuberosum; assembly: GCF_000226075.1. Classification (NCBI taxonomy): domain Eukaryota; kingdom Viridiplantae; phylum Streptophyta; class Magnoliopsida; order Solanales; family Solanaceae; genus Solanum; species Solanum tuberosum. The sequence continues at coordinate 738,296 of NW_006239085.1, read as the reverse complement.
TTGTAAATCAATTGCCGGATGCATTTACTAACTTTCCACGGGTTACTAAATCATATATCCCAGCTGTTAATGCTCAAGTTCGAGTTGATGTCCCATTAGGACAAAATGTTAAGGCAAACGAGTCTAGACCACGCTTAAAACATGGTAGACCAATTAGTTTCAAGGATAATAATCCTCGAAAAATGAAAGGAATAAATGATCAAGATGAACATAATATGGAGGCAATTGCTTATGAAGAGCTCCGAGATATAATAAATGATGACACCACTTAGGAGGTACATGTACCTGAAAATAATGAGAATGAAGAAATCTCTATAAATTATGTCTCGACGAGAAAAAGGTGGAATTGAAATAATATTGTGGTGGATAATATTTTTGCCTATATGTTGTAGTTGAAATAATGCAACAAGATGAGGATTTGGAATCAAGATTTGTCAATGAATGTAAATAGAGAGATGATTGGTCAAAATAGAAGGAAGCAATTCAAACAGAATTGGCTTCACTTGAAAAGCGTGAAGATTTCAGACCAATAATCTGAACACCTGAAGGTGTCAAACCAGTGGGGTACAAATGAGTTTTTGTGCGAAAACACAATGAAAATGGTAAAGTCGTAAGATATAAAGCATGACTTGTGGCACAAGGATTATTGCAAAGGCCTGACATTGATTATGAGGAGACATATTCTCCTGTGGTAGATGCAATTACCTTCAGGTATCTGATAAATATGACAGTTCATGAAAAGCTTGAAATGCATCTAATAGACGTTGTCACAGCCTATTTATATGGCTCACTAGACTATAATATTTTTATGAAAATCCCTGAAGCACTCAAAGTGCCTGAAGCATATAAAATTTCAAAAAAAGTTGTTCAATAAAGCTTCAGAAATCCTTATATTGATTGAAACAATCAGGGTGAATGTGGTATAATCGTCTTAGCTAATACTTGCTAAAGGAAGGGTATAAGAATGACCCTATTTGTCCTTTTATTTTTATACGAAGGTTAAAATCTGAATTTGTAATAGTATATGTTTATGTTGATGACTTGAACATCATTGGAATTCCTAAAGAGCTTTCAAAAGTCGTTGAGTGTTTGAAGAAAGAATTTGAAATGAAAGATCTTGGTAAGACAAATTTTTTTCTTGGCCTTCAGATTGAACATTTGACAAATGTAATATTTATCCATTAATCAACATATACTGAAAAGGTTTTGAAGCAATTTTACATGGATAAAGCACACCCATTTGAGTATCCCGATGGTTGTGAGATCTTTTGATATAAATAAAGATTCATTCCGACCTCAAGAAAATGATGAAGAGCTTCTTGGTGATGAAACTCCATATCTCAGTGCTATTGGGGAACTAATGTACCTTGCAACTAATATTCGACCAGATATTTATTTCGCAATAAGTTTATTGGCGAGATTCAGCTCATGTCCAACAAGAAGACATTGGAAAGGTGTTAAGCATATATTCAGATATCTTCAAGAAACAGTTGATATGGGATTGTCATATTCTAATGCATCAAGTCAAAATTGATCGGTTATGCAGATGCTGGCTATTTGTCTGACCCACATAAAGCCCAATCTCAGACAGGCTATTTATTCACATATGGCGGTACATCTATATAATGACGTTCGATGAAGCAAACAATAGTTGCTACTTCTTCAAATCATGCAGAGATAATAGCCATTCATGAAGCCAGTCGAGAGTGTGTATGATTGAGATCAATGACTCAACACATTTTGCAATTATGCAGTTTTTCTGTTCAAACAAAGACTCCAACAATGTTGTATGAAGATAATGTTGCTTTCATAGCTCAATTAAAGGCAGGATATATCAAAGGAGACCGAACAAAACATATTTTACCTAAGTTCTTTTTCACACATGATGTTCAACAAAATGGTGAGATAAATGTTCAACAGATTCGTTCGAGCGATAATCTTGCAGATTTATTCACTAAAGCATTGCCAACGTCAATATTTGAGAAGCTAAGATATAATATTGGAATGCATCGTCTCCAAGATATCAAATAAAGTTTTCATCAGGGGGAGTAAAATACGTGTTGTACTCTTTTTCCTTTAACCAAGGTTTTGTCCCGTTGGGTTTTTCTGGTAAGGCTTTTAATGAGGCAGCACTCAAGGTGTATTACAAGATGTGTGTACTCTTTTTCCTTCACTAGGCTTTTTCCCACTGGATTTTTCCTAGTAAGGTTTTAACGAGGCACATTATCTATAAACATCCAAGGGGGAGTGTTACAAATTCATTTAATTGTGTGGATGTTTCTTTTCAATCTACACCTAACGTAATGTCCCATTTAATGTAACACTTAAAGAGCTTCTAACGTATTTGCTTAACATTGTAAACGGGTGATTTCTTCATCCTATAAATGGGTATGCTTTACCCTTGTGAAAGACAACACTCGAAGAGATTTATACTTTTCATCACAATTTTGTCTCCCTATATTGTTTAGTATTTTTATATTTTCCTCTTGCTTTCTTTCAGAACCTTGTTACTTTTAAGCTGTCTTTTCGCCTGAGGCTTTCGGAAAAGACTACTTACTCCAGTAGGTTAGTAAGTTCTGAGAAAGATTTATCATCCGAAAAGAGGAAAAAATGGAGTCTTTGTCTAAAGAAATGCGTTGAGAAAGGGCAGATGTATAGAACCTTTCAACGAGATAGTGCTTTTTCAACTCTCTCAAAATTTTACAAAAGTTTTCCTATTTTTGTGTAACTGTTTTAGGTTTGATGAGCAAAAACAGTTGACAAATAATGATGAGATAAAACAAAAAAGAACAATGATGAACGTGTCTAGGAAATAGAAAGAGAAAATTAGAAAAAAATTAATTTTCAAGAAAAATAAATATGACTATCTAATGCCAAATAAATATTTAAAAAGTCTTTTTTGCCAAAAAAATTTCTATTAAAAATGAGCAATTCATTGCCAATTAAAGTTATAGGTTGTCAACTTGTCATGCTATGCAAATTTTTCTATATTTTTCAGTATATAAATAATTCAAACAGGGGTAGATTTTACTTTAATCCAATAGGTTTCAATCTCATTAATCAAAATTCTAATGGGTAGATCCATTGAAAGAAGAAAACACTCTTTACTAAAAGATTTTTTATTTTCAAAACTCAAATTCTAAATATTTGATTAAGGATACAAAGGTTTCACCTAATCCAACCACACAACTCGATGGTAATTCAATAAGAGAAGGAAATTTTACCAGTTTAGTTGATTGATTATCTAAACTTTTATTTTATTAGTAAAATTGATTAATTCTCACCTTACATTTTTTTTGGTCTGTGGTGCTTACACTTGAGTCCAACTATTCCAAATTCACGTTGCATAAGGCCCCATTCAAAAAAGACACTCTCTATCAAAGATTTTTTTCATACCAGCAAACTCCGATAAAATTTAAGCACATAATGATTTGAGATTGTGTAAATGCGGCATTAAAAGCAAAGAAAAGAAATGATGAATTCATATTAGGGATGTCAGACGTGAAACATAGAGATCATGAAGAAGAGATTCTTCCAAGAAACTCAGAAATCAAAAGCTAAATACATAACCTTACACGGTCCCTCATGACTTCTTTTCATTCCAAGTCTTTGTCAACTTTAACACTGAGTTGTTTGATAGTCGGATAAGAAATAAATTATATATATATATATATATATATATTATTTTTTATATAACTTATATGATATTTGGTAAAGATAGATAAAAAAAAAAAATTATGTATAAAATTAATACGATGTTTAGTTGACCATTTAGAAACTCGCATAACTAACAATATACATGTTTAAGTTATAAGGGAATCTATAATATTATTTTATATGAAATAAAAGGTGAAATAACTAATATATGAAAAGCTAATCATTACATAACTAATCTCTATATTACTAATACATGCATAACTCGATCTAGCGGGGATGTACCTTTGTCCTCTTTCAAATTTGTGCACTAAAATGATCAACTTGGACAATAAAAAAAAAGTTAACACTGTGGACTAGCTGGTTGGGGTGTGGGCCTTCAAGTCACATATGGATATTTAATTGTATAGTATAACTTACATATAAATACTAGTGTAAAACTTAAATTACCTTCTATCCCTATTATTTTTGTAATTACATAAATTTCATATTTTTTAGGTATTTCGAATACATAATTAAGGATCCGGATACATTATTGTTGATACATTATGTATCAATCTGTTGCACTTATTAAGGGGAAAAAAAGCTGGAAAATCAAATTAAGATCTCATAGCATCCATTTGTTGCACTAATTAAGGGGGAAAAAAATTGAAAATTAAATTAAGATCCCATAAATTACGATATTTCATCCCAAATTATTGTCAAGAATTCAAAATCCTATAGTGTAACAAACCAAAAGATTCAAAAATTAAATTTCTTCTTCTTGTTCATCGTTCTCTCTGTTTCATAAAAAAATTTGTCGAAATTTTGGATAAGCGAGGTGAGTTATGAAGGATACAAAAGTGATGGAATTGTTGTTGGACAAACGATTTCTTTTGTGAATCTTCAAGTTCATCGAATATCATTTCGGTTTTGATTCAAGATTGTCGAAAATTTTGAGATTCAAAATTCTTCTCCAGTTCATTGAAGATCCTTTCCGTTTTGATTCAAAATTGTTGAAAATTTTGAGTTTCAAAATTATTCTCCTAGTTCATTGAGGATTCTTTCAATTTTGATTTAAAATTATCAAAAATTTTGAGAAGATACATAATGAAGATCCTTTCAATTTAAATTGATAAGTATTGTATTTCTACTAGATACATTAAATAAGAAAGTGTTGCCTATAAGATTTTAGGTTTGAGATCGATATATTATTATTTGGTAATTGTTATGTATCAGATACATTTAGTATAAATTCAAATTTACGTATCATAATTAAAATGTTAGTGCATGATACATTATTATTTATGTATCTTATTTTGTTTGAGAAATACTATATTTTAAAATA
>NW_006239085.1:695280-733310 GCF_000226075.1 Solanum tuberosum | reverse complement strand
TTTAAATTGATAAGTGTTGTATTTCTACTAGATACATTAAATAAGAAAGTGTTGCCCATAAGATTTTAAGTTTGAGATCTATACATTATTGTTTGGTGATTGTTATGTATCAGATACATTTAGTATAAATTTGAATTTACATATCATAACTAAAAATTAGTGTATGCTACATTATTATTTATGTATCTTATTTTGTTTGAGAATACTATATTTAAAATTAAAAAATACATTATACATGTAATTGTTCCAAAATAGCTTCTTTTTTTGTGTGTGCGATAAATAACACAAAGTTTATGTATCAAGTACATTTACATTGAACATGATAAACATTAATCAAAGATTCAACAACATTAGAGTTATGTATCAATACCTTAAGTATGAACATTATACATTGCATAAAACAAAAGGTTATTGTAGCAGTGATGTATCAGATCAATGATAACACTAACAAAGACTAATTTAAGACTCAAAATAAACGTGATACATTAAAAATTTGTATCTTTGATAGTGATGGTCGTGCAATGGCAGATCCAACTTTTTTTCTTCTTTTTTTTTGGACGTTTTTTCAATAGTAGAAACATTAAAAGAAAATAAATATTTTTGAAGAAAAATTTTCAACGACAATATGATTAACTAAAAATTGCAAAGGCTCAATAAGATTTCAATGTGGGCAGGGGGCGGATGTAATTTTATTTTTATTTTTTAAGATGAAAAAATTAGAAAATAATAATAAAAGAAATCAAAATTTGAAGTGATGGAAAGAAATCTACCTCTTGAATAATTTGAAATCATTAATTGGAAATAGAAAGATTTGAAATTCAAAATAGATTAATTGATAAACTTGAGAGACACCTTCTGAAAATCAAAATGAATTTGAAATTTGTAACTGCTAAAGAAGTGGAGAGAATTTAGGGATAAAATGGAGGAGTGAAATGGGGGTGGCAAAACGTGGGTGTAGGTTGAAAATAGGAGTGAAATATTTATGTATCAGAAGATTTTATGAATTGGAGGAATTAAGGGATTTTTGAAATTTTTAAAAAAGATAGGGATAAATGGATATTAAGGTAAGTAAATGTGTGTATATAAGTAATTTCCCTATTTAATTTTACTTTGTGTGTTAGTTACAACATATGTGGTTGTGTGTGTTCTTTTTTTACTGGTGGGGGAGGGGATTGATTTGCAAATTCAAAAGTTATTTAAAGTATTATATTGTCTTAATTCGTTAATAATAATTGTAGTAGGTCCATTATGAGGATTGAGGGAATTTTTGACCAAAATAAGCCATTGTTTAAATCAATTCACCAAAATAGTATGTTTTTAATTTTTTTTTACAAAATTAGTATAAACGTGGTTCACAGTAACATTTTATGCTTTATTTTATTTTAAAAAATTTAATGGGAAAAAAGCAAAAGTTTACGGAGCAAACAGAAATAAAACGTTATTGTCAATAACATTTTATACTTCGTTATCTTGAATCACGTTGTAGAGCTAAAACGTTACTCAAAGTAACATTTTATATTTCGTTACTATAGATCACGTTTCACAGCTAAAGTGAGAGTCACGGGCTCTGCAATTAAAGAATCAAATCTTGCAAATTTTACATTTTATAAAACCTTACTGGCAGTCACATTTTAGATATAAAATGTGACTGCCAGTAACGTTTTATGTAGATTTAATCACGGGCCATCGAATTCTGCAAATTAAGCATCAAATCCTGCTATGTTGGAATCTTACAGATCATAAAATGTTACGGTTGATCACATTTTTACATTAAATTGTGACTATCAATTACGACACTCTGATCTGTTAAAGTCAACTTTTTCATTTTTTAAACTGACCACATATGGTTATAAATAAACCTTGTTGTAACAAATGTTCTACACATTCCAACAATATTCAGTCAAGCTTTTGTTTGTGTAGCCCAATTTTGAAACAATATTCACAAAGGTATGAATTAAATAAGTCAAGTCAATATATCATATTATGTTATTATTTTACCATAGCTTTCAAATTATTTTTCTGATTTATTAATTAAAAAGATGACTTATTTTTATGTGTAGGAATAAAAATGGCAAATTTTGAACATAATGTGATGGTTGCTTTGTATTGGGGTGGCAAAATAATTACTGAAATGAATGGATTCAGGTAAATTAAATGTGCTAGAATGATTATTAGCATGTATACTTCAATGAAGTATGTTGAATTGGTTGAATTATTGCATGAGAAAATGGGTACAACTAGTGAAATTATTCAAATGGATATTACGGGAAAATATCCTTGTTCGATTCAAGGTAACCATACAAGGTTCATTGAGTTTAAAATTGAGGATGCTCAATCTTTGCTATAATTTTTTTTATACCTCAAAACTTTGCGGATAAGATTGACATAAATGTTTTGAAAATGTATGTAAAAACCAAATCAACAAATCAAAATGATATATTTCAAATTAGTGGTCAACATGGTTATCACATGAATTTATTGGCTCAAAATCATGGATTTGCCATGGTTAGTCAACCTCATTATGCAGAACCGATTGCGCAACACCATTCCAATAATTGTTAATGTGTGACCAACGATCATTTGGCGAAGGTTCAAGTAGCCTTAGACATGTTGACGATAGCCCGAGGGAATATGAGGGCAGGTAAAACAACAAATTAATGTTTTACTGAATTTTAATATAATTAGTTGATAACATAATTTTACACATTATAAATATACATACATACATAGATAGTGATAATTTTTGTGATTAATTACCTTTCTTTTTTTTTTAAGAAATAACCTTTTAGAGTATAAATTACTGGTTTTAAAACAAGCTTTTATGTCTCATAATTTTTCTAGAATTTAATTAAATTTCTTTTATCCACAAAGAAAATGAGACCAACGTTGATTCATATAGTGATGTAAATTCTGAAATTAGTGAAGAAAGTTCATAGGAAGATGAACCTTCAAAAGATGATGGTGAAAGTGAATCTGATGAAGATATCAATGATGCTAGAGATTATTCTCAAAATGACATTAGTATAAATCTTCCTAATCAATTTGAACGGGATGTGTCTGAAGTGCAAAATCATGACGTACCCTATTTTAGAACATTGGATAATGAGGAAGACATTTTCATGTCTACATGTGAATCTAAGATGGAGTATTGTTCGGTTTGGTCTGAAGATGCCACAAAAGATTTGAAAAAAGGTATGTTTTTTAGTAGTAAAGAAGAATTAAAACTAGCTGTGACAATTTGGAGTTTGAATCCTTTCAGGACGCCATCTTTCAACTAGTGCAGTGATTAAACTACGATCTATAACAGGCCTATGAGATCTATAAACACCATATAATCTGGATAATTTAATCACATCTAGGACTCGTGGATGGATGGGATGCTCATTTACTAGGTCCCAAAACTTCCCATCATATTTCCTTGTGTTCAAAATCATATTATCATTTCCTATCCATATATCTCGTGACCTATGAGTGAGCTGTTCAGTTAATACACATGAATCAAGTGGACTGGGATCCAATTGGTATGCATTATTAGCAGCCATAAAAGAAATACCTATACAAAAGTAATTATTTTTAAAATAATGAACCAAACTAACAAAGCAAATCAAACTCAAGTACAACGTAACTTAGAAACTTTCCTCAAATGCTTCACCACAAACATTTTCAATCATATCAATTAAAATATAAGCTTTTCTATAAGAGTCGCAACTGTTGAGGAAAATTGAATATCATCACTCAAATAGTTTCAAGTACATACAATTTCTTATTCTCATAAAAAGGGGGAAAAACAGAAACTAAAATGACATTTTTTAACAAAAAGGAAAACAACAAATTCATCAACTATAAGATAAACTATATCAGTGTATGACAAAATTACCTTAATCACAAAAAAAATCTTCTTTTTCAAAGTTTTTTGACTGTTTTAAAAGCAAATCTGCAGACGTCCTTCAAATTTTCGAATGTTTCACCTCCAATCTCTTGTAGTGTGTCTAATCTTCAGTAATCGAACAAAACTCTCAAATCTCTTGTATAGAACAAAAGGGTTTCAAATCGAGTAAAGATTAAGGGTCAATTCTTTAAGAGCAAGAAGATGGATTTTTGTTTATCGCCATAATTGCAACCTGAAGGTGGGTTAGGAGAAAGAAGAGGGGTTTTTTGGGTCTTCCGTGAATCTCGCCATTTTTTCTTCCGCAATTAGTACAACTAAATTAGGGGTTTTTGTTCTAGTATAGGATTAAAAAATATATGCTTAAAACGTTATTCCCAATAACGTATTAGAGTTAAAACGTGATTCCCAATTACGTATTATTATTTAACGCCATTAGCAGTCCGTCCCTTTTCTCATTAAATTTTTTAAAATAAAATAAAGCATAAAACGTTACTGTGGACTACGTTTATATTAGTTTCATAAAAAAAATTAAAAACATATTATTTTGGTGAATTGATTTAAACAATTGCTTATTTTGGTCAAAAATTCAGTTCTAATTAGGGAAACTAGTGCAATATTTTTGTTAGTTATGGTGTAAAAAGAAGAGTATCTATAATCTTTTAAAATTACTTTTAAAATTTATTGTTCCTACTTCTCACCTATGTTTTTGAGGGGTTACTTATCAATAAGTACACACAATAAAACTTATTTTCAACAAAATGACCATATGTATATGAGATATATCAATATGTATACATAATTTATCGATATGGTATAAACAGTGTATAATCATGTATAGATAATATATAACTATGTATCAAAGACGTATATATATCTATATACATTGTTGATACAATGAAATATACATTGAAGACCGATATTTTTTCTTCAATTTCAACTAATTTAAATCTCCTCTAAATCGTCTCAAAATGTGGATATATAAGCTTCTCTCAATATTTCGAATCTTTTGATATATTATTAACTCAAAATAATTTATATTTGTGGTATGTCGATTTTTAAAGTAAAGCTTTGGACAAACTTTAAATAAGAAGAAGAAGAGGAAGGAAGGAAGAAGGAAAGGAACATTGAAAATAAGGAAGAAGAGGAAGGAAGGAAGAAGCTGCGAGTTAGGAAGAAATCATTAATGGCTTGAAGAAAGAGATGAAGATTATTTCGGATAAAAAAAAATTGACTCAATAAACATTTTTGTCTAATTTCCCTTTGCTGTTTAAAAGAAGTTAATTTTAAAAGTATAATTAAAGAGACTATAAAATTAATAGTTAGTAACAAATTAATTCTTTGGGATCCAATTCTTTATAACTATTTATTAGAAAAATACGTTGTACTTGTGATTTATATTAGAAGGTATATTTAAAAGATTTAATATTATTACTTTTCCTTGTGTAAGTATTTTTTTTTCAACCTGCAAATATAATTTTAATTATGTTATTAATTATTGACATGACTGAATAATCAAACTAAAAAAAAATCAAAAAAAGAAAAATCATCAAATTTATTTTAATTCAAATTGAGTTACACTTTTTCAAAATTAAAGAATCAAAATCAAAATAATATAAAACCTAATAAAAAAATCGAATACACTCCCTTATAGCTACTTGGTGGTGAGCTCCTGAACCTTCATAGACCACAAATGATTTAGGGTTCAAAACCCATCGATAGTAGTGCACGCAGCATTCTTTTCCCTTTCACCAAAACTTCATTTAAAAACCAACTATTAAAGAAAATCTTTTGAAAAAGTTTTACAATAAGGGGTCATTCGGTAGCTGAATATTAAATAAATTATTTATGTATTAATTTTTATATAACTTATACGACGTTTGACTGGTAATTATAAAATAAGTTATTCATTAATAAAATTAATAGGATATTTAGTTGACAACTTAGAAGCGCATAACTAATACATGTTAAGTTATGAGGGACTCAATATATTTCCTCCGTTTAAAAAGAATGACATACTTACCTTTTTATAGTCTATTTAAAAAAGAATGGTCATTTTCCTTTTTCAACAATATTTTATTTTCAACTTTTCTCGTGACATGTTTAAGACGACCAGATTTAAAGACATTTTGGTATATTTGACATAACTTTAATATAGGACCACAAGACTGAAAAATCTTCTTTATTTTCTTAACTTCGTGTCATGTCAAAATAGGTCTCTCTTTTTTTAAACGGAGAAAGTATCATTTTATGCAGGAAAAAAAGTAGAATAACTAATTTATGAATAATTAATCCATGTATAACTAATATCTTAATAAAATAATATATAAATTTATTTATAATTAATTCTTACATCATTAATACATGTATAACACTAAGTATTATTATTACTCTTTAGATGTAAGAAAATTCCAAGTATTTTAATAATCTATACTAGTTTATTTGTCTGGCTTCTTTGGTTTATTTTGGGGATGGGAGGTTGACTTATAGGCCTTGACGTCAAAGTCGTTACATCACATTTTCTTAGATCACTTAGAAATTGTAATCCTCTCTATTGCCTTGCTCTTTCTTTCATCATTCCACGAAACTTCCTTTACCTATTTTTTTAATATTTGGAAATAACATAAACTTTGCTTTATAATTTTAACTCATTACTTTCTACATTTGAGATAAGACCATAACACCTTATGTTATACCCTATATAAACCCTCTAACCCTCCTCTTTTCCTCATATCATTTCCTCTTAAATTTCTTTGAATTTCATCTAACTTTTTCACACATATAATATACCAATGGCAACCAAAAGATTCTTTGATGACTTTGTTGATCCTGACTCCAATCAACCAAATTACAAACGTCTAAGAAAAACACCTTCTTTTGCTTCGTATGTCATGATTAATTACTTCTTGGTTTTTTTTATATATAATATTTCAAGATTAATTTATATATATATCATCTTATAATTAACTTTTTGTTTCTTTGTTTGTAGTGTGATTAAAGAAGTGGTGATGGTGAATTTCTTAGATAACTTTTGTTCAGCCTTGGAACCCATGCTCCGAAAAGTGGTATATATATTTCAAGATTTGATATTTCGACCTATATACACAATATTTTAATTTTTTTGGTGAAGGGTGTATAATTCAACATGACCATATGAGAAACCCTCTTGTCGATACTTATTTAAATTTCTTTCTTGAAATTATGTATAGGTGCATGAAGAGGTTGAAAGTGGACTAAGAAGATGTTCTAGATCAATAGGAAGATCACCTTCATTAAGAATCAAAGCACTTGAACCATCAAACCTACGTTTAATATTCAACAAAAAACTTTCTCTACCAATTTTCACCAATAGCAAAATGATGGATTCAGATGGTCAATACCCTCTCCAGCTCCTACTTGTAGACGCGACTGGTGATTGCCTAGTTCCAACCACCTTAGCTAGCCCGATTAAAATCGAGATCGTGGTGCTAGATGGAGACTTTCCTAGTGGAGAAAATTGGACACATGAAGAGTTCAATAAGAATATTGTTAAAGAAAGGGCGGGAAAAAGACCATTGGTTACTGGTGAACTTAATATTACTATGAGAGATGGTGTTGCTTCTCTTGGTGATCTTGAATTTACTGATAATTCTAGTTGGATTCGAAGCCGGAGATTTCGTATCGGTGCAAAAGTGGTTCACATAGGAAATGGTCAAAATTCGATACGAATAATGGAAGCCATGACTGATTCTTTTATGGTTAAAGATCATCGCGGAGAATGTAAGTCATTTTTTTCACACTAATATCGTATCGATACAAAATATATTACTTACACATACATATATATGTTATTGTGATTTTTGTTGAGGTAAATCTATGTCTTGATGAGTCAAACACTGACACATCTATACCTAACCCTAGGTATATTATATGTGCACTTTATTATCAAGTATATACATATATAGAGAGAGAAGGGACTTGATGAATTATTTTTATCGCGATAATTTAGTGATATCGAGTTATATATAATTAATTCGAAGGTATTAGATTCATGAAATCTATTATTATTCATATTGATACTTTTATACTATATGATCATAATTCATTTATATGTATATATATGTTATTTTTTTATAGTGTATAAGAAGCATTATCCACCAGCATTAGGAGATGATGTGTGGCGTCTTGAAAAAATTGGAAAAGATGGAACTTTTCACAAGAAGCTAACTTCACATGGCATAAAGACAGTACAAGATTTTCTCAAGTTGGCCAATATTGACCCACATAAAATAAGAAGGGTACGTATATATATTGTCAACTATATATGTAACACCGTTTTGAAATAATTTCAAATATATTAATTTTGCACCTATAATATCGAAAGAAATTAGAACGTTGAATTCATTAAATTTAAATTTTGAATTTATTTCTGACAGATACTTGGAAATGGAATGTCGGAGAAAATGTGGGAAGTAACATATAGACATGCAAAAACTTGTGAGATGGGAGCTAAATCATACATAGCTAGAGGACCAAACTACATTCTTATCCTCAATCCAATATGTCAAGTTATTAGAGCAATTATTAATGGACAAATTTGTCATAGTAGAGAGTTAAGAGGAATTCAAAGGGTAAGTTTTAATTAATTTTTTTTTAACTAATTAAACACATTTTGAAATGTTTTTAACTTTTTCACTGATTTAAAAAAAAAATGTTTTTTGTCTTGTTAATAGTCCTATATTGAGAATTTGGTGAGGAATGCCTTCACAAATTGGAGTTCTTTAGAAGAAGTTGATGGTGGCCTGCAAGTCAATGAACCTGCAGCTTTACTCACTCAAGGTACTTTAATTATCTTTATTATATACTTATTTAATCTGATACGTATAAATTATAATAAAAAGTTTGAGTAGGTTGTGAGCCACTATAACTGATACTTGATTATTCTCTATTCCCCAATTGAAATTGTTTTAAACTCTATTCCCTTATTTTAATATAACAGTAGAATAAATAAAGGACTTTGCGACAAATATTTAATGGTAATAGTATAATTATTGCTATATTATATTTACTAGCAATAATAAATATGGATATTTGTGACCAACACTCTATATAAATGTTGCTAAAGGCTTTAATGACTTTGAATCGATGTAATGATATTGACTCAATTTCGCTAAATATTTTTGTAACAATAAATATTAACGTGTAATAACAAGATTTACCTGATTATTTAAAATATAATAATAATGAGAAGGGGATTTATTTCATTTTTGAATACCCATTATGCACAAAAGGCTCTCCTAATTACTTATAAAGACAAAATGATGCTAAATATTATTTGGCTAAAAAGCTCATGAAATTAATTTGGAATATATCTTAAATAAGAAACAAGTGAAGTCAACCCTTTACATTTCATATATTTTATAAAGACGACGTGTTTGCCATCAAAAGCCTAATAAATAATACAACTACTTGACATTGACTTTAACATATATACACTTTTCCTAGTAATTCCTACCCACTATACACACACACACACACACACACACACACACATATATATATATATATATATATATTTATTGTTGTGTTTGATATAATAATTAAAATACTTGATAATTAATTAATTTGTTGTGTATGATTAGGAGAACGAGGGGTGCATCATCAAAATGCCTATCCTAGGAGTGCACTTTTGACTGCAGCAGCTGGATCAATTGAGTGTGGTGATTGGATTGTTAACCAAGCACACATATGCTTACCTATTGAATCTTCTTCTGAAGAGGAATTACATTATTTATGAACTTTAAAGGAAAATAAAAGATTAAGGGTATCAAAGGAATGAATTTCACGATTACGTTGACTTCGTGAATAAATGAAATGATATGAACAGTGAAAATTCATATAACATGTCTTGATTTGTTGGTTATTGAAGCGTAATTGCTTGTTGTTTGATGTACATATACAAATTATGTAACCCAATCCATAAAGAGAGGGGCAAAAAGTGTAGTAGTTGTGCCGCCCCTTTGTGAAAAGGATGTGTGGTTTGCAATATCAAAGTTTGTTCTTTGTTCTTTTTATAAAATCTCGATTGTTGTATCCCAATCTGTTTAATGTGAATAACAAGATAAACCTATTCACAATCATTTAAAATTTATTGTTTATAAAATTTATAAAATGATTTGAATTGTATTAAATTTAAGATATATTAATTCAAATAAATATTGTGGATAAATATAACTAGATTATTATTTAAGTCTAATATATACATATTTAATTGAAATTCAACTTCATTATGCTAGTCCGTCAAATTGGGTCATTGGGATACAAATAATGAGACCATATTGCTAAGTCCTGCTAAGTCCAATATGTCATCTTATTCCAGAGACCTAATTTAGTGTCACATGTAAAGTGACATTGCATACCACGTGAAATGAAGAAACCAATAGGACCATGTCACATGTCAAAATGACATAACATGCATAGCCAAATCAAAGGAAAATAGAAATGTGTCATGTGTCTACCAATGACATGTTTCGACCAATCAAATATCAACATATCACTTAAATTTGATTTGCCTAAGGAACCCTATCTTCATCACAACTCTTTCATTCAACAATTATATATATGGGTCCTCATAATTCAGAAAATCCAACAAGAAGTTAGAGAGAACTTGTGGATCAAATGCTGCAAATTTCTTTATTATAAGATACAAGAATTCAAGCACTCAAGCATTTCTCTACAAGTTCTAGAGATCAAGACGAAGATTCAAGATCAAAGTCCCTCAAGTTCAAGATACAACTCAAGATCAAGACTACAATATTCAAAGAACAATCTCAAAAGCCCTTAAATTCAAGTACAAGTTGAGATCAAATTCAACCAAAATTTAAGAGCAATCTCAAAGGCCCTTGAACTTATATTTGAAAAGACGAATTAGAGGATTCATAGAGATTGTAACACTCCTATATTGAAATTAAAGGAAAAATTACTTAACTACACTCCTTTACTTACCTTAATATCCATTTATCCCTACTTATTTCAAAAATTTCAAAAATCCCTTATTTACCTATGTATCCCGCATGTATCCCGTGCACAACGCTATGTATCCCGTTATGTGGAATGTATCAAACGCTATGTATCCCGCTATGTGGAATGTATCAAATCTAATGTATCCCGTGCACAACGCTATGTATCCCGCAAACATCATTTTTAAGGGATTTTTGGTAAATAGAAAACTAGAAGGGATAGGATGTTATTTAGTACTTATAATATGTGGTTCCTATAATTTATACGAAATTAAATACAACAATTATTGTGATAGTTTCCTATCTTAATTATATTTTCTAGACTTGAATTTTACTATCTAAAAATTTTGGCATGCCCAGTGAGACAATATATACCTTTCATCTCAATTTTTTAATCATCAAAGAACATCAAAATAGCTTCCAAGAAGATCAACTCTCAATCAACTTCCTCTAAGGTCGCTAACTTCAAGTTCTCTGCTGAAGTAGAAAACATCTTCGTTGTGATTCTGAATTTTACATTCTATATTGAGTTTGAGGTGTGATTCCGGACGTCCGATGTGTCACGCTTCGAGCCTACACCCTGAACGTGATTGGCACTCAAAATCATTTCTGATCCTAAATAATCCTTGGCATGACTTACTACTAAGTTGAAGACCGAACAAATATGTGGAAACTGTTGAAGGTTGTCTGTCGAAATTAACTCTAATCATTTATAAGAAATAAATCTTAAATAAGAGATGTTGATAAAAACAACTGTTAATAAGACTCAACCGACTCGTCTATGAAACTTCTTACACACTGAAGATAGATTATTAGAACAACACCCCAAGTTACCGAAATACTCTACTAACAAAATCTAATAACTACTTATATTCTGGATAAATTGGAGCCTTTGAAAGCAAGGAGGTCTCATCAAAATTGGATGGAAGTGACATCTTAGTGATATGACCGCTACTGATCCCGAGTACCTGAATTTGTATCATGAGATCATGAAACATTGAATGACGTCAGTACATGGAATGTACGGTATGTAAAATAGTTGAATGGAATAATTATTTATACATCCAAACTTACACCTCAATTAAGAAGTATAAACGATCGAAGTCAATTTATAGAACTCAACTGGAGTTGAGGTTGATCCCATAGGGAATTTAGTGTAGAAATAGTCTTACTGATGCTCTTACTCAATTGGGTTGATATTTCCAAAAGAAAGTAACATGCATAAAATAAATATTGGGTTGTTTATTGTTTTAGTAACCAATGTTTGAATTTAGTATCACATTATAGAAGCAACAATAGTTCCAAATTTTTAGTAGTTGATTAATGAGACTACGATTGTGTTTCCCATAACCTTTAGTTCAGTATTGAATTATGAACAAGTAATGATCCGTTGTTAGCATTACATGTTCCTAGAAAGTTAGATGCACTTAAACGCTTCTCAGTCCTATTAGATGACTTTCACTCTTTTCCTCTCGGTCTTAGAGTGTTTTCATGTTTACCCTCGCATGCTCATTAATGAAATTCTCGTCTCTCGAACTCGAATCTTCACCACAAGTTGATCGAATATGATTCTACTTTTTCCTAATTACCACTTTTCTCTCGAACAAGTGGTAAATATGGGCAGTTTCTAATTCCTGCACTCATTAGAAAGGATTCATGATGAAAGTAGGAATCACACGTGCAGCTAACAATGACACATTACACATATTTTGAATTCGTAACTATATTTTAGTCATGGTTCCTACAACCCTAGTTGTGGTGTTTAGCCGCTCATTCTTTCAAGAAAACAAACAATAATCATTATTGAAAGCATAATGTAAAGGACTTACAATAATAGCAAATCAAAAAGAAATCTTGATTATCAACACTTAATCACAATCACCAAGTTTGATCCAAAATAATCGACAAAACAAAGTGTTTGAATATGGAAACTATCGTTTCTCCTCCTTCTCTAAGTCGCCAAGTTCGAACGATAAAAATTAAGTTAAAAAAATAAACCCTAAATAATTAAAATAGTCTGTAAAAACAATTCCTACTCGAAGTAGGATTGTACTGTTGCCATGCTTCACGGACAGGCTAACGGCTCGTCTAGTGCTAGAAGGCTCGTCTAGCCTCCAGTGGTCCCACACATACACAGTGTGGGCTTCCTTCACTGGTGGTCCTCACGAGCAACTAGACGGTTTGTCTTAGGCACCACAGACCGTCTAGTGCTCCATGGAGTTGAGCCTTCACTTGGGTGGCTACTAGAATTCTTGCCTCTGGTCCACGAACATCTACACACCTCGTCACCTCAACCACGACCCGTCTGGGGTTCCGTGGCCTTCAGTCAACACTTAGTTCTCCAAGGCTTTGCACTTCTTCTCTCTCACAAGCCCACAGATGGCTCGTCTAGTGGACCACGGTTCGTTTGGGGCTCCATGGTGTTTGCTTCAGATCAATTTCCTTCTTTTTTCTATCTTTTACATCCAAGTGTTTTACCTGTTTAATCATCAAAGAACACATCATATCCGTATAAACACACTCAAGTTCTCGCACTAATCCTTAGTTTTGAGTGTCAAACCTGTCATTATTTCACGGTACATCAACACCCTCAACTTAGAACCATTGCTTGTCTTCAAGCGATGAAAAAGATAACACTCGATGCTCAAAAACCAAGGATACATCACAAATATGCAGTAGCTATCTTAACAACAATCCTATCCAAAATCATTTATCTAACATGCAAGGATCAATGGTCGACATTTCATTACGCACAGTTGATCATGCTTATGCCAGTACCAATCATAAGCTAACACAACCAACTATCAAATGCAAACATAGTGCCCTCACAACATAGAAGTCCCTCACATATGATAATTGGGACTGACAAGTACTCTCACTCTCCAAAAGAACTTCTAACACTACAAGTATACATACCATAGGCTTGCCCTTGTTTTCATGCTTTAACTATCAAATAATCGAAATAAGATCACTATAGGACTTTTATTAGCTTGTAGCATTGGCTCGGGCTAGGGAGTGGAACATTTGGTCTATGAGTGACTAGATTACCTTGATTCTCCAAAGTTCTTATTAGCACACAACTCTTATTCGAGTGGTTCCAACTTCTTTTTCTTTATCACATCCCGACACTCATCATTTATTTTCTTCTTTTTCTTTTCCTCTTTCTTTTTGTTTTTTTTTGTAACTATCATTTTCTTGAACCATGCACAATAAACCCATTCAAACATTCATTGCGGTTTCATGCCTTCGGAATAACCAAGGATACGATATATAAGCTATTTTCGTTTTCTTCAGGTCATGACCACTCTCAACTTAGGCTTTTGGCCTGAGTTGTGGCATCGTGCCTTTGGAGAACCAAGGATACAATATCAAAGGGTGACAACAAAATCAGCTTTAAGGCTCAAATGGGGTTCATGATTTCATTTGGTAGTTGTTTTTTGTTTAAGTGGACTTTATAAAAAAATTGCCTAATGATCACTTCCTATCCAGTTATTCAACGACTTTAGCAAGACTACTCAAGCAAGTTATAGCTTATACAAACAACGTTAGACTTCACACAAACCTCACACTCACATGGCACATGCTTACACTTTCAGTATTTTAGTCAACCAATTTATGTTCTTAGTTAGCAATGATCAAAACACATGTATCAAAGATGTCACATAAAAAGCATAATAGTCAAATATCAATTTTCATACACATAGAAAAACAAAACAATCATCACAGTCTCTTAACACAAGAGTCAACCTCTATGCACTCTAACAACTAATGGTAGGTTACTCAACCACCCCCTCCCCAAAAAAATAGACTTTGCCATCAAAGTATATATAACAAAAAACAAGGGTTGTGAGAAGGGGTCATACATGCGACGCTCTAGGCATCGGTCGTCGGAGTGATGTCGGCACCCTTATCAATGAGTGTGCACTCAGGTGTAGGGACTGGATCATGACGACTACTATCCAAGGAGCAAGAAGCTCACTGCCTGAGGCTCTAGACCTCACCGCATCACGTTGTTGCTGCTCCAAAGCCTCCTTCTCCCTAGCCAACCTCTTGGACTTTTTCCTCGCTTTCTTATACATCCTCTATTGTTCCTTCGAAAGGTCTTCATTATGCTTTGAGTTGAAGCCTGGATCCTTCCCGTTTATCTTACCAGGCGTTGGTTTTGCCAAATCTCCTTAAATGTCATCAACCAACTGAGTGGCAGGGGGCATTTATCAAATAATCTGGTACAACTGGTGGGGGCTTAGTGACTGGCTTCTTTGTTAGTTTTGCAATTGCAACTTTCATTTCAGTCACAGATAGGACCCATAACCTGTATCCGACTGTTCACATGAGCTTGCAACCCTTCTATCTTGTTCTTCAGTATCGACACCTCTTCTGGAGTTCATCTTGCAGACATTTCTTCGTACCCTGCACCTGACTCTAGACTACCTCTGGTAGTTTTACAACTACCTGCTCTAAGATGGATCGAGTTTGCCTCTGCTCCGCTACCAATATCTCCAAGAATAAAGTGGGCAAAGACATGAAAGTACTTGTAACCTCTGAAGATGATGTTAGTGGTGGCAGAACTCCCATAGCTGGCTAGTTTTTTCCTTCAGCTTGCTCACTGCCCCATTCAGCTCTCGGAGGCTCAATCAGAACATGTGGTATTACTGCCTGTTGACACCCAATTTTGGATCTCCACATTTAACTATTATAATAATAATAATAATAATAATAATAATAATAATAATATGTTATGAAGTTTTTATAGGAACACAAAAAGATTTCTAATTATTTAGTTTTACCTCATAAATTTATTTCAATTTCTTATAAAAATTAAATATATATATATATATATATATTACTACTTACTTTCTCATTTTTTAAATAAATGTCGTTCTTGAGAATTGAATCTATTTGTTTTCAAATATAATTTCTTTTGTCGCAATAGATATTTTTCGTACATTTATTAAAATTAGAAAGCTTATTTAATTAATGAGTTACTAATTTATATTGATTTAATTTTTAAGAGTGCCTAATTTTATCAAACAAGCTAATCTTGCAAAATAATTATTTTTAATTTAATAAATTATAACTATTTGATAAAGGAGAGGTTGTAATTTAAATAAATTTAATTTGAGCAATTTTGGCAATCCAAGTCCCCTTAAACCAACCAATTCGTGTATGCCACGTAGGCGAGCACATGGATTGTGTTTCTTTAGATTCAATCTCGGCTCTACAATCTAATCTAACGGCTCTAATTAATCCATCCTTTTACTATTATTAATATATTTATATATATATATATATAATTATTTATTTTTAAAAACCTTTATTTTATTAACCATTTGATTGCTTGATCGGACGACCAAAATTAAATCAAGACTTTTCAAAGATAGTACAACTCCCCATCGCCTCAAACTTCCTTCTTTTCCCAGGCAATCACGCTTCTCTTTTCCCAAGTTCCTTCTTCCCCAGACGTTTCTATCTACGGACCACCGGAAAATGGCAATTTCCAGTGGTCTTTAACATATCTCCCTACCCTCCATCAATCATAGCTTCCTTCTTGTCAACTTTACATCCCTTCCATCATCTTTTTTGAGTCGAAACAGACCTCAAAAGCCCCACCACCGCCGCTGCTACAACTGAAAAGGTGGAGAACGTGAAGGACCATCGGATTTGGGATCATTATCCCCTTAATCTGATGGTTGTGAGATTGGAACCCCCAAGCCATCACTCATTCTTTCGAATCAATTTGAAAAGGGGTTGATAATATGTTCTTCTCCTCCATCATTATTTTCTTCTAAGATTTGACCTTTTAAAGATTCAAATTCGAATCATTGAAGCCTCCCCCAACTATAAAAGGAGGAGTTTGGTCCTCATTCGAGGATCATCCGGAAAATCAGCCAAGAACAACTTCAAAATCTCAAAAAAAAACACCCAAAGAACGACCTAACGACATCCGGAAAAAGATTGAAAAATCAAAGAATGAAGGAAAAAGGGGAATAAACACGCACTTCAAGCATTAGATTTCAGAAAATTTCTCTCTTCTTTCATCTTTCCGTTTTCGGCTTTAAACTCGAATCTGCAAAAGGGTTGGAAGTTGGAATTTTTTGACCATAAAACTCTAGTTTACTGCTCAACACAAGGTAAAAACTCTTTCATTTTGCTTTGCATCTTCTTCTCTCTAATCTGATATCCTTTATGAAAGAGTTAAGTATATACGTATGATTTATTTTGTTTTGGCGTTAGTAATGTTCTTTGTGGTCCTTTGAAAAAGCAAGTTTATGGATGCTAATCTTGTCTTGTTATTTTGTTTTTGTGTGTTTGTAGTTAAATACAAGTTAGAATTACCTACATATATTATTGAAAGAAGATTAGTCATGTCCGTCCTAAAAATAAAAATAAATAAACAATAACTTTTCTTAAAGATTTTGTCACAGAATGGTGATCAAATTATATTGTTTATCAATATGTCTCTCAAGTTCATATGATATCTTACTTCCTTAGTTTACAGTAAACTATTTATTTCTTGTGTGAATTAGTAATGTGAACCTTGGATAGTGTGGAATTTTCTTTTCCCGCTTATTATAACATAGTTCCGATCTTTCTTATTTTCTACCTATGTTTAATTCCGACTTTGAAGTTGTCCATGTTAATAGTTTGCACTATATTTTATTTTAGACGTTTGCTAGTGTGAATCAATATCCTTGCTATGTGAGTTCCTTTTAACGATCTGTTCTCAACAAGAACTGGACATGAATGCCTTGCTTTCCTCCCTCCCATTTGACTTTGGTTAATTAATTTTTTTTATAAGTAAATACTTCCAAATTTCATTGAGCAAATTTTCGCAAACTAATTGTGAGTGATGTTTTTTTGCTCATGTGAGTTTACTCAGGAGATGTATATTTTTCTTTAGTATGTTTACAACTAATGTTTTATTAGCACATAATGACATCACCAATTGATTCATATTCGTCCATTTTTTCATTTGTTAGGATGGTTCGTTTTAGGTAAATGTCTAAATAGTTTAATTAAACTATGTTCCCCTCCAAGTGTTGCTGCTATACATATCAAGTTTGCTAATTTATGTTGGGGTCACGACAACTTTTGTATTGGAAGATTCCTAGTTAAATTATTTTTCTTTACTCATAACATATTCTATTATCACTTTAGCACAAAATTCCTAATCTTTATTTCCCTATTTTTTATATTTCATGTACAACCGGAGGGCTGGAGTTTCTACTTTGGAACTCGTTACTGGCCTAAAATATTAGGCCAACAACAATTAAGATCACTGCAACGCTTGGAGTCTCGCAAATTAGGAGTCCAATGTTTTCTTAGCCTTTCTTTTGTTGTCCTATTTATGTTGTTTTGATATGTTGGCTAACCTTTACTTACAAGTTTTGGTATATTGTTTGTCTTTTATTTTGAAGCTTATTTTACGTGAACTAATATTATTTGTTTATGAATTTACATGAGACCCCTTTAGAACAAATGATACAAAAGATATTTTCTTAAAATGGGTTAGCATTTTCACTTATAACATTCTTTCAGGCCTTTTAAGTTGAAAAGAGGGGCTTATAGTTTTAAAAGATTTTCCAAATGAAGTTTCAAAAGGGTGAGGTAATTTTCATTTAGGTACTTAAGTAGAAAAAATAAAACTCATGAGTTGGGACTTCCAAATGAATTTAGAGATACATAAAGGCTAAAATAATATTCATTTAGGCCAGCTCATCGCTTAGGACCTTCAAATATTTTGAAACTAGTTTAAAGGCTAGAATAATTACGTTTAGAAATTATCTTAGGACCTCCAAATATTTTGAAACTAGTTTAAAGGCTAGAATAATTACATTTAGAAATTTACTTGAGGCTAAGATATTTATCTTTAGATATACATTTTTTTAAGAAAATAAGTAGGGAAGTATGCTTATAAATTTAACAAGACAAATGTGACTATAGAATAAGTTCTAATAGTTAGGCCCTTTTTTTACTATCTCCTTCATAAAAATATATTGACTATTCTTACTTTTTTGGATCAAACATTGCTAAAAACATTTTAATCTTTTAACATGCCATTTCAAAATTTTAGATATGCCAACAGGTTCAAATACAAGGTACATACATATATATGTCATACATATAAAGGTATTTATTCTATATTTTCTCCACATAACCTAGTATTATCTACTATTTCTTTTACTAATGTTATTTATTTATTTTTATAATTTATAAATGCCTACACTTAAATATACATATTACTTTACTACATATAATCTATCGTCAATTTGTCTATACATGTAAATAAATAATAAGTGTTCATATGTTCTAAACAACTTACATGTATATACTATACTTTATAATAAATATATTTAAGATCACAAGCTTTATATAATATTTTAACGTTTAGTATCATTTATGATTTATTTTTTTATTTTATTTTTAGAAAACCCCATTTTATATATTTTCATTTAAATTACACATCACATATTACTACATATTTACACTCAACTACTATCTTATTTTTCACATCTTAATAAGACGACAAATTTTCGCAAATTCAACATCTATATATTTTTAGGATAATTTTATGATACACCTATACATATATTTTTACATATGAATGTATCATATATTTAAGTACATTTATTTATTTATTTTACGATACCACTATTAAATCTATTTTATATGACATATATATGTCGTACCTTGTATTGCACTCCTTTTAAACTAACTAATTAACTTATCATTGACTTTTAAAGCAAATAAATAAACAAGTTTTCCAAATCATATTTTCCTAAATTGAGTTTAAGGACTATCTTCATATAGGCTCTGAGGGGTGCTTAACACCTTCCCCTCGAGTAACCAAAATCCTTACACAGAATCTCACTGGTTTCGCAAATCAAAAATAGAGTTTACATTTACATACATAAAAAATGGTTTTCCTAATATTTTCCTTAAAATTTAGGTGGTAACTCTAAAATAAACAAAACAATTTTTTCAAAATCAGAGTGACAGCCATATTATGTTGTGAACTGTTTCGTCCGATTCGAAATAGGATGCGACACTGCCATCTCGAACCATAGAGGATCGGATACATATTTTATCTTGATCACCATGGTTACCTTGGTCGCTTCTACATATTTGTCCACTAATCTGTTAGGTGGTACGTTGGCATGCGCACAATCTCCTTATCAGACAAGAAAATGGTTGACTCGCTCTTTCATTCAATGCACGATCCCGCATCTCCATAGCAATTCGTATTCCCACAGTCAATGGGTATCTGTCCATGATGCATGCTAATAATGAAGCAAGTGAAGGGGAGAGGGTGTTGTCATTACCCGTTGGCTGCAATTGAGCATGGACCACTGCCCACCTGACTTTAGCAGGAATTGTCAACGATGCCTTGGTAATGTGCACATGTGAGTTAGCTACCCATGTTGCTGCCTCACCTTCCACTGCAATCTGACCCGCAATCCATCGCATAATACTCTTATTTGAGATAGAATTTTCCACGTCGGCTTCATTTGTCACCGCATGGTTGTGACCCTAAAAAAGACCCACTATAGTAGGTGTTGTGTACTTCGGGCCATGAAAAAACCTGTTTATGGTAGTTTCAGAAATCTGGACCTCCTCACCTCAAACAATCACCTCAGTTAGTGGTGTCCATGTCGCTGTGACTACTTTCTTCCAATTCTTAGTTGTTTTCGTGTGTGTAGCGAAGTTCATTAGATAGGCTGCATAGAAGGCTTAGAACTCTTTGGTCAAGTGTCGCGCATACTCTCCTATCTTTATAGTCATCCATTCAAACTGATGTTGTTTGAACAAGTTGTAAATATCTGGAAAAGCCTGCACATCTACCTCTACAACTCTGGACTCTGGGATAATTGCTCTCGGTCCAATGCCCCTAGACTTGGACAGTATGCCATTATCAAATATATCCCTAGATCTAGGGACAGACCACATCCGTCCAAAGACATCAATAAGATATTGTTGCATCACCGGGTCAGCCTTTCTCTGGCGAACAAACGGCACCAATGTCTCATCAGATTCACTAGCATCACTATCCTTTTGACTATCTTTATCTTCCTTTGTACCCTCAACTGGTTGTGGGTCATTTGTGGACTCTCGGGAATCATCATCAGACCCCCTCTCTCTCCCAGAACCATCCACTTTTTCTTCAAACAAGAAAGAAGTGTGCTCTATAGTAGCCCTAGCAGTCCGAAATCTAGTAGCCCGGGGAGAGTGAGCTTCAATTTCTGTGTTTACCCGGACCTCAGAGCTACTAGATGCCTCCACACTCGACTTTGGTCTAGAGAAGCAGGGGGTGAGGTGTGCGGTGGTGTCGTCTTGCATCTTGGTTTTCCCATTGTACCTGAGAGACTGCGAGTTAGCATTCACGTATATTAAATGAAACACTAACGGGTACTCAGACTTACCATGTGTATGTATACAAAGTGACGCCTTGCCTTAAGAATGTCATCACTCAATCTATCATTGGGAAAGGCCACACAATAAATAAAGAAGGACATACGAAAAGAAAATTCTTTTTGATTTTTTTATACGAGGCACCATACAGTCTGTGGTAGGTACCACGGGCCATCTAGGCCATCCTTAAGTTTATACAGTGAGGACTAACTTACTGGGTATAGTTCACAAAGGGTTTCACGGTCCGTGGTAATTACCACGGTCCATCTAGGCCCTCGTGAGGCTTACCCAGTGACTACCAACCACCTAAGTATGATTCACGTAGGGTTTCACGACTCGTGAACCTTTACACGGCCCGTGAAACTTGTCGTGCACTTACACTTAGGCTAGGGTTGTAGTCTACATTCCTAACAATTTACAATATGTAACTCAATCAATCAAAAGCACCCCAAAAACGACTTTCTTATCCTTCCCATAACATGATTACATAATTTTTCACAAACCCAACGTAAATTAAATACAAAATCAACATCTAATTGTAGAAATCTAGTAACTACAACCATACCCACAACATATGAACACACCCAATCAATTTTCATTCAAAGATACCCTAAAAAGGATCAATACAAGTAGTTCTATACTTGATTTTTATAAGATCAAACTTATATCAAGTAAAGAGTGAGAACTTACTTCAATTTAAGCCCTAATTTTTGCACAAAAGGATAAGAAGGCAACTTGATTTTGGGATTTTCTTGCAATGTTGAATTTGGGCTTAATGATTCTTTGATTTCTTGATATAGATGATAGAAACCTCTTTGTAACTCCCCCCAAAAGACGTTAGGAATGGAGAAAAGGGGAAAAATCCAACTTTTAGCTATTTGGTTGCTATTAAAAGCATTGAATTTGAGTTAATTGTTGTGCGGGTCGGGTTGGTTCGGGTCCGTCAATGCTGACCTAACCTTGACGGGCCACAAAGAGCACCATGGCCCGTACAGGTGCTTTTGAGAATTACTTAGCAAGAAAACTTACCTGCAAGTTCATGAGAGGATAAATAGTTCGTCTAATGTCAGACAGAGACGTAAACCCTTCCGTGAACCATTTTTCTCTTTTTCCAGTGAGGTTCCTTATTTTTGGCTTGCTACTTCACGGGCCGTGAAGTGGCTTGTGAAGAGCACCACGGCCCGTTGGGTGGCTCGTGAAAGCATTCTAGGCCTCGATGTTTCCTAACTTTTCCTGCACACACTGTGACAATATAAAAACAATGAACTATTACAATAATTTAAACTACCTATTACAATTACATCTTGGGTTGCCTCCCAAGTAGCGCACAATTTAACGTCGCAGCACAATGTAGGTTACTTGATTACTCAGACTTCATCAAGCTTTAATTCCTCAACTATCTTCACTTCCTCTGGAACACCCATAAATGCTTTTACTCGCTGGCCATTTGCCTTGAACCTCTCACCTTTTTCATTTTCAAGTTCAATGGCTCCCGATTGAAACACTTGAGTCACTTTGAATGGTCCAAACCATTTGGACCTTAGTTTACCCAGAATTAGGTGTAACCTTGAGTTAAATAATAGCACCAAGTCACCATGCCTGAAACTCCTCTTCTCAATATGGTTGTCGTGATACAACTTCATCCTTTCCTTGTACAATGCAGATCTCATAAGCCCTCATTCGGAATTCATCCATTTCATTTATCTGCTCAAGTCACATATTCGCTGCTTTGCTCTAACTCAAGTTTAGCTTCTTCAGCGCCCAAAAGGACCTTATGTTCCAACTCTACAGGAAAATGACATGCCTTTCCAAACGCTAACTGATATGGTGACATACCAATGGGTATTTTGAAAGCTATCTGATATGCCCATAAAATATCATCTAACTTATTGCCTAATCCGTTCTGTTGGCATTCATTGTCTTTGCAATAAATGACTTTATTTCCCTGTTTGAAACTTCCACTTGGCCACCAATTTGCGGATGATAAGGCGTTGCCACTTTGTGTTGTTTCACCCCATATTTGGCCAAAAGCGTGCTGAACACTTTGTGGCAGAAATGTGATCCTCCATCACTGATAATAGCTTTAGGTGTGCCAAATCTTGAGAAAATGTTCTTCTTCAGAAACATTGCAACACTCTTACCATCATTCTTCGCCAAGGCAACAGCCTCAACCCATTTGGAGACATAATTAACTGCCACAAATATGTATTTTTGCCCAAACGAGCTTACAAATGGTCCCATGAAGTCAATCTCCCAGACATCAAATAATTCTACCTCCAAGATAAGAGTCATAGGTAGTTCATGACAGCGAGAGATATCTCCTTATCTTTGACACATATTATAGCCTTTAACCAAGTAGAATGCATCCTAATGTATTGTAGGCCAATAGTATCTTCTTTGGAACACCTCGTGGGCAGTGCGAGCACCCCTACGGTGTCCACCAACTGGAGATGAATGACATTCTTCTAGAATACTTAGCATTTCAGCTTCAGGCACACATCACCTGATGATATTATCAGCACAAACCCTGTACAAGTAAGGTTCATCCCAAAACTACTTACCCACATCATGCAGTAACTTCTTCCTTTGTTGAAAAGTTAACCCTTCAGGAATCAAGTCACTGACAAGGTAATTTGCAAAGTTATCAAACCAAGGAATGAGATTAAGAGTGACGGCTAATACTTGCTCATCTGGGAATGAGTCATCAGTGTCTAAATCAACTTCCTCTTTCTCTTTTTCCTCCAGTCTGTACAAGTGATCTGCCACTTGATTTTCACAGCCCTTTCTGTCTTTGACTTCATAGACAAGCTCTTGCAACAATAGTACCCATCTTATCAATCTCAGCTTTGCATCTTTCTTCACCCTCAAGTACAATAGTGTTGCATGGTCTGTGTGAACTATCACTTTAGTTCACAATAAGTATGCTCAGAATTTCTCAAAAGCATACACTACTGCGAGCTGCTCTGTGACAATGTAGTTTCTTTGTGCTCCATTTAGCGCCTTGCTTGCATAATAGATCGGGTGAAAGATCTTATTTTGTTTCTGCCCTAGCACAACCCCTAAGGCAACACCTTTTGCATCACACATCACCTCAAATGGTTTTGACCAATCTGGACCATTGATCACTGGGTTTGAGATCATCTTAACTTTCAGACATTCAAAATCTTTGGTGCATGCTTCATCAAAAGTGAACTTCGTCTCATTTTCCAACAATTTGCATAAATGATGTGCAATTTTACAGAAGTGTTTGATGAAGCGCCGATAGAACCCTTCATGGCCTAAGAAACTCTGAATTCCTTTTATAGAGATAAGTGGGGGAAACTTTTCAATCACTTCAATTTCTCCTTATCCACCTCCAAACCTTTCTCGAAAACCTTATGTCCTAAGACTATGCATTCCTTGATAGTGACATTTTTCCCAGTTTAGCACCAGGTTTCCTCTCCACACCTCTGTAGTGCCCTGCTAAGATTTATCAAACAGTCATCGAAAGTGTCACCTACCACATAAAAGCCATCCATGAATACCTCCAAAGTGTCCTCAACCATGTCTGAAAAGATAGACATCATACACCTTTGAAAAGTTGTTGGTGCATTACACAGTCCAAATGACATGCACTTGAACACAAAAATTTCATAAAGACACACAAATGTGGTTTTATCCTAATCTTCTGGAGCAATTAATAACTGATTATACCTAGAGTATCCATCTAAGAAATAGTACCACCCTTTTACTGCCAGCCTATCTAACATATGGTGCATGAAAGACATTAGGAAATGATCATTCAAGGTCCATTTGTTCAACGTCCTTTAGTCCATTCACACTCACCAACTTGTAACTAGCCTTTCCGGGATTAACTCATTCTTTGCATTTGCTACAACTATCATTCCACTCTTTTTGGGCACACATTGCAGTAGGCTAACCCATTGACTGTCAGAAATGGGGTATACCACCCCAACATCCAGCCGCTTGCTAATTTGTTTCTTTACCACTTCTTGCATCAGTGGATTCAGCCTTATCTGGTGCTCTATACTCAGACTGCAATCTTTCTCAAGCTAAATTTATGAGTGAAAATACTTGGAGGTATCCCGATGATATCAATAATGGTCCAACCAATTGCTTTCTTGAACCTTTTCAACATTTTCACCACTGTTTGCACTTGTTCATCATTAAGATCTACAGTCAAAATAATTGGCGAAATGTTATTCTCGCCTAATAATACATACCTTAAATGTTATTCTCGCCTAAGAATACATACCTCATAGGAGTCATGATAAATGAGGATACAGTTTCATCCAAGGCAAAGGCATCTAAGATCCCTACAAGGAGGAAAAGGAAAGTAAAGAGCAAGGCGCCCGTGGTACAGTCACCGGAGGTTAGCTCTGACAGTGAGAGAGTCTATGAGACTGACCTCACCTTATCAGACAATGAGGGAGATTCCCAGGATGCTCAGGCTTCCATCTTTAAGCCTGAAGATGACCATTTTCTTCATACCCGTAGAACAGAGCTTCACTCCAAAGGGATGCATGATCCTTCTAGGATCCGGGTTCCTCAGACTCCTCCTCCTCCCCCAGCTTTAGCTCAGACTGTGGTCCCAGCGCCACATGTACAAGGTCTTCCTCCCCGGTCTCTCAACAGACTAAAGGCCGAAGGACTAATGACTACAATTGAGGAGAAGAGGTTGTCCACAGATGGTGTGGTGAACAGGTATACGGAGATATGGATCACTCTTAAGTCCCACAAATTCCAGCTCTTCACTAAACCTCGGGGTCCCTACATTCCAAATTGGGTTCGGGAGTTCTACTTAGCCTACGGAGCTTTGGTACCATAAGGGAAGAGGAAGGCCAGCACCTTCAAACTAGTGGATTATGTGGTTGTCTGGGGAAGAAGGTAAAATGTGATAGTGATGACATAAACGCCGTCTTGGAATGCACTTACAACTTCGTAGATGACTACTGGAGCATGATCAAGAAAACGACATTAGAGGATATGAAAAGTTGGCTGGCCCCTCTCATTTCTAACGATAATCCTAGGTGGATTAAGATTGGAGTTCCAATAGAGAAGAAAGACCTCAATGTGGCAGCGATGTATTGGTTCAGGATTATTAGTAGCACAATCATACCATCCCAGAATGAGTCTATCCTTTACCACACAAAGGCGGCCTGTCTTGGATTCATTATTTCTAGGAAGAGACAAAATTTAGGTGTGATCATTGGGTAGGAGATGGCCATGAGGGCCAAGCAGCGCCCGACATCTCTTTCATTTTCTGTGTTGATCACCGAGCTATGCAGATGGGCCTGTGTTCTGCGAGATGAGAATGCAGATGTGGAAGTGACTCCCACCTTCTCTATTAACATCCGGCATATTAAGGCCGAGTACTGAAGGATGAAGATGAGAGAAGGAAGGTAGCTCCAATGGATACATCCCCGGCGGTTGATATTGAGACATTACCTGCAGAGGCAGTATTGCCTACTCTAGACACTGGGCCTTTAGGTATTTCTAGCTCTGCCCCCTCTGTGACTCCGAGTTCTTCTGCTACTCCCCTACCTCTTAGATCTGCTGCTAGCACTGCTGCATCCCAACCTCCGCTCACCTAGGCCATACTGCAATGGATGGGGCACCTAGCCCATTCTTCTAATGTGCGTGCCTTCATGCTAGAGGTCGCGATTCCCGGGATAATTGAAAGAGCTCTCACTGATGCATTAGCACCTCTCAGAGATTATATTGATGCCCTCACGATGAGGTTATAGGTGTGTGAGAGACGTCAGAGAGCTACTCATGAGGTGACAACCTTAAAGGTCGCGATTGTGGAGTTGAGAAAGGATGTGGACCAGCTGAAGTCCACTAATATGTCTCTGATTTTTGGGACTGTGGAGATCCCTGATGACCTGAGCATAGATATTCTAGCTCATTTTGATGTGCCTCCGGATACCACCAGAGATAAGGTTAGAGCTGATTATGCGGCTGCAGAGTCCGAGGCAGCGACAGATGACGAGCAGCTTGGTGTTCAGGAGGAGACTGTGTTTGAGGGGCTAACTGATTTAGAGGAGGCTATGGTACTAATCTGGACCAATGATCACTGGGGCTGAGATTATCTTAGCTTTCAGACATTCAAAAGCTTTGGTGCATGCTTCATCAAAAGTGAACTTCATCTCATTTTCTAACAATTTGCACAAAGGATGTGCAAATTTAGAGAAGTCTTTGATGAAGCGCCGATAGAACCCTTCATGGCCTAAGAAACTCTGAATCCTTTTAACAGAGATAGGTGGGGTCAACTTTTCTATCACTTCCATTTTCTCCTTATCCACATCCAAACATTTCTTGGAAACCTTATGACCTAGGACTATGCATTCCTTGACAGTGACATTTTTCCCAGTTTAGCACCAGGTTTGCCTCTCCACATCTCTGTAGTGCCCTGCTAAGATTTAACAAACAGTCATAAAAAATGTCACCTACCACATAAAAGCCATCCATGAATACCTCCAAAGTGTCATCAACTATGTCTGAAAAGATGGAAATCATACACCTTTGAAAAGTTGCTTGTGCATTACACAATCCAAATGACATGCACTTGAATGCAAAAATGCCATAAAGACACTTAAATGTGGTTTTATCCTAATCTTCTAGAGCAATTGATATGTGATTATACCTAGAGTATCCATCTAAGAAACAGTACCACCCTTTTCCTACCAGCCTATCTAACATCTGGTGCATGAAAGGCATTGGGAAATAATCTTTCAAGGTCCATTTGTTCAACGTCCTTTAGTCCATGCACACTCACCAACTTGTAACTGGCCTTTGCGGGATCAACTCATTCTTCGCATTTGCTACAATTATCATTCCACCCTTTTTGGGCACACATTGCACTGGGCTAACCCATTGACTATCAGAAATGGGGTCCACCACCCCAATATCCAGCCACTTGCTAATTTTTTTCTTTACCGTTTCTTGCATCAGTAGATTCAGCATCCTCTGGTGCTCTAAACTCATACTGCAATTTCCTCAAGCTGAATTTATGAGTGAAAATACTTGGAGGTATCCCGATGATATCAACAATTGTCCAACTAATTGCTTTCTTGAACCTCTTCAACACTTTCACCACTGCTTGCACTTGTTCATCATTAAGATCTGCAGCCAAAATAACTGGCAAAATGTTATTCTCATCTAATAATACATACCTCAAATGACTAGGCAACTACTTCAACTCAAGCACATACGGTTCTTCAATAGATGGTTTCAGAGGCGGATTTGGCCTATTCTTCAAGTCCAAGTCTAACTTGTTGGGAGAGTAAGAGTTTGAGCCTATGCCCTGTAGTGCAATTAGAGTCTCTATATAGTCAAACCAAAAGACTTCATTGAAATTCACTATCATGCGGCCAATGTCTCTATAAAACATCTTTCCTCTATGGATGCTTCCATGTCACCCTCTTCAACAATATTGATCGCAGATACCACACTCATATCTCCCCACTTTCTACATCAACTAGAGCTCTACATGTGGCCAGAAATGGCTTTCCTAAACTCATGGGAACTTCGAAATCCACTTCGCAATCCAAAATCACAAAGTCAGCAGGGAAGATGAAACTTTCCACTTTAACAAGTATATCATATAAAATACCCGCAGGCCTCTTAATAAGTCTGAGATTTGGACTCATTTGGGGCTTTGTTTATATAGTTTTAGTGTTCTCAAATGCTTAATTTGTGCCATAAACTGATGTTAAAGCCTTGAATTTTTAGGTATATGGATTGAGGAGAAAAATCAAGGATACTAATAGGAAAAAAGGAACAAAACAACTGAAGAAGCGGAGAAAGGCGAGCCTGATAATCGCCAAGAGCATTAGGTAAATCGCCAAGTGTCTGTTTAGTATGCATAAAGTTCCAGTGTGCCTGCCCTGAGGGAAGAAACCAAGTCAGCGACTGGAAAGGGGCAGTCGGCGAATCACTGAGCAGTTCCGCGATGCTAAGAGTGATCACCCAAAGTTACAGTACTTGAGGATGTTGAGAGACAATGCAAAAAGGTGATAGAAGATAGCAAAGGGCGGTTCGCCGAACCACTCGGCGAACCCGACTTACCTCGCCCTATGGCCCTTTGTGGCTAATTTTTGGCAACTATAAATTGAATTTTAAACTGTTAATTAAAAAGACTTTTTTTAAATTTTAGCTGGCTACCATTTAGAATAGTTTGCCAGTAGACTTGAAGACTTTTTGAGACTCAATTCAGAGATTTTGCAAGTGGGTTACTAAATTTCTTCAATTTGGAGCATTGTAAAGGGTTGATTACTCTTACCAGTTGACGGATAATCGATTTGGTAACCATTTTTACCTTTTTATGATGTTTAGCTAAAACCCCGATTCTTAGGGTATGATCATGTGATTAGTTGAATTAACTTATGGGTATTGTTAATTACTAGTTTAAATACTATATTGAAGTGGGTTTAATCATTAGCTGGGGTTTAATTTATGAATTGTAGTTGCAAATGCAGTTCTATTTTTATGTTTTTCGCTTGCTCGAAAGAGAGGTTTTGGGGCTAAGGCTTTTGATTAATGGTTTGTAGGTATTGGGTTGATATGGGTTCAGCTCGAGAGCGTGAATTCTAAACCCAATCCTACTCATCTAGATTGAGAGAGTGGATGAATTAAGGTGTGGGATGTTCTTAATTGCTATGCTTGTTAATGTTCGAAAGAAATCGCTTGAAGCGGAATAGTTGTTTGAGAGAAAGCTATTTAATCCATAGTCTAGCCTACCCACTGATATTTAGCTATGTATTAGTAGTTACAATTACCCATATAGTGAAATTTTCCTATAATCGATCACATCCCGAGAATTCCTCTCCGTATTGTTATTTCAGTTTTTTGTGACTGTTTTATAGTTGATAATTGCAAACAAAGCTCCCCCCATCTGATATTCGTGTGAACTCTTTTAATTTATTTCATGTATTTTAATGTTTATTCCTATAGCTAGCTAGATCACATTTGTACTTCATAATTGAATTTGAACACGTACCGCTCCTTGTGAGTTCGACCCCAACTCATTTGTTGGGTTTTATATTGCACAATGGTCATTTGCACTTAGAATTGGATGAAGTGTATTTGAGATGTTATTCATCACCTCTTCACCAATCTATCTACCATCATTAGCCTCACCGCAGTGGGCTTTGGAGCTCTCAACTCCCCTTGCTTGTATATAGCAAATGGCATAAGATTGATACTCGGCCCCAGATCACATAGAGTCTTTGTGAACTTGAAGGCGCCATTAGTGCATGGTATAGTGAATGCACCTGGATCCTCTTTCTTTTGCACCAAGGACCTTGTAGAAATAGCGCTACAGTGGTGAACATTATCTGCTAGTTCGAAACTTGTAGCCCTCTTCTTCGTTACTAAGTCTTTCATGAACTTAGCATAACCTGACATCTGCCCAGAGCTTCTACAAACGGAATATTCACCGATAGTTGCCGAAGCATAGATATGAACTTTTTGAATTTTCCATCTTTAGCTTTCTTCTTGAGCCAATGAGGAAATAGAGGAGGAGGTGTAGGTGTTTGTTGTAAAGGCAAAGTTACCTCTACTGCAGCTTATTTCGCCCTTGACGACTTGTCCCCTTTTCTAGCTACCTCTGAATCATCCATAATTTCAACATCAACCTCTGCTTCCTCATCTCTTTCAATGCTCTCTTCCTGCTCAATACTTGTAGGTTTTGGTTCAAGAAGTGATTTACCACTTCTCGTAGTGATTGTCATGCAATGCCCATCTTTCTTTGGGTTCTAAATTGTATCACTAGGTAGTGATCCATTCTTTCTCTGATTTAATGAGGCTGAAAATTCCCCCAACTACTGCTCCAACTACTTGATAGATGTCGAATGTGAGTCAACGATTTGACTCATACGGAAAAAATCATTTTTCAGTTGTTTCACCTCACATCTGTAGATTCAACCTTCTGAAGAACCTTAGCTAACATATGTTCCATCCTGGAACTGCAGAAACTACTACATGCCCAATCTTTATTACCTAGAGGTACATACATACCATTGCGTTCGTTTTATATCACTCTTCACTCCAAGTTTAGCACTAGGTTTGCCTCTTCACACCTTTGTAGTTCACTTATAAGATTTAAGAAAGAGTCATAAAAAGTGTCACCTACCACAGTAAAGCCATCCATGAATACCTCCAAATTGTCCTCAACCATGTCCGAAAAGATGGACGTCATACACCTTTGAAAAGTTGTTGGTGCATTACACAATCTAAATGGCATGCGCTTGAACGCAAAAGTGTCATAATGACATGTAAATGTGGTTTTCTCTAGATCTTCTAAAGCAATTGATATCTGACTATACCTAGAGTTTCCATCTAAGAAATAGTACCACTCTTTTCCTGCCAACCTATCTAATATATATTGTCCATGAAAGGCATTGGGAAATGATCTTTCAAGGTCCATTTGTTCAACTTCCTGTAGTGCATGCACACTCGTCAACCTATAACTGGCCTTTGCGGGATCAACTCATTCTTCACATTTGCTACAACTATCATTCCACCTTTTTTGGGCACACATTGCACTGGGCTAACCCATTAACTATCAAAAATGGGGTACACCACCCCAACATCCACCAACTTGATAATTTATTTCCTTACCACCTCGTGCATTTGTGGATTCAGCCTCCTATGGTGCTCTATACTCTGATTGCAATCTTCTTCAAGCTCAATTTTATGAGTGCAAATACCTGGAGGTATCCTAATGATATCAGTAATGGTCCAGCCAATTGCTTTCTTGAACCTGTTCAACACTTTCACCACTGCTTGCACTTGTTCATCTTTAAGATCTATAGCCAAATCAACTGGCAAAGTGTTATTTTGGCATATGAATACATACCTCAAATGACTAGGCAGTTGCTTCAACTCAAGCACATGCAGTTCCTCAATAGATGGTTTCGCTGGCGGATTTGGCCTATTCTTCAAGTCCATGTCTAACTTCCTAGGAGAGTAAGAATATGCCCCATGCCTTGCAGTTCATTTAGAGTCTCTGCATAATCAAATCAAAAGACTTCATTGAATATCATTATCACTACGCCACTGTCTCTACAACAAATATTTCCTCTATACATGCTTCCATGTCACCCTCTTCAACAATATTTATCGCAAATACCATACTCATATCATGTGGCTTCTTCATTGACTTGCACACTTTGAACTTTACGTCTTCATTATTCAGTCAAAATTTCAACTCCCTACTTTTAACATCAACTAGAGCTCTAGATGTGGCTAGAAATTGCCTTCCCAAAATTATGGGAACCTCGAAATCCACTTCGCAATCCAAAATCACAAAGTCAGCCAGAAAGATGAAACTTTTCAGTCTAATAAGTACATCGCATAAAATACCCACAAGCCTCTTCACCGATCTATCTGCCATCATCAGCCTCATTGCGGTGGGATTTAGACCTCCCAACCCTAGTTATTTGTATATGGCTAATGGTATAATATTATACTCTCCCCCAGATCACATAGAGACTTTGCGAACTCGAAGGCGCCAATAGTGCATGGTATAGTGAAAGCACTTGGATCCTCTTTCTTTTGTACCATGGACCATATAGCAATAGTTCTACAGTGGTGAACATTATATTCTGGTTTGAAACTTGCATCTCTTTTGTTTGTTACTAAGTCCTTCATGAACTTAGCATAACCTGACATCAGCTCCAGAGCTTCTACAAATGGAATATTTACCGATAGTTTCCAAAGAATGGATATGAACTTAAGCCTTTGAGGAAAGTGAGGAGGAGGTCTAGGTATTTGTTGTAAAGGAAAAGTTACCTCTATTGCAGCTTCTTTTGCCCTTGACCGCTTCTCCACCTTTCTAGCTACCTCTAAATCATCCGCAATTTCAACATCGACCTCTGGTTTCTCGTCTCTTTTTATGCTCTCTTCTTGTTTAATACTGTCAAGTTTTGGTTCAGGAAGTGATTTACCACCTCTCGTAGTAATCGCCATGCAATGCACATCTTTCTTTGGGTTCTGAATGGTATCACTATGTAGTGTTCCATTCTTTCTCTGATTTAATAAGGCTGACAATTACCCTTATTGTTGCTCCAACTGCTTGATAGATGTTGAATGTGAGTCAACGATTTGACTCATACTGGAAAAATCATTTTTCAGCTCTCTTACCCCCCACATCTATAGATTCAACCATCTGAAGAACCTTAGCTAACATATCTTCCATCCTGGAATAGTTGGAACTACTACCTGCTCGATCTCTACTACCTTGAGTTACATACACACCACTACATTCGTTTTTATATCACTCCTTATTCTGTCAGTTACCTTTGCTCTCGATTACCTTGTTTATCACTCTGACCATCTTTTTGATATTTCCAACCTTGATTTCTAGAATTATAGCTTTGGTTTCCCGAGTTATAAATTAGGAAACCCCTTAGTTGTTCAAGTACTTGGATTCCTCATTAAAATCATCTTCGTGCTCATCTTACCTATTAGCAGCACCAACAACATTTACCTTTTATAGACCTGAGATGATGTTCTTTGTGAGAATGTCTATTTGCATCCTCATATGGGCCATGCCTTGGTCCCTTTCTTCTTCTCTCTTTCTTTGCTCCGTAGAGAGTTCAAAAATGAACCCAAGCTTTCCTACCTATGCATATTTGGTATGCCAAGCTTTGTTGTTCTTAGAGACTTCATCCATGACCACCATATTCTCCAGAAATGTTTTTTTCATAAACGATCCACCACATACTACATCTACAACAGGTTTAGTCACAAAGTTAAGTGACTTGTAGAATACCTGGTTTAAGTGTCTGTTCGTGAGGCTATGACTTGGGCACTTCTTCAACTTTTGACTGAATCTCCACCAAGTGTCATGCATCTTTTCACCTGGTAACTGCTTATGTGCACCTATCTCATTCTTCATCGGTAGCTCTTTTACTTCAGGGAAGAATCTCTCCACGAAGACTTCCTTCGACTCTGCCCAAGTTCTGATTGAGTCGTGTGGCAACTCATTCATCCAATTTGTTGCTTCCCAGTAAAAGACAAAGGAAACAACCTCAGCCTCATAGCAATTTCACTAACTCCAAGAATCTCTGTTGATTTGCAAATCGCCACAAAGTTCATAAGATGTTGGTTGGCATCATCACTTGCAGCTCATCTGAACATCCCTTTCAGATTCAGTAGTTAGATCATGGTGCTAGTGATAGTGAAGTTCACTCCTGGAGGTAGCATTGACAGTACTTTGGCTCCAGTAGCCCCAGCTCCATCCAAGCCCTCATAATTATCTTCAAATATCATGTGTGTCTGTTGTTGCACTCAAACCCTTAGAGCTAATGGTTAGTGGTGAGGAGGAGCTATCTCTCCTACTCCTTCATTGTCCTGTGCCACCCTAGGTGGGTTGTTAGCATTTTTCTAAGCACCTCTAGCAACAGACTCAACATCTTGTCTCAGCCTCTACCTCCGAGCTTTGAGTTCCTGTGCATTTAACATCTTTATAATAGTTTTGCTTAATTCTGGATCGTAAGGAATCAAAGATTCTCCCTTACTTCTAGTGTGTGGCATGCACTAGTGAACTCACCTGTAAGTGACATAGATAAGAAACAAGAAGTAAAACTAGGAAATACAACTATAACTAAAATAATTGCTAGTAAGGTTGAATTTCCCTGGTAGCGGCGCCAAAGGTTGATACGTTCAAACTTACACCTCAATTAAGAAGTATAAATGGTCGAAGTCAATTTATAGAACTCAACTGGAGTTGAAGTCGATCCCACATGGAATTTACTGTAGAAATAGTCTTGTTGTCGCTCTTACTCAATTGTGGTTGATATTTTCAAAAGAAAGTAGCATGCGTAAAGTAAATATTGGGTTGTTTATTGTTTTAGTAACCAATGCTTGAATTTAGTATCACTGTTAACAAAACAAACAATAGTTCCAAGTTTTTAGTAGTTGATTAATGAGACTAGGATTGTGTTTCCCATGATCCTTAGTTCAATATTGTATTGTATACAAGCAAGGATCTGTTGTTAGCATTACATGTTCCTAGCAAGTTAGATGCATCTAAACACTTCTCCGCTTTATTAGATGACTTTCACTTTTTTCCTCTCGGTCTTGAGTGTTTTCATGTTTCCCCTTGCATGCTCGTTAATGAAATTCTCTTCTCTCGAACTCAAATCTTCACCACAAGTTGATAGAATATTATTCTACTTTTTCCTAATTACCATTTTTCTCTCGAACAAGTGGTAAATACATACATGTTCTAATGTGTGCACTCATTAAAAAAGATTCATGATGAAAGTAGGAATCACACGTGTAGCTAACAATGACACATTACTTGTATTTTGAATTCGTAACTATATTTTGGTCATGGTTCCCAAAACCCTAGTTGGGTGTTTAGAGGCCCATTCTTTCAAGAAAAAAAAATGTAATCATTATTGAAAGCATAATGTAAAGGACTTACAATTATAGCAAACCAAAAAGAAATTGTGATTATCAACACTTAATCACAATCACCAAGTTTGATCCAAAATAATCGACAAAACAAAGTGTTTGAATATGGAAACTATCATTTCACCACCCTCTCTAAGTCGCCAAGTTCGAAAGATAAAAAGTAAGTTAAAAAAATAAACCCTAAATAATAAAAATAGTCTGTAAAAATAGTCCTACTCAAAGTAGGATTGTACTATCGACATGTTTCATGGACATACTAATGGCTTGTCTAGTCTCCCGTGATCCCACACTTAGACAATGTGGGCTTCTTTCACTGGTGTTCCTCACGAGCAACTAGACGGTCCGTCTTAGGCACCATGGCCCGTCTAGTGCTCCGTGGAGTAGAGCCTTCACTTGGGTGGCTGCTGGAATTCTTGCCTCTCATTCACGAACATCTACACGCCTCATCACCTCAACCACGACCTGTCTGGGGTTCTGTGGCCTTCAATCAACATTTAGTTCTCCAAGGCTTTGTACTACTTCTCTCTCACGAGCCCTCAGATCGCTCGTCAAGTGGACCATGACCCATTTCGGGCTCTGTGGTCTTCACACTTCACTTAGGCAGTTTGAAGCCTTCACTTCCCTCTCTCCACGAGCCCTTAGATGGCTCGTCACCATGACCACGGCCCATCTGATGCTCTATGGTGTTTGCTTCAGATCCATTTCCTACTTTTTTCTATCTTTCGCGTTCAAGTGTTTTACCTGTTTAATCATCAAAGAACACATCATATCCATATAAGCAC
Source organism: Solanum tuberosum (assembly GCF_000226075.1). Classification (NCBI taxonomy): domain Eukaryota; kingdom Viridiplantae; phylum Streptophyta; class Magnoliopsida; order Solanales; family Solanaceae; genus Solanum; species Solanum tuberosum. Next base: position 696,807 of record NW_006239085.1, on the reverse strand, counting down.
ACTCAAGTTCTCGCACTAATCCTTAGTTTTGAGCGTCAAATGTGCCATGATTTCACGGCACATCAATTTTCTGAAATTGAATATATTAGGTAGACTAAATGAATGTCATGACCCGAGCCTGCACCCCGGACGTGAAACGACATACAAGACTCCGAAAAGCCTCATACAAGCCTCATAGTGTTCATAACATAAGACATAAGAAAATGGTATGGAATTTAAAACATTTATCCATGCAATCGTAGTCCTTATTTAAAAACAAACAACAGAAGTCTAACTTGTCTCACATAGCCATCTAATACAACTTGAATCAAAGATAGGGTTACAGCCCTTCAACATAGTTCGAAACGTAAAATGACATAAAAGAACTAGAAAAGAACAACTCTCATCCTCGAACCATGAGGACTCACCACTAGCTTTGGAGAGAATCAATCCAAGCTTTGAACACTAGAAGTCACCTTAAGATTCAGAATCTACACTTTATAAAAATGTAGAAGAAATATGGGTTAGCACAAATATGTACTAAGTATGATAGCCATGCAAAAATTCATGCTAAAAAGGACAGTTTGGTTGAAAACTATGTTATATGTCAAGTTTGAGAAACATTATGAACTTTAGTATAAACACATAAGACATAATCATATTCATCATGTAAGTCATTAGAACATAATAGAACCATCACGAAAGTGACCCTAAGTTATACTTGTGCAATGTATGAATGGCATCCCATAATACCATTCATACTAAGTACCACTTTGAGGCCACCATAACATACTTACCATTCTTCATTATCATCTTTAGTTAATACTCATGGATAAGGAACATTCACATTTACTAAGTCATGACAAGGAAAGCAACTCATAATAACATTTCCAAGTTAAGCATTCATCATTATATTAAGCCTTTAAGTCAACATTCTCATTGGCATCATTAGGAACACATTCATTTCATTAGACATTATGACATTAGAGAAACACACCATAGCCCTCTCAAAACCTACTCGTGTAATGCATGAATGGCATCCCATACTACCACCCACACTTCATAGAACCTCTTGAGTAACCATAGCACATAACTTACATGATGGGAATAAGCATTAACCGACATAGACCATGTGAGCAAACCATGGAATCCGGTGTCTATCCCACATCGTAAAGGTTTGGTCTACTTGCCTAAGGTAGAACCGGTAACATTTTAGCTTAGGTGGATCCACTAGCTAATAACCTATGAGGGCACATAGTTATGGGATAAGGAAGGTGCTCATAGAAACCCGGCCTAACGTGGGGAGAGCTTCCACCTTACTATATCCACTCGGTGCTAAACTTAAAATTCCCATAGAGTAGTTCATTCTCATTAACATTATTATACTTGAGAGGGCTACCACCATTAGGTCTACCGACCCAAAGTACATTATTACACACATGAAAGGGCCACCACCATTAGGTCTACTGATTCAAGGCTCATCATTATAGTAGTTCATGGACTCATCACAAAAGGGCTACCACCATTAGGTCTACCGATTCAAGACAA
>NW_006239085.1:659765-695125 GCF_000226075.1 Solanum tuberosum | reverse complement strand
AAAGGAATGCCATTGGCCTATCGATTCATAGTTCATCATTACATTATATGAAAATGATGCCTAAGCCTACCAATTCAAGGTATAACATTACATTGAAGAAACCCTTCACAACATATCATCATCATGCACAAGTGTATAATTGAGAATAACCTTTCAATAATATCACAATTGCATTATATTCATGATCACATTACTTTCATTGAAATCACAAAGCATATACATAAGCATCATGATTATACATCAACCTTCATAATTTTCCCTTCAAGGCCATGAATGATAATTCACCAACACACCTAGAATTACTACAATTTAGGCATGAATAATGACCTAATTCAAGTAACTAAAGCATTACAAGAACAATTACATAACATTCATCTTACTATGATTCACCCACAACAAAATCATAAATTACGGTTATGGGGAAATCATGGGTTCATGGGGTATTTTACCTTATAAACACCATAAAGAAGTAATTAAATCTTAATATATGATAATTAAACCATTTAAAATGTTTTGAGAAAGAATACATGACCTAGAATGAAAACCCTTAGTTTTGGAGAATTTCCAACTTTGAAATTGAAGGTTTGAGGACTTCATGGATGAAAAGTTAACTATCAATCAAAACTATCATACATTAATTGAAGATTCCTCGCGAATTTGGATGGAAAATATGAGTCCTTGAGCCCTAGACCTTGACTTCTTCTTCTTCTTCAATGGAGGTTTTACAGAGAAAATTATTTGGAGATGAGTTGGTTATTATTTTGGGTTTGGGAATTATGAATTGTAAAGGGGTGGTTAACGACTTAAAAGGTCTTAAATAGGTTTAATTAATCAATATAAAATGACCCCTAACTTAACTAACCACCCTAGGAATTTACCATATTGTCCCTCATTTGGCTGAATTGGGCAGATTGCAAACCTCACCCATGACCTAGGACTCACAGACCGTGAGTGGGGTCACGCCCTGTCCTGAAGGTCCATGGGTGGAGGACTGGGGCTTCTAAAATGGGATCTTGACTCACGAAGCCTCCCCACGAGTCATGGAGGGACCTACGCCCCGTAGGTCCCATCCGCAGGTCATGAAAATTTGGCAGATCTTTTATTCTTGGGGTTAGACTTTAGGGTCCTCCTCAAGGATCCTTGGTTGGTCCTTGGGGGCTCGTACCTTGAAGTTTAACCCCTAAACCCCTCAACCTAAGCTCGAGAAACCATTTTACACTTCTAAACCCCCACATCAAACTCAACAACTCACACGTAAGGCTATAGTTTCACTTACTAGTTTTCCGAGTCGTTACAATGAAGAACTCTGAAGATAGACTGAAAAAAAGTGAACTGAATAGTATAACATGTATGTATGCTTTAGCAACAAAACTTTAAAACTGAATATATGCAATAGTAAAAAATATTGAAAATAATATAATTTTACATTTTTTTGGTAGTTTCTCTAACATGCAACCATCACATGAGCCTCATGATGATACAAAATCGTGTCCACGTTGACAAAGCCATCCAGTATTGTGTCAGGATAAACGACAAATTCAACTATGAATCCAATGTCTAAACCCTTATCAGGGGCTTTTTAAGGAGTCGCCGGAAGCAACAACACTATCTTATGTTGGCACCATAGTTTTGGGATTTGGATTATTTGAACTCTTACCTAACGTGATGTCTAATACTACTCTCTAAATTATACATATGTTCAAAGGCTATAAACATATTCTACTTAAGAAAAAGTGTCCCACTTTTAGAGGAAAATTGATAATCTGATACTTTGAGTTTATACCCAATAATACTTCGTTAAAACAGAATTGATCTGAATTGTACTAACTTTAAAACTTGACTATGCTATCCTGAAAGTCTGACTAGAGGTGGAAATTAGGCAGGCTACGTCAAATTTGGGCGGATCATAACGGGTTAAGAGAACAATCGGGTCTAGATCCAACTCAACCCAAATTTATATGGATCAAAACGAGTTGGGTCCAAACGAGTAAGGTAATGGTTTGTTTATATAACGGGTCAAGGCCCAACCCAATTTTTAATAAACTTAATTGTTTTATGTGTTCTTTTAAACTATTTTAGTACCTAATAAAATTATATTTTTCTTTATTACGACTATATATAACATATCAAATTGAAAGAAAAAAAATTAAAAAATCTTTTGACAAAATTTCACATGAGTCGATTCGGGTTACATATCAACCTATTTTTAATGGATTCAAATGGGTTGAGCTAATGAATGGGGTGGTCAATCACCTGCCCAAACTTGAACGGGTTTGGCGAGTTGAGCGGGTTGGGCTTGATTTTGCCACCCCTAAGTCTGACTATGCTTTCTCCAATCTAAGATATGCTTTCTTTAAAGCTTCAGATGTGTTTTTTGTTTAACAAACTATCTATATTTTCTTTCCAGAAATATGCATCTTGATGCAAAATATACTTTCTTAAAAGTTTTCTAAAGTAATGCACATGAAGCAAAATATATTTTCTTAAAACTCTTCTAAAATAATTCGCTTGAAAGTAAATATACTTTCTTGAACTCTTTCTTGAATGACTTCTTTAAAATCTTGAAATATACTTTACTCGTGAAAACAATGCATAAGGAATAGTACGACAAGATTTTCAAATAAATTCAGTTGAGAAGGGGATTATATGATAGGATAGTATTAGGGGTGGGCATAAATACCGGAAAACCGAAAAACTGAACCGAACCGAACTAATTCGGTTCTTTGGTTTCTCGGTTCGGTGTCGATGTTATTTTTTCGAAAGTTCGGTTCTTTGATTCGGTGTTCAGTGTAAGGGTCTCAAAACTTCGATGCACCGAAGAACCGAACTTTTATTTTAAAAAAATAAAAAATAATTTTTTATATATATATATGGGCATTCTCTTAACTAAAAATTAAAATTCAACTAACAATTAAATCATTCATGAACAAATACATGTAACAACAAATGTACAATTCAATAGTTAACTTCAAATATTAATTTTCAAGAGAAACTCAAACATATTTCTACCAATGTACATTATGTAAAGGAACCGTCTTCGTACTTGTTTTTCTTGAGAAATAGTTGGAGGCACAATGTTCTTGATAAAGACAATATAGTCTTTTAGTTAGCATCATGAGTGTTCCACGGTGATATGCATTATTCCTTAACATAGTTTTAAATTTCTAAGTATCTTATACTTTATCCTTATTTTATTTTTCATTCGCACCGAAAAACCGATTTAAAAACACCGAATTAAACCGAACCGAAGTAGAAAAACCGAACCGAACCAAATTAATTTGGTTTAATATATGGTGCACACTTTTCTAAAATCAAAAACCGAAGAACCGAACCGAACGCCCACCCGTAGATAGTATGAATCCTAAATCAATCAAGGATTATCATCAAGAAATAGTAGAATTAATTCAATAATGGAATCAACAATGAACTCATTCAAAATAAAGGTATTGGGTAACAATCCTAGCTTTGATCTTTACTAACTAAAATTGTAGATGTATGGAGTGAGAAAAACTTAGTTTCTCACTATGATAGTTTTACATACTTTAAACGCTCCATAATCGTGAAATTGAATCCTAACTTGATGAAGACCGATAAAAAAATCATTTCTTGAAATTTTTGGATTCATTTCTTGAAAATCATATGCTCAAATGTTAATATTTATATTAAAGATTCGTGATTAGATGGTACAATTTCATTTGGAAAGCTTGAAATATTTGGAAAAGGGCTTACTTGACGAAGAACCTTGAAAGAGATTCCTAACTTGATGTTTTGTGAGAATTCTTGAGCATTGAAGTTTGAAAAGAAAATTAGAAGGTTTTATTGATAAAAACTATTTGTCTAACTTTTCTAAGACATTTTAAGGTAATTTAAATAACTTTCAGAGGGTTGAGAATAAATGTAACCTCATTTAACGAAAGATAGGCGAAATTTCATTCTCACAGTAACGAGTGGCAGCCTCATCTGATGAACCGTAGTCGCTCATATGACGAGTCATTGATCTAATCATTGGTTTCGAAAGACTAGAGCGTCTCTGTAAAATGATCATAGAGTTTTACTTCGAACTTGTATTTACGAACGATTGATGACGTTTGGAAAGAAGACTCGTAGAACTTTAATTGATAGGCCATATGGATCACCTAAATCTTCATGTTTAGAGAGATATGGTTGTTTGAAGTTGAACCTTTTATGATTTCATGTGAAAACTTAGCCGCTAGACAATCTTTGAACTCAACTTAGTTCTAGAAGTTCCTTATGATTCTAATTCATATTTAATACACATCAAATACTTAGGAATTTGTCCTAACACATATATATAATTAGAAGTCATAGAGTATGAGCCTATACATATACGAAGAATGGTTCAGATCTTAGCTTAGAAATTTTTGGAATGTTGCAATATCTTCCCCTTAGGATCATTCATCCACGAATGAAGTTAAACAAGAGAACGAAAAATGGGGAAACATCTCAAGTATACCTTATGAATTAAACTTACTATCAAAATCATAACGGTAAATAGGAAAACACAAGGCATGAATATAAACGTAGAATTTAAAACACTCAAACACATGGTATATGTGCTTATTTAGAAATGAGAGAAGGGTTATTACCTAAAATGCTTTAATAGAAATTTCTCATAACTTTTAGGGAACAGAACCATGGTTATGATTCGCATGATACATCTGAATGTGAATCACTAACAAGGTCTGAGTACCTAAATCAGTTGACATAGATTCATAATGCACCACTGATATAGATTTGAACATAAGCCACACTGTATATGAAGTAATTTGACATGAAACATCGGTACCTTGGGCATGAAACAAGAATAGGATTACTATGCCTTAAGCGATATGACTTATAGCTTTCAAGCTTAGCAATACTCCTTAACTACGCTCCTCTTACAGACTATTACACTTCATAAGTGTAACACCCCAAAAATTTCTAAGCTAAGACCCAATATATTCTTCATTTGCGTATAAGGTCATATAGGGTGATTCTTTAAGGTCATATAGGGTGATTCTTAAATTGTTCTTAGGTGATAGGGTTAATACTTTAGTGTGGGAATGGATTTGGATATGAATTTAGGTCATTAGAATCCGAGTTGAAAGCTTCCTTGGAGATTGAGTTTGATATAAGATTCTACTTAAGTCAAATTCAAATGATTATACCTCTAAGCACATAATATATTAGGTAGCCTATTTGCTATTACATTAAAGATTTATGAGTCTTTTTTCCAATGTTGTCAAGCTTGCCTTATTTCGTGTATGGAGTAAAAAGTTATGGTCGTTTTACTGAAACATGTCCGGGTTAGGAAATTCAGCGACGACACATACTCATTCGGCGATTCACTGAATGGGTTGGAGAATTGCCAAATTAACTTGCCCAAATATCCTGAAAATCGTAAGTCTATGTTTATTTGGGCGACCTAAAGTCCCATTGGGCGACTCACTGACTATTTTGGCAAGTAGACCTCCACATCACCGATTTGGTCGATGGGATTCATTAAAAGGTCATTTTTTCATTGTCCACTTACATTTATAAAAGGGTATTCTTGACCTTGTACCCTTAATTAACTTCTCTAAGTCAATATCGTAGCCTAATAACCTCCCCATTAACACCTAACACTTAAACAAATCGAATTAGCACTTTCTAAATTTTCTCAAAGAAGAAGTTAAGGATTTTCAACTTCAAGCCTTAGTTCAAGGTTTCAAGACAGCCTTATTTTCTCAGGTATGTAAAGTTATTCATAGTATTGGACTAGTTCATCCTCAAGTCCTACATCTCAATTCAATCAGTAGCAAGTTGAATGTAAGGTTCTGCCTCAATTTTATGAAATTCTTATATTATGAGATTGCGATATTTTATGCATTGAAATTCTTGAATTATTGTTCATGCATGTAGTTCTACATGAACCCTACTATTGATTTTTACTAAAAGTATTTTGAGCCAACAATTTTTCTTATAATGATTTTGGAACCTAAAGCAAGTTTAAGAGAAAAGTTTATAGCATTATTTTCAAAAACAGTTAAGAAAACTTAAACGGTTCTGAATGTATCATTGTTATAGTGAGAAAGAGAGCACTACTTTTAGAAAAGTATAAAGAGTTTTCAGAGTATTTCAAAAAGATATAGTACAACTTCAGTTACCTCTTAAAGAGGTCTTTCAAGAAATTATCTCAACCCAGAGAGTACTTTTAAATGAGCACAGTAATATATTTTGGAAATAGTATTGACCACCGATGTGGGATAAGAGTTGAGATAACTCAAACTCCATAACTTATGCCGCCAGTGTAGATAGGATTGTACCGCATGATGGGTGACTCCTCACCTGCCTCAAGAAGAATTTTTAATATATCCATCAGTTCAATTGCATTCTATACTCCGACAAGGTATAGGACGACTCTAGCAATGTGAGTAAGATGTTGTATCATCACAAGGCTCATAGTGATGGTTGTCGGTTAGAGAAACTCAATAGTAAAGTAAAGAGTAATTATATATAAATTTCAGTTCAGTTCAATAATTGCTATTATTGCATTTGATTTTATCTCAGGTTTATGTTTTACTTCAATTGAGTTATATTTAAGCCTTTTAGTTCAGTTATTGTTTCACTCAACCATATTACATACTCGTACATTCAATGTATTGATGTCATTTGTCCTTCATCATTTTATGATACAAATACAGGTATTCAGAATTATCAACAGGCTTTTCGTTAAGATCACCTAGTCACTCGTTAGCTTTTGGTGAGGCCTCCTAGCTTTGGGAGGACGCCAGTCTTTAGTTTACATTTAGTAATTATTTAATGTTGTCGTGGGTCTTGTACCGACGTCTATATTAAAACTGTAAAGGCTTCATAGATAGACAGTATTTGAGAATTTTTTTTAGTATTTTCCTTTTCATGTGTTTTTCTTAAAAAAAACTATATGTATTGCATTCATTATTTTCAGATAGTTTAGACTCAGTATTTGACTTAAATGTTTTTCATTCAGTGTTTTAAACTCATAAAAGTTGAATAATTCCACTAAGCAGTTACCTAGGCCAAGGGTTCTCTTGGGAAGCAATAATGGTTCTCGAGTGTTGACCACGTCCAAGGTGTAAGCTTGGGGCGTGACAAACTTAGTATCAGAGCCCAGAGTTCAAGGTCCTAAGATGTCTACGAAGTCGTGTCTAGTAGTCTTTTTTATCGGTGTGAAACTCGCCACATTTATAATAAGGAAGCTACAAGACATTAGGAATTGTCTCTTTTTTTCACACTCTTATTTGTGTGATAAAGTTTGACTCTATACGAATTTCTTCTAATTCATGCTTACGTGTAAAAAAAAATTAGATCATCCCTTCACGAAGAAATGTCAGAGGGTATCCTGCTAGGAGGAATGTAAATCCTCAGGAACTATTCATTCAAGCTGGACCAAAATGTCCCAATGCACATGTTGTACAACCCCCTCAAGACGATGTCACTAATGCTGAATTTTGGAATGCCATCCGGATGTTGGCACAGGCTGTGACAACACAGGTTGGTCGCCAATGAGCAAATTGTCATAATGTGGTTAATACGTCCAAAGTTTGAGAGTTTTTAGGATGAATATTGTCACACCCCGAGGATACCCGCTGGGTGTAAACACGGGACCTAAGATCATGAGTGACCCCAAGCTAACCCTAAGCTGGCATATTATAAGCAAACTAAACATATCTATGAAAAGATAACTGATGCGGAAGCTAAATCATGAGATAATGGAATGATGGGGAATACCCAATATTGGTCTAAATATATATAAAATTCTAAGAGTTTAGTTATACTAAACAATCACTCAAACACTAAAGATAAATCTAACTATGTCTGAAAAAGTCTCTACTGACTAGAGTTGCTGGGACATGTCCCCAGCTAACCCTAGAAAAATTGAAACTGAAATGAAAGACTAAATGTGAAAACATGTCTATTGTCCTCGAAGTATGAGGACTAACCACTGAAGCTGTTAAATAAGGATCAAGAACCGATCTACGTGTGATATGAATGATGAGAACCTGCACCTACATCATGAAAAGATGTAGCGCAGAGTATGCGTCAGTACTTGGAAGGTACTGAGCATGCATGATAGGATAAAAGCTGAACAAAACATATAATAGAACAAAGCATAACTGAGCAATGACATAATCTGAACATGATGAACATACTGATATATACTGAAAAGAATAAAACTGAATGCAATGACCAAGTACTGAACATCCTGAGACTGAATACTGAAGTATAACTGAAAACCTGGTCAAATGCACTAGAGTTTGACTTTGGGAGCTACTAATAACCAACATAAAACCACGTGAGCTAAACATGGAGTCCGATGTATACGCCCCATCGAGAGGACCCAATATACCTTGCCAGGGGTATAAATGCATGAATGTTTGATGTATACTCCCCATCAAGAGAACCCAATATACCTTGCCAGGGGTATAAAGGTGTGACTAGCGTGATCACTAAAACTGATGCCCAATAGAGGGGACTTAACCTATAGGGGCACATAGTTCTAGGACTATGAGGGTACGCTGAAAACCCAAGTCCACTCGATGCTAAGCCTACTCCCAACTGAAGATGTGTATGATACATTATGACTGAAAATACTGAATAGCTCAAAATACTAACATGCAAATCTGAGAATGTAATAATTATATACTGATAATGTGACATTCGAAAAACTGAAGCATGTATATATGTTTAACTAACCTAGCATGTGTATTTCATGAACTAATAGAATCTACACAACTAGGGTTCTGAGTTTCATGCAAAGAACTAAGCAAAGATTTCACGAAAACATGATAATCTGATTTTGGAATACTCTAACAGCTAAATCACAACTAATATCTAAGGTTTTAGAACCCTAGGTCTAAGTAAGATATAGGAATCAAGAATCTGACTGAATTCTAAGGACCTGGTGGACAAAAGGAATCCACCAGTGAAATCCCACATACTTGGTAATGAATTTCACGAAGAAATTTTTTGATCTCGGGGCTGGAACTGAAGAAAACATGTTGTGTTCTTGGAGGGGTTTGAGTCGCCTCTTTCTCCTCTTTTCCTCTTCTTGAACTCCTCTAAAAACCCTGAGTGTATTTTAGGAATAACTAAAACTGATTATACTCAGTTTAGACTCCTAAAACCTTATAAAAACTTTTAAATCTGATTGGGTAAGGAAAGGACCAAAATACCCCTTATATTTTCGAGTAACTTTCCTTATTTAGATAGCCCGACTTCAAATAGGCATATATCCCTCATACGAGCTCGAAAATTAGCAAACTCAGTGGCGTTGCAAAGAGGATTACAAGACCTTTCATTTGATATCTTATGGGTCTCCTAACTCATCATGCGCTAAAATTTATGGTCATTTGAAGCTGACCCAAAACTTTAAAAGAACTTAGGAATGACTTGAATGAACTCTCTTCTAAAACTCTAAGCGTATTTGGATTTATGAAAACTGACCCAAATCAGATTTTTCCACAAAATATTACTACAATTCGTTTTAAGTTGATTGGGTAAGGAAAAAGACCAAAATACCCTTCATATTTTCGGGTAATTTTCCTTAATTGGACAGCCTGCTTTCAAACCAGCATATCTCCCTCATACGAGCTCAAAAATTAGCAAACTCGGTGGCGTTGGAAAGAGGATTCCAAGACCTTTCATTTGATACCTTATGAGCCACCTAAATCATCTTGTACTGATAGTTATGGCCATTTAAAGTTGACCCAAAACTCATACTTAGCATAAGTTGCCAAAATTTCCAAATTTACTCTTTCCAAAAATAGTTTCTTTCTAATTCTAGTTCTTTCTAAGGCGGGATGTTACAGTGATACATCTAGTGACCTTAACACTTAAGAAATTTTTGAATTCCTCGAAAAAATCCTACTCACAATGAAGGATAGTTTGAGTCTTGGCTCAAAAAAAAATTTGGGGTGTTACAAATCCCCTAAAGGTCACTGGGTAAAGCTCAATGAAGATCCATAAAACTTCATGGATGAGCTTCATAAGGTGTTTGAGGTTATACATATTGCTAATGTGGAGTGTGTGTAATTGGCTACATACCAGCTTAAGGGTGTTGTCAAGATATGGTACGACCAGTGGAAGAAGACTAGGGGAGAAAGTGCACCACTCTTAGGCTGGACTGTGTTTGAGAATGCTTTCTTGGAGCACTTCTTTACCTGAGAGCTATGAGAGGCAAAGGTAAGAGAGTTTCTTAATCTGAAGCAAGTGTCTATGAGTGTACAGAAGTACAACCTTAAGTTCACCTTGTTATCTCGCTATGATCTTGAGAACTCGCCAGATGTTGTCATGGGTATGCTTAAAGTCTCATTTTTTTATGTTTATTCCTTACTTGATCTAGGTGCGAGTTTATCTTTAGTAACTTCTTATATAATCATGCAGTTTGGGACTTGTCTTGAACAACTTCTTGAACCTTTCAGTGTTTTGACACATGTTGTTGAGTCTATTCTAGCAGAAAGAGTCTATCATAATTGTACCATCCTACCATAAAAACACTATGATTAATTTAGTTGAATTAGACATGGTGGATTATGATGTTATTCTAGGCATGGAATAACTTTATGCTTGTTATTCCTCAATCGATTGTAGAACTCGAGTAGTCAAGTTTCAGTTTCCTAATGAGCCAGTTTTAGAGTAAGGGACTAATTCAGCAGAGCCCAAGGGTATTTCATATCATAACTTAAGGCCAGAAAGTTAGTCTCTAAGGGGTGCATCTATCACTTAATCGGATGACTCTAGTGTTGAGACACCACCTCTTTAGTCAGTCCAAGTCATGAGTGAGTTCCCAGAGGTCTTTCCAAACGATCTCGAAATCCCTCCTGAACGGGAAATACATTTCGGAATAAATATCTTTCTAGAAATTCAACCCATAACTATTTCATCATATAAAATGGCTCTAACTAAGTTGAAAGATCTAAAAGAGCAATTGAGACATCTACTTGATAAGCGTATTATCCGACCAAGAGTCTCACCTTGGGGTGCTCCGGTCTTATTCATGAGAAAGAAAGATGGTTTCCTTTGGATGTGTATTGGTTACCATCAGTTGAACGAGGTCACCATAAAGAATAAGTATCTCTTTCCTAGAATTGATGACATTTTCGACCAACTTCAGGGTGCCACTTGCTTCTCCAAGATAGACCTCATATCTGGATATCATCAGTTGAAAGTGAGAGAAAGTGACATCCCAAAGACAATATTCAGGACCTGTTATGGTCATTATGAGTTTCTTTTTATGACCTTTGGTTTGACTAACGCTCCTACAATATTCATGGATCTCATGAACAAAGTATTTAAGAAGTATTTGGATATGTTTGTTATCGTATTCATCGACGACATCCTAATCTAATCGAGGAATGAAGAGAATAATGTCAGTCATCTCAAAATAGTCCTCTAAACTCTTAAAGATCTAGAGTTATATGACAAGTTTTATAAGTGTGAGTTTTGGCTTAAATCTATGGCATTCTTAGGCCACATCGTGTCTAGTGAAGGAATTCGAGTCGACACTCAGAAGATTGAGGTAGTGCAGAATTGGCTCCGACACACATCCCCAACTGATATAAGGATTTTCTTCGGGTTGGTAGGTTACTACAGAAGGTTAATCGAGGGGTTTTCATCTATTTCATCCCCATTGATTAAGTTGAATCAGAACGAATCTAAGTTTCAATGGTCTGAAGCTTGTGAAAAAAGCTTTTAGGAATTAAAACTCGGTTAACTAATACTCCAGTGTTGACCCTACCAGAGGGTATCGAGGGTTTTGTCATCTATTATGATGCATCCAGTGTGGGGCTTGGTTATGTATTGATGCAGAATGGTAAGGTTATGATATGCCTCTAGGAAGCTTAAGATTCACGAGAGAAACTACCCGACTCATGATCTCGAGTTGGCAGCAGTAGTTTTTGCTCTCAACATATGGTGTCACTATCTCTATAACGTTCATGTAAATGTATTCACCGACCACACGAATCTCCAATATGTTTTCAGTTAGAAGGAGCATAATCTCAGACAAAGGAGGTGGTTATAGTTACTCAATGATTACGATATGAGTATCCTTTATCACTCGGGTAAGACTAACATTGTTGTGGATGCCTTGAGAAGGCTTTCCATGGGAAGTACTTCTCATGTCGAGGAAGGCAAGAAAGAGTTGGCTAAGCAAGTTCACAGACTTACACGTTTGGGAGTCCATTTGTTAGATTCTAGTAAAGGTGGAATTGTTGTGATGAATGGGGCTGGATCTTCATTATTGTTAGAAGTGAAGGATAAGTAAGAAAAAGACCCCATCTTACTTGAGCTAAAGGCAAATGTTCATAAGCAGAAGGTGATGGATTTTGAACAAGGGAGAGATGTTGTGTTGAGTTATCAAGGTATATTGTGTGTTCCAAAGGTGGATGAGCTCTAAGAGAGGATCATGGTAGAAGCCCATAGTTCCAAATATTTTATCCATTTGGGTTCCACACAGATGTACCATGACTTGAGAGAAGTCTATTGGTGGAATAGTATGAAGAGGTGTATTGCAAAATTTGTTGCTAATTTCCCAAATTGTCATCAAGTCAAGAATGAACAACAAAGGTCATGTGGTGTGGCTCAGAACATAGCTTTTGGGGAATAGAAGTGAGAAATGATTAATATGGAGCTTGCCGCGATCTAACATGCAACATGATTGGATTTGGGTGATTGTAAATCGGATGACTAAACCAGCCCATTTCTTGTTGGTAAAGACTAGAATTCCAGCAGAAGATTATGCCAGTTTCTACATCTATGAGATAGTCCGACTTCATGGAGTCCACTTGTCCATCATTTCAGATAGGGGTGCACAATTCACCACTCAGTTTTGGAAGTTGATTTAGAAAGGTTTGGGTTCGAAGGTATACCTTAGTACTTCTTTTCATCCTCAGACAAATAGTCAAGCAGAACGCACAATTTAGACCCTAGAGGATATGTTGAGGGCATCTATCATGGATTTCAAAGGTAATTGGTATGATCACTTACCTCTCATAGAGTTTGCTTACAATAATAGTTATCACTCCAGTATCTAGATAGCTCCTTATGAGGCTCTTTATAGGTGAAGATGTAGATATCTTATTGGCTGGTTTGAGATTGATGAAGATGATTTGATATGGCCAAACTTGGTTCATCAATCCATAGAGAAGGTGAAGATTATTCTAGAGAGGATGAAAATAGTGCAAAGTTGTTAGAAATCCTATACAGGTGTTAGAATAAGAGATTTGGAGTATGAGGTTGATGATTGAGTCTATTTGAAGGTTTAACCTATGAAGGGTGTTATGAGGTTCGATAAGAAAGGAAAGCTTAGTCTCTGATATATTTGTCCTTACATGATATCACAGAGCATTGACACTGTAACTTATGAATTAGAGCTACCACCAGAGTTAGCGGTTGTACATACACTATTCCACATCTCCATGCTAAAGAAATGCTTGAGCAATCCTTCTATTGTTGTGTCTACACAAAGTATTAGTCTGAAAGACAGTCTGTCTTATGAGGAAATTCTAGTCCAAATCCTTGATCATCAGATTTGCAAATTGAGAACCAAAGAGGTGGCATCAGTCAAAGTGTTATGTAGGAATCACCTTGTTGAAGAGGCTAATTGGGAAGCCGAAAATGATATGAAAACTAAAATACCCTCATCTATTTTCCTCCGATTCAGATCCAGTTCAAGGTATTAACTCTTCCTAAAGTACTAATTCAGTTCAGTCACTCCTTCAATGTTCTGAGTTCATGTCCACACCAGCTTAAGATTAGAAGTCTCACATCGGCAAAAACATAAGAGAGATATTAAGTATATAAGTACACAGGTCTTATCAATAAGTGACGTGTTTTAAAGTTGTGTGGGCCTAGGACCAAAGTGGACAATATCACTAGCGGGCTGGGACATTACAAATGGTATCAGAGCCACTATGTGTCAGCCTTGTCGATGTGGGACAGGGTTCAGTTGAGTTTAGGCAAATCTCGATAAGGTAGAGAAAACCTCAGTGTTGAGTCTAGGCAAATCTCATTTAGTGGAGCAAACCTCAACGAGGGAGATGAGTCCATAGAGGAGGTGTATGTGACTACCCAACTTAAGATTAGAAGTCCCACATCGGCAAAAACAAAGGAGAGATGTTGGATATATAAGTAAGCAGGCCTTACCAACTAGTGACGTGTTTTAAAATCGTGTCGGCCTAGGCCCAAAGTGGACAATATCACTAGCGGGCTGGACCATTACGGTTCATGAGTTTTTACATGCACTTTGCATTACATTGGGTTGTTAAACCTTTAGCTATCCTTTCCATTCTCAGTTCAGCCATTATTCGAGGACAAATAATTTCAAGGGGGAGATATTGTAACACCTCACTAATCTAACACCCGAGTCATTCTTGATTTGCGTATTAGGTCATATCAGGTGATTATTAAATCTTCCTTATGTTCTAAGGTCAATCCTTTAGTGTTGAAATGAATTTGGATAAAATTAGGTCACTAGAACCCCCTAGCACAAAGTTTAGTTGAAAGCTTCCTTACCGATTGAATTTTGATATAAGATTCTACTTATGTCAATTTCAAATAATCATATCTCTCATCACATAAATAATTAGGTGTCCAATAACCTATCAAATTAAAGTTCTATGAGTCTTCTTTCCAACGCCACCAAGTTAACCTTTTTTCAAGTTTGGAATAAAATGTTATAGTTGTTTTACAGGAACATGTCTAGGGTAGGAAATTCTGGGAAGATACCTACTCATTCGGCGATTCACCAAATGGGTTGGTGAATCGCCGAATTAGCTCGCTGAAATGTCCCGAAAACCTTAAATCGTTGTCTATTTGGGCGATCTAAAGTCCATTGGGGGACTCATCGACTATTTTGGTGAGAATACCTCCAGATCGCCAATTTGGTCAACAAGATTCATTAAAATGTCCTTTTTTATTTTCATGGTCGTTTTACGTTCTCAAAAGGGTATTCTTGACCTTTTATCCTTCAATTGACTTTCCTAAGTCTATCTCATAGCCTACTAACCTCCCTATTTATGCCCTAACCTTAAAGAAATCAAATTTGTATGTTCTAAGTTCTCTCAAAGAAAAAACTAAGGTTCTTCACCTTCAAGTCTCAGTTCAAGGTTTCAAGTTTGTCTCATCTTCTCAGGTAGGGGTATACATAGGTCGGGTTGGTTTGGTTTTTTATTTAAAAAAACCAAACCAATTGTGTCTGTTTATTAAATCTATAAACCAAATCAAACCAATATAAAATCGGTTCTTTCGGTTTCAGTTTTAGTAGATTCTTTCTGTTTTGTCGGTTTATTGGTTTTCTCAGTTTTTTTAAAGAATATTTAGGTTTTACGATAGGAGAAACCAATATTCATCTATCCATATTCATTTTGTACAAGGTGGAGGTGTTTTTAGTACAGGGAATTGGCTTTATTCTACATTTCGACAACTATCATTGTATATGACCTGCACTCAATGTAGCAATATGTTTATCTACCCATCTGCAATATGTTTTTAGGACTTAGGAGCGTACAAATGAACAAAGCTTTGTACCTCCATAACCCATCATCCTGACAACTGCTCAATAACCATTTCATTTCAATCGAATTTCTCCAAGTTTTGATTATCAAGATCCTCACATGATCAGCAGGAGCAAAATTCTTATAAAAAATAAGTCTATTTAACATTGAAAATTAAAAACATAACAATTCACATCATGTTTGTAAAAAATCCTCCTAGAAACCCAACAAAAGAACTACGAAGCTATTCCAACAATCTTCAACCACCATGATGCAGCTGCATATTTTCTTCATCCAAACTAACATATACTAAAGGTCACCTAGACATACAATCTAAAAGAAAGAAAATTATCAGCACGTGAACGAGTAACTAGACTTATAAAATTAACTTTGTTAGATATTAAAGAACTGTAAAACGGTATTTCAATAAAGGGAAAGAAAATACCTATTTATCAAAAGAATTGCAAAAAGTTATTTCATTAAACTAATCGATACTCAAAGGAGCACATGGACATTTTGAAAGGAAAATAATTATTAGCACATAAATGAGTAATTAGATATTGAATCACTTGTCAACTCAGCTTTGTTAGATAGCAACTAGCATAAAGTTGTTTTCAAAGTAGAAAATTAATAGCAAAAATGGAAAATTAAGAATTAAATTAGTAAATTACCTTTTTCAACTTCTTCAATTTTCTGAACTTCCTCCAAAATAATCTTGAACCTTCCATTCTTTAGAAGGTGATTGTATCCATTGTTGAGTGCAAATAAGAGCTTCTACTGTCTTTGGTGATAAAGAACTTCGATATGAATCAAGAATACGACCACTTGTACTAAAAGTTGATTCAGATGCAACAGTGGACACGGGAATAGAAAGAACATCCCTTGCCATTTTTGAAATAGTTGGATATCTACTCGATGAAACTTTCCACCAAGTAAAGATATTAAAATCTTTTGGCTTTTCTACTTTATCCATCAAATATTGATCAAGCTCAGATTTTTTTCCAGTGTTTTCCTAAAATCCTCCCATTGAGAATGCAATTTATTAAAATCCTCCTCTTCTAAATGTTTCTCCTATTGAGAATGCAATATATCATCAACTTCATCCATCATGTTAGTGTCACCTCCAATATTATCAGTAAAAGTTCCAGTCGAAGAATCATTATAGTGATTATACAAGCGTTTCAAGACACCTTCCATATTATCTGCCTTTAATTTTCACAGTAAAGAGCCATATGATTTGCTAAGAATAAAATTGGCATATCACATCTTATACCTAGGATCCAACACAATAGCAATGAACAACAACATGTTCAAATTCTCAGGTTTCTCAATATTCTCCCAATATTTATCAAACTTAACCTTCATCCTTCCAGCCATGTCCATCAAAATAAGATCTTCACTACAAGAGTATTTCAGTATAGAACTTCGAACATTAAAAAATTCATGGAAGAATAAATTTGAAGTAACATATAAGCTCCCTGAAAATTTTAAAGTAGAGTGATAGAAGATTTGAAGAAACTTTATAAAACCTTTCACAAGCTGTCAGTCATTTGTAGTTGGATGTCCTTTCAATTCACTTTGAAAACAATACTTTCGATAGTTATGATCATCCACGTACATTCTTGCGAAGTCATTTTCAAAATTTACAGTAGTTTCTAACATCGTATATGTAGAATTCCACCTTGTTTCAACATCAAGACTTAAGAGACCATGAGTGTCTAGCTTAGCCTTCTCAACATATGACTCGAAAGAGGCAAACCTAGAAGCAAAAGACTTGACATATTTCACTGCATTTTTTATGCGAGAAATTGGCTCAATTTGTTCATCTAGACCTTCTTTTACAATTATGTTCAAAATATGAGCATTACATCTAACATGCAAAAACTCATTTCTCAATATGACCCATTTCCAATCATCAATATGTGCCTTTAAATGCTTAATGGCAGCATCATTGGCAGATGCATTATCCAGAGTCACTGTAAACAAGTTTTCAATTTCTCAATCCAACAAACATACTTCAATACCTTTAGCTATAGTCTCACCCTTGTGATCCGGAGTTTGGAAAAATTAAGAATCTTCTTCTGTAAGTTCCACTCATTATTAATCCAATGAGCAGTCACAATCATATAAGTCAAATTTTGAAGTGACGTCCATGTATCACTAGTAATACATATATGTTGATTTTTGACAAGTTTTTTAAGCTTCTCTTTATCTTCTTGATAAATCTTCAAACAGTGTCTAGCCACAGTTACCCGTGAAGGTAATTCAAAATTAGGCAAAGCTTTGGCCATCAATTTTTAAAACATTCCCCGTCAACAACTTTAAATGGTTGTTCATCAATAATGACAAATTCAGCGATGACCCTCCTGATATCCTCCACATTGTGCACAACCTTTTCAATAGAACTTGTCCATTTTCTTTTCCCTCTACTTTGATAGGTATAGATTTCAAAGTTGTTTGCCTTCTATCAACAAATCTAAAGGGAGATTTGAGCCATTTATCATTTAAATGTGACCACAATACAGAAGTTCCAATTGTTTTTGTCTCAACAGCAAAATATTTTACACAATAGTTACATTTTGCTCTTCATTACCTCATTTAGCAATAAATTTAGCAAAGTGATCCCAAATATGTGACGTTTCTCTTCCAGTATTACCATATGTAGCTTTGGAATCTATAGGGGTTGTTATTTTTTGCTTTCTAGGAGGAGTGTGGAGATGAGGAGTGCTTTTACCTTTCTTTTGAGGTATTGATACCCGGACGACTGTCGATAATCATTTCTACATCTACTCCAGTCGTAGTCTCCATCTAAGAAAGTGAAACACTAAAAATTAAGACTTGTTGTAGCAGCAACCAGTAACGATTCAAAATAAGGTTACTCTTTGTGAAATAGTATGCCTTGTTTGAAGATATTGTAAGTGACGATTTTCATTTATAAACTCACATTCGCAAGAAAAAGAAAGACGAAAACAAACCTAACTATCACCAAATAGATGAGCTGATGAATGAGGAGAATGAGAAGATAGAGGATTGAGGAGCTCTCTGGAAAGTGGAAAGATTGGAAAGTAGAAAGTCAGAATAGTGACTAGTTTCTAGGGTTTAAACTTTAAAGTGTATATTGGGCTTGGATCGTTTAACCAATTAATGGACAACAAGACAAGTATATATTATGATTTACAAGTTATAAACCCAAATATGAATATATATCTAATTTGTACATATTGAAAATTAATAAAAATAATTTAAAAATATTTACAAAAATAGATTATATGAATATTTTTTATGTATAAAAAGTTAAAAGTATATATGTATTATGTCGGTTTGGGTTGGATTCGGTTTGACTTTTTTTTTATTAATACCAAACCAAACCAAGAATGGTGGGGGTTTTTTCAACACCAAATCAATCAAACCAAACCATAAGTCGGGTTTTTTTCTTGGTTTGACTTGGTTCATCGGTTCGGTTTGACTTTACGGTTTGGTCTGTACACCCCTATTCTCAGGTATGTAAGGTTATTCATAGTGTAGGACTAATTCATCCTCACTCCCTACATCTCAATTCAGTCAGTAGCAAGTTGAATTTAGGGTTCTTCCTCAGTTTTATGAAATTATTATATTATGAGATTGCGATACTTTATGCATTGAAATTCTTGAATTATTGTTCACGCCTATAGTTTCATATGAACCCTACGTATTGAGTTTTACTAAAAATATTTCGAGTCAAAAATTTTCCTTACATTGATTTTGAAACCTAAAGCAAGTTTAAGAGAAAAGTTTAAAGCATTATTTTCAAAAAGAGTTTAAGTGAACTTAAATGGTTTCAAATGTATCATTATTACATTAAGAAAGAGAGCACTACTTTCAGAAAAGTATAAAGAGTTTTTAGAGTATTTCAAAAAGAATTAGTACAACTTCAATTACCTCTTAAAGAGGTCTTTTGAGAAATTATCTCAACCAGAGAGTACGTTTAAATGAGCACAATATTATATTTTGAGAGTAATATTGAACACCGATTTGGAGTAAGAGTTAAGATAACTCAAACTCCATAACCTACACCGCCAGCGTAGATAGTATCGTACCGCAAGATGGGCGACTTCTCACTTGCCTCAAGAAGGCTTTTTAATGTATGCATCAATTTAGTTGCGTTCTATACTCCGGTAAGGTATAAGGAGACTCTGACAACATGGGTAAGACGTTGTATCATCACAAGGCTCATAGTGATGGTTGTTAGTTAGAGAAACTCCCTAGTAAAGTAAAGAGTATTATATATAAATTTCAATTCAGTTCAGTAATTGTCATTATTGCATTTTATTTGTGAAGCTTAAATGATTTTATCTCATGTTTATGCTTTACTTCAGTTGAGTTATATTTAAGTCTTTCAGTTCAATTGCTATTTCACTCAATCATGTTATATACTTGTATATTCAATGCACTGGTTTCATTCAACATGCATCATTTTATGATGCAGATACATGTATTCAGGATCATCAATATGTGTTTCGTTGAGATCACCCAGTCACTCGTCAACTTTTGATGAGCCCTCCTAGCTTTCGGAGGTCTCCAGTCTTTAGTTTACTTTTAGTAGTTGTTAAAGGTTTTCGTGGGTCATGTCTCGATGCCTATCTTAAAACAGTAGAGTCTTCATAGATAGACAATAGTTGAGAATCTTTTTCAGTATTTCTCTTATCATGTGTTTTGCTTAAAAAAAACTATATTTATTGCATTCAATATTTTCAAATAGTTTAGACTCAATATTTGACTTGAACGTTTTTCTGCAATGTTTTAAACTTATAAACGTTGAATAAGTCTTCCGCTAAGCAGTCAGCCAAGCCAAAGGTTTTCCTGGAAATCAATAATAGTTCTCGAGTGTCGGCCACGTCCAGGGTATAGGCTCAGAGCGTGACAATAAGCTACTACCTATCTTGTTATCATCTTCATTAGCAGCGATTATGAGTATGATTTCTAGTTAGCTTTTAACTCAAAGTGGCAGTGCTATCATGTTCCTTATAATATGTTGTATCTTGATTTATTTTGAGTACTCCGTGTTTTGATACTCATACAACACTTCTACATATTTTTATAATGCAACACCTAGTACGAATCATCTCTGCTGGTCCTTAATCATTCGAAGTCGTCGTTTTTGGATTGTGATGAACTCTTGGCATCCAGAGACTTGTTGCTCCTTCTTTTGTATTGTCTATGTATCTTGTATTTTGTTAGACATACCTATTATATATATCTCTATTCTTATACTTTAGATGCTCTTGTACCGTTGACTCTAGGTCCGCTATTTAATTTTTTGTGTATTCGTTTTTTTTATCACTTTCATATCCTTATTGCATTTTTGAATAGTTTTGTACATATTTATGTCATGGGTCCCTTTCTTGTCTTATTATTGCTTCTCCATTAGTTATTTCTAATTTTACTTATCTTGTGTTAATTAAGTTTTGTCTTACCTACTGAGGGTTTATGATAGGCATCATCATGACCCGATTTCGCATCGTAGTATTATGATTAGATTTTTTTTCCAATAACAAATCAAATCACATTTTCAAGTTCTTTTTTTTTATTTGATTCAGATTATCAATTTGATATAGTTTTATCAATTTTTCTTATACACCCTATTTGCATGTACGGATTTTAATGGTCTTATTTTTTATTGAACTTATATGTTTCTAAAAATATCTTTGTCCCACAATTTTAATGAAGGAAATTTTTGCAAAAATTAAAAAAATGAAAATCTTAAAAAAGTGTTTGATCAGTCCACATTAATTTTATACAAAAGTTATGATATTAATATTGAATTTAATTTTGTTAATTCTCATGGATGTGCGAAGTGTGATCGTGTATATTAGTAATACAATACAATACAATATTTTATAACCATCCAAATAGATTGTTAGCAGTTATGTGAGTTGGCTAGCTAAATTTTCATTTTGTTACTAAGAATTTGATTTCTCACTTTGTAATTCTTTCCCTCATCACCCTATCCTCATTTTTTTAAAATTGTTAAGTCCTAGTGTTTTTTTCCAATCCTTTCATCATTTTCGCTACAAAAAACCAAAAACAAAAAAAACAAAAAGGTGAGCAATTTTTTTTGGGGAAATTACCATTTTATATTTTTGAGAATATTTGCACCATGTTATCTATATTTTGTATATAAACACCTTTTATATATTTTATACAAAGTTGATATATTATAAATTATGATTTTCCTCAAGTATAAAATTGTATAATATTATAGAATATTGTATATTGAGTTATGTGAAAATATTTTGAAAAGGTATACAATAAAACCTCACTAAATTAATACTCGATAAATTAATAACTTCTTTAAGATAATATTTTCCTCCGATCCAGACTTGGACCAATGGAAAAAATCACCCATTTCGATAAGATAATATATTATATTTTCAGAAGACCCCTATATAAATTTATGATCCCATTAATATTACAAATTAATAATTCTTGATAAGTATAAATATATTTAAGACAATTTAGTGAAATATGATTCTATTGTGTTTTATTTTTTGTTAAAATTTAAATATAGTTGAAGCTCATCTCTAACTTTTCTTATTTCGTTCAAAAGTTTCGGTGTTGCCACGACTGCAAATCTTTTTGAGTGCATGTAGAATGATTTCTTGTACTCACATAATGCTTTACATATTTGATCCGTCATTATTGATTCTATGACACTTTTTAAATGAGAAGTCATTTTTGGATATGATTTCAAGAAATTTCCTATATATTTGTATACTTTATTCTTTCACCATCATACATTGAATATTTTTAGTAAAGATACAATGAGTAATATTTTATTATTAAGAAACAATGAACATTATGTATAATGAATTATTTTTACGATAAATTATTGAATTCTTGAATTTATTTTACAATGAATCATTTTGTTATATGATACATAATTTAGTAAGATATAATTGATTTTGATGTATTCATTGTATTTTATGTATAATAATTTTTTTAATTATGATACATAAATTAGTAAGATACAATAATTTTGATATAATCAAACTTAATCTTTATTGATTTTCAAAACCCTTTTTAAATTAATAAATATTAATTTATTGATTAAATAATATATCTAGAAAATAATAATATTTCATAGTCCACCAATATTAGTTTATTGTTTTTTTTTTTTTTGAAAATTTTCCTTTTTGTCTTTCAAAAACAAAAACAAAAAAGAAGACAGGCTGAAGAGGCGTATATTACAAACGCCCCCTTTGAAATCTTAAAATCTCTCAGAGAGCACACACTTGCCGGAGTTGGAACTAAGGTGAAGCTTAAAGTGCAATTCGTCTTCCTCATTCTTCCACTAAGCAGATGGAGAAACCCGAGTAACCCTCCTTATTTATTTTCCCCTAATTATTTTGGTATAATTTCGATCTTTAATTTGCACTTTTTTGAGGGGTTGTAGGGTTATTAAACCCTTTATTTTTTCATTAATGGAGTTTTGCTGTAAGTATTCGTATTCACGTTGATGGAGTAATTAACTTGGTGATGTTTACATTGTTACTAATGAAATGTAACTTTTTTTTTTATCAATAAGATAGTATGTTTGTAATTTTTGGACTAGCAGATGTTATTGCTATAGGATTGATTAAATATTCCTGAAACGTTTATCAGCCGTCAGCAGGTTTATGAGGTTCTGTTTGGGGTAAATACTTACCCGCACCATGTGTTTACACCAAACCTATTCACTTATCATGGTTAAGTTTTTACCTCTCTTCGGAATTAGTAATCCTGAATCCAGGTCGAATAACACATTTAATGACATCTCCAGCAGGAAAATTGTGTCCTTGTTAACTGTGTGCATGTAGCAATCTAACACTTAATGCTTTGTAGCTCTTAGTTTTGACATTGCAACTTATATCATATGGTGTTTCTTTCAAGAACTTGAGAACTTTGTCACTAACTCAGCTAGGGAATGGAGAAAAATAGTACTAAATGGGAATGTTATAGTATTTGTTACTGACATTCCTTTTAAAAAAAGGATAAACACAAGAAAATTTTTAGATAAAAGACCTCCATTAATGTTTTCATGTCTGCATTTAATAAGGAAAAAGAATTTTTCTATCTCACTTTTGAAAGCGTGTTCTAATTGATTGAAACTGGTGGCTTGTTTTGTCGAACAGGAGGCTGTAGATTTGCTTACCAGCTCAGGACATTAAGAGCAGTTCATCCCAGTTATATTGTTTTTCTGGATTTATGGTATTGCTTGGGTGAGCATTTCCTGGTGGTTGAATCGGATCTGAAATGTTTACTTGCTGACACGGTTATCTTCGAGGTATGATTACATTCTTAATTGAAGGGTGAAACAGGCACAATGTATTCTGTTTGTGCTGTAGGAATTAACTCACTCATGCTGCACATTTCCGTGATGACCTGGATTTGTATTGAGTAGACAGTGATATGCAATCTCATGTTTATTTCTTAGGCATATCTGAAAGTGTCACCATGCCTCGTAAGGTAAATTATGGAGTTGATTATGAAGAAGACTTTTATGACTATGAAGATTACAATAATGACTATGACGATGGATATGAATATGCAGAGAAAAATGGTGAGTGTCCCTCCAGCCCTTCTCAGTGCTTCATATTTAAAGATGTACTCTGCCCAGAAAATGTTAAATCTTATATTAAGATTACCACTTCATGATAATTCTGTGGTAACTGCTAACAGGGATTTGTGAAAGGATAAATACTTCTTCACTTACTAAAACTATATATGGGCTATGGCATATCAAAAGCTTAACTACTTAGATGGCTCTTAAAAAGTTCTGCCAGCTTCCAATTTAGATGACACTATATTCTGTTTTGAAATGTTTTAAATTGCTTGACGCTTCCACAAGTAAATGTATCTTATACAACTTTCACCTCTTTCAAGGATTCTGAACAATCAAAACTTAAAACCCCAATATGATGTTTCTGTTGTCAGATTAACCTCCTAACTACTAATATACTGCATCTGTCCAAACTAACCAATATTATATATATAAATAAATTGAACTCATGAAATTTCTGCACCAAGTCAAATTGTGACATAAATGAGCGCAAAGGGAATATTTGTTTAATTGTAGAAAATTTCCATTTGATTTTTTGTAAATTTTCATGTTTTTAGTTACTTTACCAGGACTATTGGTCTTGGCAGTAGTTTATGCCCCTTATATACCTAAAGCTTAATTTTAAGGAACTCAATATGTTATTTATGGTTTGCTATAGGAAGGGCACCAGAAACAAATACAAAGCAGGAATTGGTCAAGGTTGGCATCTGGCGTTGTTCCATTTGCACATTTGATAACAGAGCTAGTATGAACGTGTGTGATGTATGTGGAAATCCCAAACAAGAACCAGTTAAGGCTGGGGTGTGGTGTTGTCCCATTTGCACATTTGATAATGAAGATACCACAAATTTATGTGATATGTGTGGGGTCCTGCGTAACCCATTGATCAAAGGTTGTGGTGGTGGTGGTGGCAAAGCTAGCGCAGGTTAGCAACTGGCAATATGTCTCTTACAAATTTCACATTGATAAACATACAGTTTTCTTTTTGAGGGCTGGAAAGAACTGTTTCTGACTTTCTGTAGATAATAGTTTTGTTGCATTTTTATTCTCCTTGCGTATTTTCCTCCACTCAATAGATAGTAATAAGTAATGTGGTTGTAAGTTTTTTTGTGCGAGTTCTCCTTTTTGTTTCGGTTACTTAATTTTAAGACGTCATAATGGTCTTTACGCAAATGCCTTGCATCATCCATTGACAATGGTACTTATATTTTTCCATTTTGGTAGTTCTTAGTGAATTTCACTTGCTTCTTCATAGAGTAGATTATTTCCTTCAATTGGTGGCATATGCATAGTTTCTAGGGTGGCTATAATGGCCAAGTATCTCTGCCGCATTGGAAACCAAAAATGTTGTTCACTTCGAAGCACAGAACTTTAAGGAAAAAAAAGAGGACCGTTAACTTCGATGAGCTTTGATATATTTGTGGTACTTTGTCAAGAGGTGGGTTGGTGAGAGGGGGAGAAGGGGGGTGTATAAGGGTTTTTTAGTTATTACATTTTGGATACACAGGGAACTATTGGTATTAATCAGACTAATAAACTTTTAATAGTTGGCCTTTATCAAGAAGGGCAATATTAGCCCAATTCAGGGACATCAATGATTTCAACAATTAATGGAGGGCAAAGTTAGACCAGTTTTTACATAATTCAGTCGCAAATTTGGACTTTTTTCCCCTGACAAACTAAAAACCTCCCTTTTGTGTGGAAGTACTAAGGCTAAGGGTGGATCTTGAGTGAGAAACGATAGGTTAATTTGGATGTTAGTCCTAGAACAAAGTCATAAAAATTTATCCCCTTCAGCAAGAAACTTCTACTCGTTGGGAAATATGATTCTTAAAGCGTGCTTGTTGATTGATTTAATCAATTAACATGACTTTAGGAGATTTTATTTTTCCTTTTCCTACCGTAATCATTTCTCTTCTTTTTGGAAAATAGTAATGTGGTAATCTTCTAATGCAGGGTAGTTACTAAGTTCAAAAAAATATAAAATCTTCTGATGTGGGGGACCTTCAAAAGTAGAAACAGAAAAAGTATACTTGCAGAGATCCTGAAAAATCTACAAGCTGTTCAGTTTCTTCTTAACCTATTTCCTTGCACCAAATATAAATAGATACAATACAATTCCACTTAACCTTTTGAATGGAATTGGAAATATCTTCAAAATTTCTACTATTCCTCTCTCTCCAAACTCTCCACCATATGCAATGTGGGGTTATTCTCCACATTCCTTCTGGCTCTTACTCCCCCCTCTTCTAATCCAACAACTCAACGAATCTGTAGTATGCTCAGGCATAATAATTTGTGAATGGATAACGACACAAATATATGTATAAAAGATTTGATGTTTATCTTGAATTCAATAATTAATCTGTCAAAATGGGTGTGTTTTGTTCACACTAGGAATTCTAGGAAACTTGATCCTAGAGCCCTTAAGTGTGTCTTTTATGGGTGTTCTCCTACACAGAAATGGTACAAATGCTATCATTCTCCCCTAGGAAATTTTGTCAGTGTGAATGTTTCTTTTCGGGAGTTTGATCCTTATTTCAGTATTACACAATCACTTCTTCAAAGGAAGAGGAATAAAGAGGAAGAAATGATTCTCCCTGGTTCCACCATTGAAACCCCTTCCACAGGGGAAAGTGAAGTTGGAGAAAGAATTTAGGGAGAGATTGTTGGG
This sequence comes from Solanum tuberosum, assembly GCF_000226075.1. NCBI lineage: Eukaryota > Viridiplantae > Streptophyta > Magnoliopsida > Solanales > Solanaceae > Solanum > Solanum tuberosum. The sequence goes on along the minus strand of NW_006239085.1, from coordinate 668,358 downwards.
CATTTGGGTCTCGTTCACATTGCCGGTCCCAAGCCCGGATAAAGCAGGAGGATTGCTGAGGATCAATTGGCAACCACCTTTACTTCATAAAGGTAGGGATAAGAATGCGTACATTTTACCCTCCCAGACCCATTTGTGGGGTTAGACTGGGTTTGTTGTTGTTATTGTTGGGGGATTGGATAGGCCTAATTTGATAACTTACTCAATGAGAAATAGAGTAGCAAAAGCCATCATGCAATCTGCCGAAGCTGCTAGGTAGCTCACCCCAAGAATGATTATTGTAGTACTAAATTCGTATATATTTGATATTTGTGGTAAACTGTGCGCTTCACTTCTCACTAATCGCTTCAATCTACATGCACCTTGTCGCCTTTTTGCGCTTTTCGTTTCTGAAAATACTACTAAAAATAGCAAGGATGGGTGAGCTTAAATCTATGAAGAAGGTTGGTATTATTTAGAGAGAGTTAGTGACTGGTTGCATACAATGCCTTTGGTCTTTTAATTTTCTCATTCAGATGAAATTATTTTGATTCATTTCCTTTCCTTATCTCGCTTTCCAGTTTAACATTATTTAAGTCCTTCAAAAAATTTCTCCTTTGTCCTGATTTTCTGGGATAGCTCTTCATGAAGTCCCTATTCCATATTCATAATGAAGTAGAAACTACACAGATCATTCAGTGGCTATATTATGCTTCTTTGTCCTAATATTTTATTAGAATCTTTAGGAGGTGCTTTCTAGGACCTTGTTCATTGGCTGTAATTTTTTATAAAGTTAAAGTTGTATTCTTCAGCATTAAGGGTATGCTGGCTACCTCCAAAAAGTTACAAGTTAAATCCATAATTACAAAGATCCTAGGAAATCTACCAACTGTTCTACTTCTTCTATACCATCTTCTTTACACCAAAAAAACAACATGTTAATGCAATTTTCTTTAACTTTCTGAATAGTGTTAGTAATATTCTCATGACACCTAAGGTTTCTTCTCTCCAAATAGCCCACCAGACACAAGTAGGTACTATAGACCACCATCGTTTTTGGGTCTTGCTCCCCCCCCCCTTCTCATCCAGCAGCTCAAAAGATCAGCAATATGTTCTGGCATCACCCAGGGCTCTTGAGAAATGCTGAGAACCATGTGCCACACCTGAACAGTAACCCTACAGTGTAGGAATGAGTGGCTGTTAGTTTCTTCCTTCTCATGACAAAAAAATCATCTGATCTGGAAGCCTCTTTTCTTGAGTTTTTCCTGAGTGAGATATGCCCTTCTGGTGACCAACCAGGTGAAGCATTTCACCTTGGTTGGGGTGTTGCCCTTCCATAGTTGTTTCCATGGACCAAGAATTCCCCCCGAGTGAGTCATAATCTCTCTTATACAGTCTACACACAGAGAGCTTGCCATCTGAGTCGTGTTTCCATCTTATACCATCTGCTTCTGTAGTAAGGCCCGTGAATTCACCCAATCTGAGTAACAGTTCAACAATTCTATCCACTTCCCAATCATTTAGATTTCTCCTGAAGGTGAGGTTCCATCCCTGAGGGGACCAAATCTCAACAATTTTAGCATCAGAATTGGTGCAAAAAGAAAAGAGATCGGGGAAGACTGAGTTTAGACACTCTTGTCCTTCCAAAAAAATATTTTGTTACCCTCTCCCACCTTGACCACCAAATTCTCCTTTAAACTAGGCCATAAATTTCTGATTGATCTCCAAACTGATTCCCCATACGTGCTATCTACTACATTAGACACCCACTCCTCAGTCTGCCCATACTTCTTGAGAATTGCTCTTCTCCATAATGCCTGATCTTCAACCACAAATCTCGAAAGCCATTTAGAAAGTAGACTTTTTTTCTGGACCCTCAGATTTTTTATGCCAAGCCCTCCTGTCTTCTTGCTTAGTAAGGCTGTCTGCCATTTAACTAAGTATATTTTTTTTTCCTTTGTTCCCCGACCATAGAAAATCATGCCTCAATTTATCTAACCTCTCTTCTACCTTTGCTGGTAAAGGGAAAAGTGACATAACATATGTAGGCAACGCATCCAGGACCGAATTGATCAGAGTGACTATTCCTCCCAGAGATAGATAGTTTGCCTTCCAATTAGCCAACCTCTTCTCTGTCTTCTCAATGATTCCATCCCAAATCTCAAGCTCCTTGTGATTATTCCCCAAAGGCATTCTCAGGTAAGTAGTTGGTAAGTGCTCTATCTTGCATTGCAAGATGCTTGCCAACAACTGAATATTTGCCACTTCCTTGATTTGGAAGATGCTGTTTTCCCCCAATTCACAGCCAGTCCGGAGATGGCCTCAAAAATCACCAAAATAACTCTGATGTAACTAACTTGTTCTACCTTTGCATCGCAAAATATTACTGTGTCGTCTGCATATAAAAGGTGACATATTTGCAAATCAACCTCTGACTGGTTACCAATGTTGAAACCCTTTATCCAGTCGTTCTGATTGGCCACTCTAATCATACTGTTAAGACCCCCCATAGTTAAAATAAATAGGAAAGGGGAGAGAGGATCTCCGTGTCGTAGTCCTCTCTCAGAAGGAAAAACTGGCAGGTTCTCCATTAACATAAATGGAGAACCTGGCAGTTTTGATGCAAAAACCTATCCATTTAAGCCATTTGTCTCCAAACCCCATCTGCTTCAAAATATTAAGTAGAAACTCCCAATTGACATGATCATATGCCTTTTCTATATCAAGCTTGCACATTATTCTTGGGATCTCTCCTTTAATCCATGAGTCTACACACTCACTAGCTATTAACGCGGCATCCATAATTTGTCTTCCTTGAATGAAGGCCATTTGGTGATTGTTCACTAATTTGCTTATCACTTTCTTTAATCTCTCTGCCAACAGCTTACCAAAGACCTTGTACACACCACTAATGAGACTTATGGGTCTGAAATCCCTAAGTTCCATAACTCCTGTCTTCTTTGGGATTAGAGCCACATAGGTGGCGTTATGGCTCTTCTCTATTTCATGTCTTTCATGAAATTGTCTCACTGCATTCATGAAGTCTGTCTTCAGTATCTCCCAGAAGTTTTGGAAAATCTCATCGAAAAGCCATCTGGTCCGGGGGCCTTATCACTAGCACATGATTTTATGCAATTAAAAACTTCATCTTCCTCAAATTGCCTCTGGAACCATACATTTTCCTCTTGTATAATGCTTTCCACTCCCTGTACATTAAAATCTGGCCTCCATTGTTCTATTTCTCTGCAAAGATTTTGGTAGTAACTGATTATGGTTCCTTTAATTTCTTCTGAATTTGTTACTGTAACCCCTTCAACCATCAACTTATCAATGATGTTAAATCTTTTATGGGCTGTAGCCATCCTGTGAAAATACTTGGTATTTTTGTCTCCGTGTTTGAGCCACTGTGCTCTAGACCTCTGCTTCCAAGCTATTTCCTCGTTTTTTGCAACATCTTCAAACTCCATAGAAAGATGTACTTTCTGAAGTAACTCATCCTCTGATAGTAATCTCAACTCCCGAGTCTTTTCTAAAACAGACAGCTGATTTAAGATTTCCTCTTTTCTCTGATTCCAATTGTTCCTATTTTCCCGTTTCCATTCTTTTAGCTTCCCCTTTAGCATCCTCAACTTGGAGGCTAGGACATAAGAGCCCGTACCAGTGATATTGAAAGATCCCCACCAATCTTTAACTTTGTCTGAGAAACCCTCCACCCTTAACCACCATTGTTCAAATTTGAAGTAAGACTTCTTCAAATTTAAATCTCCGCATTCAAGCAAAATTGGATTGTGGTCAGAACCTATTCTGGGAAGCATGTTCTGTTTAATCCGTGTGAAGGTCTCATCCCACTGGGAAGAGAATAAAAACCTATCAATTCTGGAAGCAAACATGTGATTGTCCCCCCTTCTCCATGTGAAAAGACCCCCCAAATAAAGGAGGGTCGATGAACTCCATCTCATTGATCCATTCAGAGAATTCAGTCATTGGCGTAGTAATTTTGTGCCCTTCTGATCTTTCGTTTGGTTATCTTGTGGCATTAAAATCTCCACAAGCTACCCAAGGCCCATTACACAGTTCTTTGATGTTGATGAATTCTTGCCAAAGTTCTCTTCTAGTTATTGGATCACATGAGGCATACACAGCTGAAAGGAACCATGTGAGTGCCTGATTAATGCCTTCAAACTTGCAGGTCACCATTTGGTTTGCTGCTAATACCAGCTCTCTTTTCCACACCCTCTTATCCCACATTACTACGATGCCACCACTTCTACCAATAGCATCCAAATGAAATTCCCCCCATCCATCTATTTTGCCATAATTGTTTGAATACATTCACCTCTGATCCTCCCAATTTTGTCTCAACCAGAACGTAAATATCAGCCCCCAATGTTGAAATAATCTCCTGACTATCCCCCTTTTTTCTTCTCCATTTACCCCCCTTACATTCCAAGAAAGGATTTTGACTTTCATTGGAAATTTGTGTTTGTTATTCTCCCCCTGTTTCTTGATTCCGCTTCTTTAAACTTAACATGAAATTCCAAATTTCTTATCTCCTTTGGGATTGTGTTCTTTGCTTTGATTGGTGTTGTCTCCACCTTCTTCTGCCTCAAATCCCCTCTCTTTTGATCAATTCTCAGAAATAGATCAAAAGCCGCCTTATCACATCCTTCAAAAGCAACCCCAAAAAGTTGACTGAGTTTTAAGTACATTGGAATGTACCCAAAGTGAAGCTTTGTCTTCAATTTCTTGTTCTGAGAGACCATCATTAATTTGAAGAGGAAGAGGATCTTCAAATAATGTAATTTGCTCAGTAGAGCAGTTGCCCTGATGAAGATCTATCTTATCTGAATTAATTCCTGCTCCTTCGATATCATAAATAACCATAGGCATGTTGTTGTCTTCACCCCCCAAAACTTCCGACCCATAGTAAATTGCCACATCATCCTTAGCAAAAGATGTTTCAGTTCTCACTCCCGCCCCCATCTCCATCTCTGATATATTCGAGCTCAGAAAGAAACTGTTCTTTGTCGAGAAGAGGTTGTCAACAAAAGGTTCCTTTTCTAACTGGATGGAGTCTTTCTTAGGCAATTGGGCTTCATGTGACCCACTGCCTCTTATTCCGATTTGGTCCAACACTTCTAATACCATTCCTGGGCCCAAATTTTTAATTATTTCCCTCACATGTCTTTCACTCAGACCCGCGTGTTCCTCTTCCCCTTTTTTTTGCAAACTATCTGCGAATCATTCCCCAAAATGTTAGTCTCCACCTCCTTTGGAATAAAAGTCAGCAAAGGGTTTTGCTGTGGGTTTGCTGTGGGAACTCCCTTCCAGATACATGTTGTGTTGCACCTTCTAGTTGATCAACGTGCATTAGATCCGACTTCTGTCTGAATCTCGCCGGAGCTTCACACCATACCGGCAAAGAAAAATTGAATTCTCCATCACTCACTTCTACATATGCCGGAATTTCCTTCAGAGGACCTTTGACTCGAATACGGGCCCATCTCAGGTGATACTTGAGTTGGGTTTCTTCTTCCGCTTCAATCCATCCGCCGCACTGGTCCCCCATCTCCTTCATCACTTTATCAGTCCATAGATGTAACGGTAGTCCCAAAATTCGAACCCAAAACCAATCAAATTGATGTTGGGCTGGAATAGCTCCCGTCATCGGAGACCACCAGTCCAGTTCCAATAGATGATTACTCCTACTCCATCTCCCTGCTAGCACATTTTCAGCATCCCTTCTCGACTGAAATTCAAAAAGGAATTGGATCCCGTTCAAATCAAATACTTGTATGTTGTGGATGGCTCTCCATGTGTTTTGCGCCCATTTCCTAACATCGTTACGAGAAGGTATCTCATCGCAATCTGGGAAGCTGCCAACCAGACTTCTCCTCAAAGGATCCTTATCTCCATTGGTACTGCTCTCTGGAGCTGATTGAAGTTCATTAGGGGGCCATCTGCTTTTTTGAAGAGCTTCCTTATAACTTCCTTTTTCTTTTTGCCCATTACTGATTATTTCCCCTGCATTTAGAGTTTCTCTCTGTAAAATTTCAGGTTTATTAATAAAGACCTCAATTTTCTTACAGAGATCAGACCAGCCAGCATTATATGTGATTTCAGGGAGAATAATAATAGATCTCAGCTCTCCTTTAACCGTAATAACAGACACAAATCTACCATATTTATTGTACTTCAATGAGCAATAAATAAGAGTAGTTAGATCTCTGCATCTCCAAGTTTTGAAGGATTTTCCTTTGATTTCTGAAGCTTCATTAAATCTTCTGCATAGCCACTGTAGAGCTACTCTACTCAGCTTCATTCTTCTCATATATAACCTAGCACTCTCCACCCATTCAAACCTAGAATCTGAGGCTAGTTTGGTATCAGTTAAGTCATAGGACTTGCCCCTTAATCTGAAAAAGATTCTGTTCTCCATCTTTCTCCTAAATAATTGATGAAAAGAAAGGAAAGTGCTTTAACCGAAGACGTAGTGGGAGGTGAAAGCCCTTGCGGCCTGGATCGAACCAAGAAAAGGCTGAAATTCTGTGTTTTGACGATTCACAGGCCGGCGCATGCTGCGAGAGACTTCGAAGTCTGAGAGGAAGAGGTGGCGCGTGCGAGCGCGTGGGGAACTTTCTGGGGATGGGTCTTTTTGGGGTTGAGTCGCTGGTAGAGGCTTTGGTGGAAGTAGATTGTCAGAAAAAGAAGAGGGATTGAGGATTCCGGTGATCAGAAGGATCACCGGAGTGAAGATATTTACACGTAATTATCTTGCCAATGACGACCTAATGACTATAGGAGTAAGAGATGGAGAATAATTTCCGTCGACATTTTGGTGGAGTTATACTAAACAATGAGCCTGTTCAATGACACCTTCCTGCAAGCTTTTTTTTTTTTTTTTTTTTATTCTTTTCAATTGTTAAACTATGTACCTGTTTACTGGAACCTTCCTGCTGACTTTGCTTCCCTTTTTGTCATTGAGAATGTTAAAGTAGATTGAAACTGAATTTTTCATGCACCAACTGTTGGCAATTTTCCTCTAAAATCATGCAGAAAGATGACACCTTTCATATTACCTCTCCAATAATACCAAAAAACAGTAGTCTTAATTTCTAATATTTTATATCCTGTACTCTATTTTGGGAGTTTGACATCTTTCGTGTATATTACTATTCCTTTTGCAGCTACTAGCAACAAAGTCGTACAGTCAAATGTCCTATCAAGTAAAAAGGAAATAGCTGGTGAAGTTAAAAAAAAATTGGTTTCTGAAGAGCCTACTAGTTCTTCCACATCAACGGCGAAGGTTAGACGTGATGACATGAAGGATAGAGGTTCTTCTATAGAAACTAGAGGAAATCATGACGGCATGAGCAATGTGAGCAATATGTCTGTATCATCAAATCCTCACAATGTGGAGAGTAGAATTGCAACTTCAAGATCACAGAGTAAACCTCAGAAAATTGTATGCACTGGTCAATTAGAAGACAAATTGAACCAGCTAAATCTTGCAATTGTGAGTCAATCATTTGTGTGATTCAAGATTTCAAACATTTAGAATGTCTAATCCGCTGATCTTACTCCAAAATTTTCACCATGTAGGTTGGCCATGTTGATTCTGGGAAGTCAACACTATCAGGAAGACTACTACACCTTTTGGGGCAGATATCTCAGAAGGAAATGCACAAATATGAAAAAGAGGCCAAGCAGCAAGTAATCCTTCTTTTCGCTTTTCATCCACTTTTATAAGGACATAGTGAAATCTTGATTAGCTGATGGATACATATTCTATCTATAATCAGGGAAAAGGGTCCTTTGCTTATGCCTGGGCATTGGATGAGAGTGCTGAGGAAAGAGAGAGGGGAATAACTATGACAGTGGCTGTTGCCTACTTTAACACAAAAAGTTACCGTGTTGTACTGCTTGATTCCCCAGGCCATAGAGACTTTGTCCCAAATATGATATCAGGTGCAACACAAGCAGATGCTGCAATTCTCGTAGTTGATGCTTCAATAGGTGCATTTGAAGCTGGCATTGATGTTAGTGGAGGTCAGACAAGGGAGCATGCACAACTTATCAAAAGCTTTGGGGTGGACCAGATAATAATTGCTATTAACAAAATGGATGCTGTGGGATACTCCAAAGAACGGTTTGATACAATTAAGAATCAACTAGGAACATTTCTTCGTGCTTGTAAGTTTAAAGATTCATCAGTATTGTGGATTCCCCTGAGTGCCATGCAAAACCAAAATTTGGTGACAAGTCCTTCTGATGCAAGATTGTTGTCCTGGTTAGTCTACTGGCCAACTGCTAGCGCTAAAAGGACGCATAGTGTTACTCGTTATCTTCAACTTTATCGTATTTGCATCATTTAGATAAATGCTTTCATGGAAGTTTTATGTTTGCCTGAGGCAGAACAATGGAAACAGTAGGTTACATAGCAAATAGATAAGTTAAACTGTATGCAATTGGAATTTGAAACAATTAAAGTGTTCTTAAGATTGACAACCCAAATTTGCAAGATAATAGATAAAAGGGAAAAAGGATAAATATACCCCCGAACTATCGTAAATGGTATGCAAATACCCTCCGTCATACTTTTGGGACATTGGTG
>NW_006239085.1:655292-659243 GCF_000226075.1 Solanum tuberosum | reverse complement strand
CTTTTGGGACATTGGTGTCCCTGCCGTCCAAAAACTAGAGCATATATACCCTTTATACTAACGGGCATACACGTGTCATAATCTTATCCACCGATCCGACATTTATCGATGGATAAGATTGCGCCACGTGTCCCTATTTAGTCTTCCGTTAGAGTGAAGGGCATATATGCTCTAGTTTTTAGACGGCAGGGGCACCAATGTCCCAAAAGTATGACGGAGGGTATCTGCATACCATTTATGATAGTTCGGGGGTATATTTATCCTTTTTCCTTAGATAAAATGATGATTGTGCTGTGGAGTCAAAATTTCTGTGGTAATTTAGTGTCGTACGCAAATAGCTCGCAAAGCTCCCATTGTCTTTTGTAGTTAATAATGAAAGTTTATTTCAGGTTTCAAGGTCCATGCCTTTTAGACGCCATAGACTCTCTCCAACCTCCCCAAAGAGATTACTCAAAGCCTATATTAATGCCGATATGTGATCTCGTTAAATTACCCTCACAAGGACAGGTGTCAGTATGTGGAAAGTTGGAGACAGGAGCTCTTCAAACTGGAGATAAGGTACTCAATTACCCACTAATGCATGAGAGATCCTTCTCCTTTATTTTGACACTCAACATTTAAATTCATCAAGTATCATATCTAGAAAAGATATTTCTCCTTTATGATATATATGCTTTTAGAAGACTTGGACTTTTGAGTCATAACTGTACAGGGAGTTATACTGGTGCCTATAGATCATGTCATCAGTCTGACCATCACCCAAATTAACCTGCCAAAATACCATGCTCTCATTAGGAAGGGCTGAGGGAGGCATTAGGCAAGTAAACTTGTGTCCTAATTTTCCATCAAGGTGCTTCTACATTTTTTTCTCCGAGTGTAACTCTTTTCTAACTGTATATTCTACAGTATTTTGAATTTTATTTGGGGTGTGTGTGCTGAGGGGGGATGGGAGTTCAAGGCAATTGTTGTTTGAGCTAAGGCTTTGCCTGGATTGAAACCTCAGGTGGTTTTGATTACTTCTATGTTTTATGTCTTTCTTTCTTGTCTTGGAAGGGACATCTGCATGTTGACAATAATGAGATAGGTACACGGTGAAACACAAAGACACTTCTTTTTTCTCCCTGTAATGTAAGATACCAGTGAATTAGAGTGTACGGGCTCAAGTTAACAGAGTGATAGAGTTAAAGAGGACTAATATAACTAACAGATACTTGCGCAGTCATCTTGTTAGGGCATTGTTGGGACATGCTGTTAGGTCATTACTGCAATTGCCATCATAATGCTTGTATGGTGCAATCATCTATTGGACAGCAATTGTTTAATGTTGTCAGTAAATGCACCATTGGTGATTTTTTGTTACGTGCAGATTATTTTTCTATTCTACAAGATTTGACCTTGTAACAAGAATGAAAAATTCTTTGGAAGGATAATAGTCTTTTCTAACGCTAAATTCTTAACATGGTCAGGTTCTAGTTATGCCATCAAGAGAAATGGCAACAGTGCGTTCTTTGGAACATAATTCTCAGGTCTGTAACAGTGCAAAAGCCGGAGACAATGTCACTGTTAATCTACAAGGTATAGATGTGAATCGTGTAAAGGCAGGGGATGTGCTGTGCCACCCTGAATATCCTATTGCTGTTACAAATCATTTGGAACTGAAGATTCTTCTCCTGGATATTGCTGTTCCAATTTTAATTGGCTCTCAGGTAGCAGCTCTTGTCATTTTACCCTCAAAATTTACAGAGTTGCATGACATCTGTTTCTAGTTAATAACTCAATAGCTCTGGATATTTGAAAACGTGCAGTTGGAATTTCATGTACACCATGTTAAGGAGGCTGCAAGAGTAGTGAGGATTTTGTCCTTGCTTGATCCAAAGACTGGAAAGGAGACCAAGAAATCACCTAGATGTCTTCTAGCAAAGCAGAATGCTATAATTGAGGTTTCTCTCAAGAGCAACTATATGTCTATTGATATGCTTATGTTTTATCATTTTAGTAAATAAATAAAAAATGTCTTTGGTGGGAATGGGTGCATCGAAGATTCTAGCTATAAAAGAGATCTTAACTTTAATCTGTTTGTCATGGTTTAGGTAGTTTTGCAAGGGATGATTTGCGTTGAAGAGCATTCTAAATGTAAGGGTCTTGGAAGGGTGTCCCTCAGAGCATCAGGAAGAACCATCGCTCTTGGTCTTGTGACTCGAGTTCTAGAGAAGAAGGAATAGAGAAATTGCCACTGCTGGAATGAGATTTGACATGCCCAGAATCAGCTGGTAGAGGTATACATCTGTGAGGACCTTTAGCTTGAAACAATGAAACCTGACTCGCAGTTGAGTGTCATCCTTTTCTTTCTCCTCTCTTGCCTGTCCTGATCTCCTCGAGAGATCCACAATTTTTGTAGTTGCGATAAATGTTAATGATTCTACAGTGGCATAGCTCTAGACATGGGTTTCTTCCCTTCATTTTTGTGGCGGATCTTTCTTTACTTGTACATTTGGAGGAATCTGATATATATTTAAGGTCCCCTCTTTGAGCGACATAGTCACCACTTTATGTATGTCTTAACATGCATACATGACCCTCCTTCATTGTAATACTTGCTTGTAGAATTTTAAGAGGGACAACTTCAAGATGACCATTTTTACTTGGGTATAAGGATGGTATGAGAAATATTAACTTAAAATGTCTAGACTGTGGGTCAGGATTTGGGAAGGTTGTCTATTTACTTCCCACACTCTTCAAGGATGTGGAGCTCCGATTAAATTCGGATCGCGCTCTACAGGGTCTATTCGGGTGTGGCGCTTCCAACAGGATTTTCTCCATACTCAGGGCTTAAATTCGAGACCTCTGGTTAAGTGTGAAACACTCTCATCAGTGCACCACAACCCATGTTGGTGGTATATCTTAACTTATCAGAAGCCATATATAGGCCAACAAAGCCACAAATAGAGACTCGTGCAACAATAATAATTCATGTAACCCATCAATTCACAACAAAAAAAATACAAGTTCTTCTGTGGGCCGACAAGACCACCATGCTGTCTATAGTCACAGACGTTGTGCAGACCATTAAGACCACCATAATATCTATACTCATAGAATGTTATGTGGATCATTGAGGTCATCATGATATCTATTATCAGAGAATGCTCTGTGATCCATCGAGATCATCTTGATATCTATAATCACGAAACACTATGTACATCGTTGAAATCAGCATGATATTTAAAATCACAAAAAAATTGTTTTCCTTATGTGTGTTTAAGTGCATTGCTTATGTTGTTTTTTTTGCAGTTTTTCTTATGTTTTACCCAAAAGAATTTACTGATTTTCCAATTGATTTTTTTCTATTTACTATTGGCTTGTCAATATAATTTATTTTTTTGTTTTTTACTACTAGTTAACCAGTTTCACTGTTGTATTGCTGTTTTTAGCTACTTTGGTCTTGTTTTACTGTTTTTTGTTGTTTTTCTACGGCTTTATCAATATTTTGCTGTTTTTTTCTGCTGCATTGCTGTTTTTAGCTGGTTTGATGTTGTTTTTACTGGTTTTTGATAATAGTTTACTAGTTTTTTTTTTGTATTGTTTTACCAGTTTCTTTTTCCTATTTTTCAGGTGCTTTGATGTTTTTTTTTTGGAGTATTTTCTGCTAGTTTTGGTGCTGTTTTTCTGCTGATTTACCAGCATTTTTGCTGGCTTATTATCAGTTTGAAGTGTTAATATGCTCAAGGTGGAAAAATGAAGAAAAAATAAGCCAAAAAATAAATACTCGGGGGCAACTCATAGTACTTTTTTATTGCACTTAACAAACTTAGATACGTTTAATACAAGAAATTCAAAGCGAGATTAATACAACATAAACGACTACTTCACTATGACTTCACTTTCTCATCTTCTCTCTTTCCAATTGCAAGAATTCTTGTTGCTCTTGTGTAACCATGACATTAACTTCTT
>NW_006239085.1:650696-654681 GCF_000226075.1 Solanum tuberosum | reverse complement strand
ATTTTATTTGTATCAATATTCTAAGGTGACTGGTGCGATTCGGGAATTTTTTGATGTGCTTTTATGTCTTTTTCTTGATTTAATTTTGATATGTTATTCGTATCGATATTCCAAGATGACTGGTGCAATTTCAAAAATTTTTGAGGTGTTTTTATCTTTTTTTTCTTTATTTTTATTTTTTTTGTTTTTTACTACTAGTTAACCAGTTTCACTGTTGTATTGCTGTTTTTAGCTACTTTGGTCTTGTTTTACTGTTTTTTGTTGTTTTTCTACGGCTTTATCAATATTTTGCTGTTTTTTTCTGCTGCATTGCTGTTTTTAGCTGGTTTGATGTTGTTTTTACTGGTTTTTGATAATAGTTTACTAGTTTTTTTTTTGTATTGTTTTACCAGTTTCTTTTTCCTATTTTTCAGGTGCTTTGATGTTTTTTTTTTGGAGTATTTTCTGCTAGTTTTGGTGCTGTTTTTCTGCTGATTTACCAGCATTTTTGCTGGCTTATTATCAGTTTGAAGTGTTAATATGCTCAAGGTGGAAAAATGAAGAAAAAATAAGCCAAAAAATAAATACTCGGGGGCAACTCATAGTACTTTTTTATTGCACTTAACAAACTTAGATACGTTTAATACAAGAAATTCAAAGCGAGATTAATACAACATAAACTTTTATTGCACTTAACAAACTTAGATACGTTTAATACTAGAAATTCAAAGCGAGACTAATACAAATAAATGACTACTTCACTATGACTTCACTTTCTCATCTTCTCTCTTTCCAATTGCAAGAATTCTTGTTGCTCTTGTGTAACCATGACATTAACTTCTTCTCCTGTTGCTTTTCTTTTGTGTAACGATCTTCAATTTGTGCTTTGAGACCAATCTTTTTTCATGGAAGTGGATCTCATAAATTGGATTGACGTTAGGCTCTTTTTCTTTCTGGTTGAAATAGTCATAATTTTGATTCCTACAATTAAAAAGGGAGAAGATATTCTTAGTTAGCCGTTATAAAACTCATAAAGAAAAGAATATTAAAGAATACAAACAGGTAGGTCACTCGATTTTTGCTACAAATATAAAGAAGCTGAAGGCTTATATCCCCATTCTGCTATCTCTCAAGTACCCTATCATGTTGACGATATATTTAAACCAACAATTTTATCATTCTCATCTTTTACTACAACAATTTTCGTGACAAACTCAAATTTACATCATTTAATTGGATTTGGTGAATCACATTATGCAATGCATCAATGTTCGATTGTCAAAAATGGTCTGTTAAGTGTCACATTCTACAATGCTTCAATTGAAAATAACTCATCGCAACTTTGAAGTAGCTAAATTTACTTTAGAAGGCCATGAGACCTGAAAATTCATATGCAATATGCCTTCAATTCCTTTCCGACATTTTATCAAATAAGTAAGGTACATTTAACATTGCCATAGTTGATCTTGGCCATGGTTATTGCTACTTGTGCTTAACAAATATAATAGTTCTTTCGAGACGATAAAAATAACAAAAATAAAAACTAGCATCCTAACCTTTCATAAAGTCCATCTCTTTCAATTGGAGCAGATTATTTTTCTGCTTGAAAGCATAAAAGAAAGTCCAGATATAAGGATGAAGACAATAGAATATGGAGATTTTGGGGGAAGTCACCTGCTTGACATATTATTTCAGCTGTTAGTTTTTTAACAGAAGGATGATTATTGCTAAGTTTAGGATAGGTAAAGGATATTTTTTGTTCACATTTATATCATAAGGATGCATCTTAAGTTTGGGTTATACTTCAGAGATGATTTTAGCCCAAAACTCTACACCTACCTGCTCTTGAATATATGAAATACTGAGGCTGATAGATATGAAAGCATTCTAAGTACTCAGACAAGAAGTCAGAGGGTATTTGAAATTTCCGTACTGTAATTTTGGTATCTAATTTTTAAAATTATTATACCATTATAATATCAATTTAATTTGGTATGATTCGATATTTTAAAGTTTGGTTTCAGTATTTTTCGGTATGGTAAATTGATAACCATAATTTGTTTAACTTCGATTGACATATACTCGTATGTTAGAGTATTATGACTTCGACTATTTAAAAAAAGTCTCAATTGTATCATACTAACACATTACATATGTAGAAATATATATTTAAAAGAATGTACAAACAACTAGGAATACTTTGTTACTCAATTACATTTAAAATACATTTCATATATATTATTATTATTATTATTATTATTATATAGTAACTTACTTATTTATTGAGTCAATTCATTTTGATTCGATCAAACTCAATCCTATTTTTCAGACTTAGTTGTGAACAATTCAGCCAGTCTAGGAGGACCACCTCTCCTACTCTCAATACCCTTTTGCCTTTCACTTTTTCTTTTTTGCTCTTAATTTGAAAAAAAAATGAACTAGACTATTTCTAGATCTCCTTCAAAGAAGGATCTAATAAATTTTTGTGAGTACTCCAAAATTAGATACCATGTCGTGTAAAGGAATGATTCTGATTTTATTTTCTCTTAAATACTTAAGTATAATATGAACAAGTGCATTTCAACTAATCTACAACCCCAAATATTTCACCTAACAATTTAGGAAGTGATTGTACTTTTTGTTTGCAGGCAAATAAACATAGGATCATCACCGTAGTAGAATTATTGGGAGGGGTTGTTGAAGTCAAACTTCCAATTAATGCTCTGATGGATATGGTGGTCAAGGTCTCTTTTTTCAAGAAGATCTGCCAAAAGAGTATCTAAACATAATATTATCCGTTTGGACAATATTTTATGGAAGTTAGAAAACCACTCTTAGAAGAAAGTAATAAATAAGTTCACTTTTACTTGTTTATTTTAAAATTTGCACGATTATTAAAAAATAATGATTGATACGACTATTTTATTATAATATACATATTACTAATTGATATTGAGTCTTAAATTTTGAAAAATAATTTAGAAATAAGTAATTAATGATGAGGTTACAAAAACATGAAAAAATAAATATTCTTTTATATGTTAAAAGTGAAAAAGTGACAAGTAAAAGTGAAATATATTTTTAGTGTAGTGAACAAGTAAATGTAAACGGAAGGAATATATACTCTCTCTATTTCATTTTACTTTACTCATGTTGACTTGACATAACTCTTAAAATAACTTTTATTAGGGGTATATTTTACTAAACTAATCTTATTAATTTATTGTGTCTTGAAACTCTAAGTTTACGTTTGGATATGCGCTATGAAGTCATGATTTCAAATCACAATTCTTCAAAAAACATGATTTGAAATTCCAAATCATGATTTCAAACTTTTTTAAATATAAAATTTGATCCATAAGTTTATATTTTGTAAAACAAGACCCATCATATTAAACTTTGCAAGAAAAAATATGACTTATGCGTGAAAATATTGTTTGTATCGTGTAAAATGATTATATTAAAGAATAACTAGTTACTACTGTTGTTGACTAGTAGATATTTGTAAAATTGAAAGTTTATAATCGTAAATATTTATTTATAAAAAAATGGAGATATGTGATTTATCAATGCGGCATCATATGATATTCCGATATCTTGTTTATGAAAGGTTTGTTCATTTAATAAAATTGTGTAAGAATTGGATAAAACTTGATAGTTCTCACGACTTGTGGGATTTTTATGTTTATAAAAAAAATACAATTTAAGAAATTCAAATTGCGTATCAAATATTATTATTTGACTCAAAATAATAATAATAATCTATTCTAATATAGGAGCCAAGTAATAAAGCTCTCCTAATTTGCTAAAATGGATAAGTAAAAAGTAAATTTTACTTTTATATTTAAACATGATTTTTACTTGAAGGAAAAATTGTTGGTGAAAATTATTACTCATTTGGTTTGAAATGATCCTCAATATGTGTAGTATTTCATGAAAATGTTGGTAATATATTTAAAACCCATATTTTACATTTTTGTTGGGTAAGATGTTATTGTCTCACCCC
>NW_006239085.1:616128-650262 GCF_000226075.1 Solanum tuberosum | reverse complement strand
GAGTAAGTGGCATTTCCCCCCCCCCCCCCCCCCCAAGAAAACAAACAGAAGCAACAAATACCATAAACCACTCCTCAAAAGTTTGAACCTAATCAAATATATCACATCTTTTGAAAAGACAGACAAAAAAAAAAGGTAATCTTGATAGTAGAAACCCTTTAATTAAATCTAAGATTTCAAATGAAAAAACAAAAGGGACTGAGCACAAAAGAAGGCCTCTTGTCTTTGTGTCCCCTAAGCCTATTTACAGTTTAGTTATTATTATTATTTTATGGACATTCCTAATGACTAATTCAATTCACCAAATCCTTTATAATTGTCTCCATTCATATCCTCTTTAGTACAGTATTTAATTAACACACTAGTATAGTACTTATTTTATCATATATCTTTACCATTTATGTGACTTGGAATTAATTGTCTACTTAGATGAGCACAAGAGACAAAAAGTACTCCACTAAGGCATAATACATCCTTAAACTAGGTCATATATGACGTCATGAGTAGATACTTAAATTTATATAAATTTTTTAAATAAAGTTGAATAAGTGACAATTCACGTCCTACATAGTGTCCTACACGTATTATGCATGTAGGATACGTGTGACTATTTGTGCTTACTTGTATACACCAAAAACTAAAAAATATAAATGCGAGCCGAAACCAAATTAAATTACACATTTATATAAAAAAAAAACTTATAAACAAAATATATATGGTGAAATTCAATAATAATTTATAAAAAAAACAAAGAGAAGAAAGTACAAAATACACAAAAAATCATTTCTTACTCTTCTTATCTTTTCCATTGGCAAAGAAAGATCCTAAACCAAAGAGATTAGCAGTAGCCTTTGGAATAAAAGTATAAGGTGGTACATTCAAAACAGGATTAATGCAAATCCCATTACTATAATTCTTTCTCAATGGAGGCTTTTGTGATGAGCAAAAACTAACTCCAGAAGAAGGATTCATTATATTGATCTTCTTCTGTTTCTGATTTTCTTTTACTGAACAACTCTTTGATCCAGTAGAATTACTGCGTTGTAACGACCAAAATGAACTTTTCTTATTTCCATGAAGACTAGTACTTCTTCTAATACGCCAAAACGACTTGTTTTGATCCTTTTGCTCATGATCATCAACACTAATGTTACTAGTAATTGTAACATTATGTTTCGAGATTACATTTTGAGTTGCAACTGGAACTGGAGCCGGAGCTGGAGTCGGAGATAATGTGACAACTTTTTGTTGTAGTTGAAGAGGGCGAATTAATCCATTTAAGAAGAGTTCGTCTGCTGAACAAGTTTCTGTATTAGCAATGTTGCTAATACAGAAATCGAATTCAGAATTTGAATCTGATTGATAATGTTGCAAATCTAAGACTTGTTTGCAGCAAATATCATCTGATGAGAAAGAGATTCTTGGACTTGTAACCTCTGAGATCATATCAATTGCCATGCTTTTTTTTTTTACTTGGAGTAAATTGGAAGGATAGAAAAGACTAAATCTTTGGGATTGTTGTTGTAGTAAGAAGACAATAATATTTAAATGTGAAGTTGGGATTAAAAGAAAAAATTTAGACGATGGTCACAAGTCAAAAGAAGAAAGGCTAGACATATGGTCTGGTTTCTACTTTCTTGGTGTCCTTTTTTCTTTTTTTCACACCCCACATTATTAAATTTGCATCGCGCATTGCAGGATTCATTCGGTGATGGTGCTTCTAACAAGATTTTTTCATATCCAAAGCTCAAACCTGAGATCTCTGTTTAATGGTGAAATTTCACTATTGTACCACAACCCATGTTAGTACTTTCTTGGTGTCTTTAATACTTCTTTTGTCTCACCTTTCTATGATTTACTTTCTTTTTTAAGCAGACCCAGAAAAAATGACACATTTCTATATTAATAAATAATTTAATTTTAAAATATCAATACTCTTAATAAAATAATTTATAATCACGCAAATATTTGTCATTTATTTTAAACCACAAATTTTAAAAGTCTTTATTTCTTTCTTAAACTCCGTGTCGTCAAATTAACTCATATAAAATGAAACTGAGGAAGTACTAGCCAGGATCACTAATGATTTTTATGTCAAAAAGTAAAAATAAAAAGAAAAAAGAAACTGTGAATTTAAAGATGAAAGGCAAGTTTGGTCCCTCCACAATGAGTGCACATGCAGAGGAAGTTAAGAAGTACAACAGCTTTATAAGTTTTACCCTCCTACAACGACAAAATATACTTTTACTTTTGAGCAACTAGTAACTGAATTTAACTTTATACCATGTATATCATTCTTTTACTGTCATCCTTTGGTGTACAAATTTAGTATAGTATATAGTATTTATTTTGGTTTGCAAGAATGTACTCAAGAGATGACAATTTTACAACAACCTCAAATTATAATAGACTATAGTCTATACAACCAATCATGCATATTTATGCTACATTCAATTTTATTGTGTCACATTTTGTTCTGCGAATTTAAAACGTTCAAGCTGATTCAAATGGGCAAAGCTTACATCTTCTTTTTTTGTTTATAATGCCGAATTTTAATGGAGAGATTGTATCATTTGAGCTGTTTATTGTCCATGTTGATGTTGTTATCAAATAAATAAGGAGACATCAATATATACACCAGCACACCAAGCAGCAGAACTTTTAATCAAGGCAGAGCTAGAAACTTGGATACGAGTTTGATCAAATTCAATAACTTTTGTTCAAATAATGTTTATATATGTATTAAGAAGTTTTTTTATTTAATATATATGAATATTAGGTTTAGAATCAAATTTTCAATACCTGAAATCATCATTATAAATTTAAAACTCAATAAAATTAAAATTTAGATTTCACCTAAGAAAGTTTTTAGTTCTAGTATAAGCATACAACGAATACCTATATTATTTCTTGCTTTTGTCTCTTGTCTTTTGTATTCTTAGGAAGTTGAGGAATACTTTTGCCACATGCCATCTACTGGTTTATTGCTATTCAATTACGATACTATAGGAGTTGAGCTTCTATCTTAAAGCATAATCAATCCCTTCTAGTAAATGTAGCATCTACACGCATGATTGCATGACATGCATCAGTGACGGAACTAGAAATTTCACAAAGGGTGTCCAAAAAGGAGCACAACAAAAGCTTTTTCCAAAAGTGAGATTCTAACACGTGAGCACTATAAAATCACTAGGTTATAACAACTTATTGTGTTAAGAGTGTCCAAAATATGTCATTTAATCATTTCGTATATCATTTTACTTGTATATACAAAAAAAATAATCCGACAAAGCGTGTCCAATTAGACACCATAACAACCATGTAGCTACGCCACTGCATGACATTAATTGCTAACTATATAAACATATTGCGCTTCGATGGAATCAATGTTACATTTTCTCGAATCCTAACTTTTAACCTTCTCTATGACGACCAAAATGTCATGCCTCAATAAAAATAATTATATTTTTTTTCCTTTTTTTTAATAAAAATAATTATATTTACTATCAACCCCAAGTCAATTTTATTATACTCTCTCCATTTTACTTAGCTCTTATTAACTTGACTTTGTTTTATTAAATCATTCTTATGGATTATGTTTACGGAATGATAAGGGTAAATATTGAAAGGATAAAAAAATCTTTTAATTTACTAAAATGAACAAATATATAGGAAAAAATATTTTTAGTACGAGAGTAAGTGTAAAAAGGAAACTAGAGAGTAGTAGATTATACAACTTAAGTCGAACAACATTAAATTTGTGATTACTTGCCAAATAATCCAAATTAACTATTATCAAAACACGATTTCATATTAATACATAATAATATCTATTAATCCCCCCCAACCAACCCCCACCCCACCCCAAAAAAAATTAGGGGTCTTTTGGTAGAGTGTACTACAAGAATAGTGTTAAGTAGAGTATATCGCGAATGATCAGATCAATTATGCTAGAATTATTTATTTTGTAATTATTTCATATCAATTGTTTGATTTCGTGCACTAAGGATAATTTTGTATTGAATCATGTTTGCTCATGCTATTCTGTATTACTAATTATAATTACTATCGACCCTCAAGTCAAAATAGGTTATTGTTCAACTTAATGTATAGTTGAGATGGACTAAGATAAATAGAGTTAAGATGGACTAAACAATGAATTGTAGTCCAATCCGCACAACTCAACATATCATTTTTATAATTTTAAAACTTCAATAAAATGCTTGATTCCCATTCCAAAGGTCATAATTCTTACCAAATGCTTACCTAACACTGCAAATATAAGGAAAGGAAGGGGAAAATATGGACCATTCAATAAACTATAAGAAAATTATTTTTCAATATTTGATACAATGAAAGTCATTATTATGAAAAAATATATTCCATCAAGAAGATAATACCTTAGCATACTTATGGGCGGAAATCATTTCCATATATTAGATACGCAAACTTTCATTTTCTATGAAAGACATTTATCATTAAAAAAAATAACTTCAATAACTTATGAGCAAAAGCCATTTTGTTTATAACTATCTTGCCTTTTAATTTCATATTCGTAATTTCAACCAACACTCCTTAATAACAAATAAAAATACACATTGATTATATCAAATTTGGAGATCTCAATAGTTTTAGCAGGATCAGTTTTAAGCAGCTTTTCTAACAGACTAGCAAATGAATACTAAACTCAACAAACAAGTCAAAAATCTAAAAGAGCTAAAATAAAAACAGGAACAATTTCACATTGTTCCATAACGCTTCTAAATAAAATAAAATAAAATAATATAAACACCAAAATTGCAAAAAAAGGGTAATAGCGAAAACCAGGAGTTTGTACCCTTTACTCCGTTAAGGGGAACTCAAACACAACATCTTTACCCGATAGCTTCCTGTAGACAGCTGAAAATGTCTCCAGCTTGTACTCGGTGTTGTTTCGTTCCTTTGGGTCCAAGAATACCTGGCGACAATAGCATTAAAACTATCACTAACAGTGGCAAGTTTACATAGAGGGGGAAAAAAGCAATCAACTAAAACAACACAATCTCTTCAACCTTTTATAGAAATAATAGTTATCATTAATTTGATATTAACATGTCTCAGAAGCCATCATTTAAACTGCTCTTCAATATCACAAATTCTGAGTTTACTTCTACAAGATTTTCCTACTAAGCATGAAACACAAACCGTTGCCATAAATTACCTTCATTATCTTGGATCCATCAACATGATACCTAACACGCTTTCCAACAATTTCAGCTGGTACAACCACGTCCTCCAATATGGCATCATGAACTGAAGTAAGAGTTCTACTACGGGGCCGTTGAGCAGCAGAACCTCTCTTTGGAGGCCTCGATATTCTTCGGGTTGCAATGACGATTACATACTAAAAGAAATAGCATTTCGGTACATTCAAAAAAATACCAGCAAGATATATTGTCATACCAAAAAATGGAAACAGAGAAGATGCCTATTACAAGTAGTGCACCTAAAACATAATCATATCAAGAAGGTGCAGCAGAGAGAGCACCTCGAGTAATATGAGTTGAAAAGGTATAAAGAGATAAAAGTGACAAAAATCAGTTTCCCAGTCTTAAGAAAGGTCTCATAAAAGAGCTGCACTTAAAGTTGTGCCTGAGTTGAGTCTACTTCATGGTGCACTAAATGGGACCAACAACAGGAAGTCTACCACAGTTTATAGTTAATACAATAAATATCCAACACAAAATTGACTGAGAATGGTTTTAGTGATCACTACAAGTTTTGTTGTGTAATTTGCAGCATACATTAAGAAGGCCAACTATTAAAAATCTTAGTTTCATGAGCAATGATATAAAAGATTGGTCTCTAACTGCTATGCCTAGACAGATATATATAAATCAAAATAGCAGAAAGACAATGATCAAAAGCACGGGTGCAAATAAGTCCTCCAACAATAATGTCAAAAGGTAAAAATAAAAATTTCCCTCCTTTTGCCCAATAAAGAATATTTTTGCCCCAATCACAGAAGATGAATCCATAGTAGAATCGTGAAGCACTGCCCCAAAATGAGAGGCTTAATATTTGACATCATTGCGCAGGACATTTAATTCCAAATGAACATATTTGTCAATAACCATTTGATAATAAGATGTATTTTGTTCATTTCATATAAAAATATTATCAAACTCAATGGTCGAATATATCATGAGAAACTAATAGGAGAAAAGTTCAAAAGGTACCTTCCCACTGAATTTCTTCTCCAGCTCCCTAACAAGGCGGACATGAATCTTGCGGAAAGCTTTTCTCAGCCTGTAGGGGACATGGATAACAACAGCCTTCCTGTTTCCTGACACGTCAATTTGTCTGCACAACAAAACCAATCACCACAAGGAGACATAAAATATACTTCCTCCATCTCATTTTATGTGGAACCCTTTCCTTTTTAATCTGTTCTCTTTTGTTAAAAGAACGTCACCTTACTATAATTAGAAACAATTTAAATTAAAAATTCATCCGAAATGATAAGAGCACACAAATATTTAAGGATTGTTTTAGATTACAAGTTTCAAAAGTTTTTCTCTTCTTCTTCTTATCCACTATGTCAAGTCAAATGTTGCCACACACAATGAGACGTATAGAGTATTGATTAACCATAGTAGTAGGCAGTTTTGTCAATTCTTACAGTGCAGAATTGATGTACAGGTCCTTCAATTCGCTTTTCAGCTCTTGGTTAGTGTTTTCCATATCGAATAACGCCTGTTCAACAATCATTTTAGAGAAACTTTATATCAATACCAAATGAAGTCTTAAATAACCAGTATCATAATATGAAGAAAAAAACATAACCTGCGCAACAGACTCCTCAAATTCAGTAGGTTCAGCATCCTTATCTTTGTGAATCTTTTGCCTTGAAGTGTACATCTTCACAGGCCTGATAATCCAAACAATTTAACCAACCAATCAATCAATCAATTAGGGTCGCCTATATTAATCACTTCAACTAGCATTTCATCTAATTCAGCTGATTAACAAAACAGAAACGAAAACTACAAAACTACTAGTGCCGCTAAACTATGTATTATTTCCTTCAAGACAATTTGGAGAACAGTACCTGTAAGAGAAAGGTAGTAACGGTAAACCCTAGCTATGCTTAGTTTCAGAGATGAAGAGAAACCCTACGATTTGGAGGGACGAATGAACGGAGTGACTGGGCTTCAATTTGGGTCATTTGTCATCTTCAATTTGGTTGGGCTGTAACCCCCAAATATGGCGGCACTAGGATTTTGGGTTAAGTTTACAACTGGCCTTTATAAGAGCTGATGTTGATATTTTGTCCCTTATAAGAAAAATATTGTAAAAATAATTTTTAATTATATGATAGACATGCATATTTTGAAGATAAGATTACATTAAAGAAAAGTTATTCACTATTTTTGTTGGAATTTTTATAAATTCAATATATTTGAAAGTTGTAATAACTAACATTTACTTATACATATAGATATGCAATGGGAAAAGGTTCAAATATACCATCAACTTTGAGAAAATGTTTGTTTATTTATTCTAGAGCAACTTTCACATATAGTATACTTTAAAATCATATTTGTATGTTATAATTATAGTTTGCATAATTACGCTTCATATCAAATTTTATGTTTGCTAAGAAGCTTTTGATTTGTATAATTCGCTAGATACATTCAATTTTATACAAATTATTCAGTTTTGTATAAATTCATTTATAT
Organism: Solanum tuberosum; assembly: GCF_000226075.1. Lineage (NCBI taxonomy): Eukaryota > Viridiplantae > Streptophyta > Magnoliopsida > Solanales > Solanaceae > Solanum > Solanum tuberosum. Next base: position 642,541 of record NW_006239085.1, on the reverse strand, counting down.
ATTGTAATTTGTTTAATAAGATCTGTATTTGTATAATTATAAGTGTATAGGACGAAAATATATGTATTTGTATTTGTATATACACTTTTTCTCTCGCTTTTATACTAAACACAAACGCATTTTATACATTTTATACCGAAATGTATAAAATGACTAATTCTATACCGAATCATATGGCAAAAAATGGGTTGTTTGCTGCGAATTACAAATAAAATAAACTATAGCTATAGCATTTAATTTGAATTAATAGTTTGCTATTTCATACAATTTTCCCTATTTTGAAGGAGTTTCACTATAGCGAAGGCCTGCCAAAATAAAAATTTATTTTATTTCGGCAAAAGGGTCTGGTGGACCCTTCTACTTGTATGAGTTTGTATTCCAAACCCTTTTACTTAATCATTTGTCAACTGAACTCTTGAACTCCTCGAAACACTATATTTTAAACACGTTTTCTGACTTGACATCCTATGTGGCAGACACAACAAAGGGGCGTGTGATACACACACCTGACGAGCGTGAGATCTGGTTAAATGGGTCTAATAGCCACATTAGGGTTTTATAAAGCCATCTTCTTCCCCATATGCATTTAACACCATTATTAGACAAATTTGAGCTTTTTCTGGCCTCTTTTTCGATCTCCTTTCCCCAAATTTCTTCTCCATTTGTTCCATCGTTATACTCCTTTTTTATTTCTATGCATTTCCATTTAATTCTTTGCTTCATTTTGTGGTTGATCCTATTGTAGTTTTCTGCATCATCATGAAAGTTACTTTTGTTAGAATCCTATAATCTAATAAAAATCATGAAACATGTAATTGAAAGCATAACAAACAAAATCCCCAAAAAATTTCAACATAATTAGTATGAATCGACTAAAAACCTAAAAATTAAACAAAGACATAAATAGAAGATGAAATCTAGACTAAACAACATACAAATACGAAAATAAGTTACAAAATTTACATAGATAATTGAAAATCGAACAAAACCAACAAAAATACTCAAACAATTTTGTGGGAATGAAGAAAAAGATGAGAAAGGAAAATGTGAGTATATATAGCCACACACAGATGTTGCGGTGAACCTCCCTTCTTCGACTTGGATGAAAACAAAGACAGATTGCCTTGATTGAGCCATGATTTCTACTACTGGAGTTTTTTCTTCAATGAAAAGAGTAGAAGAGGTTGAAATATTTTTTTTAAGAAAGATGAAAGAGAAATGAAATGAGATTGTGGGGGAAAGTGGTGGATTTGGTGGCAAAAGACAAAAAAAAATCATAAATATATTAATTAAATATAATAAAAATGTCAAGATGACATGAAGTGGTATATATACACGTGTCATTTATAATTATTTTTAAAAATTACGTGTCAGGCGTTTGTGGTACACGCACAACTAAAGGGTTAAAAAGTGTTTAAAATATTGAGTTTAGATGGGTTCAGGGGTCCAGATGACAAAGGGATAAGTAGAAGAGTTCACAATACAAACACATTCAAGTAGAAGGGTCCACCAGACCCTTTTGCCTTTTATTTCTAACGTGAATTTTGAGTGTTTTGTATTATATTTTCGTTGGGAGTTATTCTAAGAGCACCCATGAGTTTATTTTGAGGGAAAAAAATTCCTAGGTGAGAAGGGGGAGAAAATTCTTCTTACAAAGACTATTCAAAGTCTTCATATGAGTTCTTCACTATGTTATCGAACCACCAAACAAAAGCGGAATTGTATGATAATTGAGGCTTAAAACTCACCTTCAAGGTAGGTGAACATGAAAATTAAGATATTGACCTTAAAAATAGCCTAAGTCAGGTATTATAGCTTGTTGCAATTATTATATTTTATTAATTTTATTATTAAAATTTAAAATAATAATATTAAATGAGATGTTTGAAAAATTACATAAAATTTAAATATCAGAATCAATTGAGAAATTAATAAAAAGCAGTCTATTTGTATTGATTATGATAATATTGATAGTCATGTTATACTTGATAACAGGAGATGATAATGAAACAATTTTTAATGATCTTGATACTTTAAGTAAGTAAAACAAAAATATTGTAAACTTAAAAATTCATTATATGTTATATAAAGCAAGAAGATAGTATATAATGAGAATTAAGGAGGTGTTGATAATTACATGGTTGATAAAAATAAGTAAGTAAATCCTACAATAATTATTGAGTCAGTAATTTGATGGAGTTCTATGAAGTAGGTTATGATTTACTTGGAGTTAGACTTTGCGTAATTTTTTTTATGTAATGTGAATGATATTGCATGTTGGTTTGTCTTCGGATATATTTGATGTTTCTTTATGATTAAATTAAATGTTATTTGTATGAATAAGCATGTAATTATTGAATTGTGTACCTTGATGATGTTATGAATTATGAACCAGTGATTATTCTATATTTGGTGGGTTATCCTGAGAAGTAACTAGAGCTGTTGGCATATTAAAATATGTGAATACGGTAAAAATACATTTACTACTCAGATGATGAGTGGTTCAAGTCTGATGTGAGCTTACGAATGAGAGATTATATGTGCTATTGGATCGAATACCACATCGATACAATACATGAACTCCTAGGATTCTCTGTAGGCCATGACTAGATGAACAAGATTAAGATCTTTTAGCATATGTGTACATATGAGAATGAGATTGATGATTATAGAAAAAGAGTATCAGTGAATCTGCTGATGCAACAAGTATATAATTGTAAGGTCAGAATGAGTATGATTTTTCGTATTTATCTATTTGTCCATATGTGACCAGTTGTTGATGACTTAATTGTTGTTGATAACTATTTGATTGGATGCCAGAAAGGATGTGTGATTTTATAAATATTGATTATTTATTTCTATTCATCGGTTTAGGATAGTTTTCTTCAGTTTTTCATCAAATTCTTCTGTAAAGACAAGTTAATTATTTTTCCCAACTTGTATTTTGATATTTGATCCTTGGAATCTAGGTTGTTAATCTTGGGGAAGGATTTTTAACTTGAATTAATGGTGGAAGGAACTCTTAATGGAAGAATAATCATGGGCATGACCTGGGATAGTATTTGATTATAATTCGAACATTAGTAGGTCATTTTTGATTGATTATTGTATTTGTTATTATTATTTAGACCAACAACAAGCTAGAATTCATAACAAAGAAAAAAACTTCAATTCTTTAGAGTTTCCAAGGCTTAATTCGAGCTAGGTGATGATTTTTTTTTTGTATATGGTATATGTGTTTGTTAACAACATCGTTAGTAATGCATGCAATGATATATGATTAGATAGTTGGAAAGAAATAATGTGAAATGTATGATGTTATCAATTACATGCAATGAATATGTTACGTGAATGTACATGTCTGATTGTGATTCATTATGATTTTGATTGTGTTTGTGTGTTGATGATTGATATCGAGTGTCACGTCAGCACATATTGTTGTTGGAAGTGGTACCAGTACACTAATTTTTGAAATAATTATCACGCCTGTAAAATGACATGAATACCACACTGATACATTAACTTGGAATCAGATACCACGCCAATAGATTAACAATGTATCTAAGTGGATTCCATGAGACGGCCAGACTGACTTATTGTGTTGAGATGATTTATGTTGTTATGCATATTGATGTCGTACTATGTTGTACTTGGGTTATAATTGTGTATTATGTGCTTACTTAGTTGTGGTTACCTATCAATATTTCATATATTGTAACTAGTCGATGATCCTATCACTACACTATGATTGTGTACTGATACTACACTTGCTCTTTCTTTGTTGAATACTGAGTATCTTTAGGCGATCTCAACTATGAGATTTTCACTATCTGAATACAAAGGTGAGACACTCCTCCAGACTCCTATAAATTCCTCTTTCCTTCATAGTCTATTATTCGGACTCAGATATTTTAGACTTATGAAAATCCTTGGAATGGAGATTTCTCAGAAGAGGTACATTGAAAATGTTCTTAAGAGATTCAATATGCATATGAGATATCTCAAAGAAGCTTTTGATATTGGCCTAATCTTTCAAAAAAATGAAGGTATTTCAATTCTCAGTTATGTAGATTCTGACTATGCAAGGGATCTTGATAGAAGGAGGTCCACAACCAAATACATCTTTACTCTTGTTGGCAGTGTCGTTAGTTGGAAATCGACTCTAGAGTTAATTGTCGCTTTGTCTACAACAGAGGCAAAATATATGATGGTAACAGAGGCAGTGAAAAAAGCTATCTGGTTGAAAGGTTTGGCGACAGAATTGAGTTTGGTTCAGCTAGAATCAACTTTAAGATGTGATAGTCAAATTGCTATTCATCTGATTGAAAATTAAAGATTTTATGAGTGCCCCAAACACATTGATGTTAGATTCCATTTCATTTGAGATGTCGTTGAAGAGGGAGCTATAAAGGTCGAGAAGGTTATCAAAGTCGATAACGCTGCATACATGTTGACCAAGATAATTTCGCTTGCCAAGTTTGTACACTGCAAGGACTTGGCAGGAGTATGCATCAACTAATGCAACTCTAAGAGATCACAACTATAGGTGGAGCTAGTGTGTTCAATATAAATATTTGATTCTTCTTGTCTCTTACAATGGGAATGCTCAGTAAGCTTAGAAGTTTTGACCAAAGTTGTTCATACACATGCTCGGAACGCAAACAAATGTGGAGATTGAAAGAGTTGGTTTGATCCCTGTAAGGTCACACCCAATGAAAGAAAATTTCATGTGCCAATTTACTTGGTTAAGAATTAAAATTGGAGAGCAAGCTAAAATTTGTGGAGGACAAATTTTGTGTTCCTTTTCTTTTGTGCTTAGACCATCTCCAATTTGGTGTAAAATTTGGTGTTTTGAGCTCCAACCCACACCAATTTTTACACCAAATTTGGTGTAACACTATTCATCACACCAATTCACTTTTTAAATATTTTAATATTATTTCATTATACAAACTTTTAATTAAACATTATAAAAATTGTACGTTTTAATTAAATCTCTTATATATTTAATTATTTTTTATGTAATATTTTTATAATATTAATTTTAGATATAAAATTTAGCTTTTTTAAAAATTAATTTTTCTATGTATGACTTTTTTAAAAAATTTAAAGTTATTTTAATTCTACTATAAATTATAATTGGATATAACTACAATTAACCTTCACAAAAATTAAAAATGCAAACAAATAAATATTTAAACAAATAATACATTGTACTTAAAAATAACCAAAAATAATTATAACGACCCAAACCGTCGTTAATTAGGAAAGGCAAAAATTTGCGAAAATTCTAGGCCACTATCTCGCCACAGCAGGCCTAATGCCGCTAGGGCGACGGCGCCAGGGCGGGATAAGTGAGCGCCATAGTGGGATAGGTGAGACAGAACGTAAATTACGAGAAATTTTATTTTCTCCATCCTCCTAAAATACCTAATTAAGTCGTAAAATACCCTAGAAACCTCAGAAAGACTTCTCTAAGCTTGAGAATGAAGAAGAATGAGATTTCTAGCGTGGGGATTGCGAAATCTTACAAATACTTGGCTAAATTCACTGTCACGAACCCGGAAAAGCTCGAATCAAAGTCAAAAACTCCGTACAACTGCTTGGCGCTCAGGTAGGCTAGGTTTTTACAATTGAGTAGTTTTAAATCTATGCTTACTACATGATATATGTAAATCAAGGGTAGGATTGTGTGTAGACCTTCGTGCACCGAGTAAATTACATGAATAATCCTTAGAATTCAAAGTATGTGGGTTTATGCCCTGTGAGGAGGAATTGATGAGTTGTTAGAAAAACCTAGAATTGCTATCATGGATAGAATTGGATCAAGAATGAGGATATGAAATCAAGAGTTGAACTAGATTTATGAATGTATGCTACATTCGATAATTGAAGTGATGAGATTGAGGAATTATGTTGAATAGTGCTTAAAACCTAATGAGAAATCTTAACGATGAACTAGGGCTGAGTATGGTCAATTATTATATATGTGATAGGGATTGAAGAGTAATTCATAGGTGATGGTTGTGATTCTATGATTGTGTGATTATGTTTGTTCTTGCTTCATTATGATACTTGAATATGTATGAATGTTGCAATGTTGATCACACTTGTTGTAGATGAAATAGATGAATTATCATTGCCATGAAAGCATGACTTAAATGTATGATCTTGATGATGTACTGGTGTTTATGATTGTGGTGTGTAAATGGGATCAGATTGCCACATTCCGGCATAACTAACTTGGATCGAATTGCCATGTTCCGGCATAATATGGGATCGGATTGCCACGTTTCAGCATAAACATGGGATCGACTGCCACGTTCTGGCACAAATATGGGATCGACTGCAACGTTTCGACATACTAACTTGGGATCGATTGCCACGTTTCGGCATGCTAACTGTTTGAGTTTGGGTTCCGTGAGAGGACCAATAATGTGATATAAATGTGAGTTATTCATTGTTCGTGTACTTGTTGACAATATTGTGCATGCTTGATGTACGTTTATGAGTAAAGTATTGTATTGGTTTGTTTATGTTGTACTTAGTGGACCCGTGTATGCTGATTTATAGTGGGATGTCGTGGGTTGTAATGGCGAGAGTAGAGATAGCGTATGTGAAGGAAATTGTTGGATGTATTTCACCTTGGGGGGAAGGAGATTGGGTTAGTGTTAAGAAAGCTTGAATCATTGTATTATGTGACTATGGTTGGTAATGTGATGAGGAAGTAAGGTAGGACATGTATGGTTAGTTGATTTGGTGGTGTTTGTATTTGGGAAATTTCTTACGTGTTTAAAATGTTTAAGCTATGATCAAGAATCCGGTAAGTGGGTTGATTAAAAAGGGGTTAGTAGTTAGATTGCTAGTGTGATTGGAGGTATTTCAATGAAAGGGGTGAAGGTGGAGAAGCGAGTGGTTTATTCCTTGATCTTACTAGTTGGTTTTTATGTTATGTGGTGGGTGTCGGGTTGACTGATGATGCCTACCAGTATGTGTGTTTTGTACTGATACTATTCTTGCTATGTCTTTTGACATAGTCCGGATGCAAGATTAGTGACGTTTAATTAGGTGAAGACGAAGAAAATCTCCAACAGCTTCTATTTTTCCTTTCGCATAGTGGGAACTGTGTCTTTTATTTATCTTGTCCAGTTGTACTTTTAGTAGCTCTTGTACCTGTTTAGAGTAGCTCCATTGGGAGTTGTTTAAATTACCTTGCAAGTTTAACTAATAGTGTGCCTAAATACGTTATTTATAAAATCATAGTGTTATATTTATTCCTATTTTCTTAAAATTTCTGCATGTTTTTACTATTGGGATATAAGGGTTCTCCTATTTCGGTGTTAGAGTGGGTGCCCGTATGGCCCGATGGGTTGGGTCGTGACAATTGGTATCAGAGCCTAGGTTACCGGTCTCCCCGTACAAGAGCAAAATGTGAACTAGACTCCTGTGGATTGGTGTGTTGACGTCCACATTTAATCTACAGGAGGCTAGGAAGCATTCTAGGAAGTCGTTCCACTTATTCTCTCTTTTCGTGCGAAGTATCGCTTGAGTTATGAGTTGAGTCCAATTGGTATCTTCCGATTCCAATTGGTATCTCAACGAAAGTACATCAACAAGTTAATTGGAACGAAGAAGGTTCCAATTGGTATCTGTCCTTACTCTATGTGACGAACTAACCAATAAAGTGAAACTGTTGTTATTCGTGATTATAACTGTGATTGTGTATTTCTCGTTGTTTGAATTAATTGTAATTTGATTACTCCGTGTTGAGTGAAATAACTGTGTATGTGGAAGTATTCTTAGGAGTCTGATTTGCTGATGATGTGGAGGTGTTATAGTGGATGTGTGTGGCATGATTTAGTGCACAGTGTTGTGTGTCTGGATCTAATTAACGGTGAATGTAAAAGTGAACTTGTTAAAGTGTAAGGATGTGAATTCATGGATTATATATGTGTACTTAATGTGTTGTTAAAGTATGCGCAATGTGTTGGCTAATTTGTGTAAATTATGCAAGTTGTCATGTTTGGGTGTATCTTAGGGATGTGTAGGTGTAACGTTGAATTAATGAGAACTAGTAGGGTACCATGTCGTTAAGACTGATTCAGATTAGTTAATGATTTTCCTAGCTTGGAGTTTTATCCTAGATTGTTGGTTAAGTTGGTTCGTATATCATAGATGGAGTTTTAAATTTGATGGCCTGATATAATGGGAACCTCGGAAAAAACATAGAAGAGTGAGAAAGAACCCAGAAATTATTGACCTGGGGTTCTGGTCCCGTTAGAGCCGTTGGGGCGGGATTTTTCTCTCCATAACGGGACCGCCACAACAAGAATTTCTTCGCCAGAGCAGGACAGGGCGAGGTAGAACCTCACTCAGCCTCCCATTTTTTCCCTCAATATATATTTTTAACCCCGAATGGGATCCGATCAAATCCCTACAATCTTTCCAGTGTTCAGCAATCGAGAATGGTTTATAAAAACTTAGGGATTCACCTTTTGCTACGGAAAAACAGGAAATCAAGCATCCATGTGCTATAAAAACATAGAAGGTCGAAAAATAAAAACAAGTTGTCTAAAATTTACAAGCCCAAGAAGGGCGAAATAAAAAGTCAGATCAAGAACCCTGAGAATGAGAAGTGTCAGTGTCAGAGGCGAGGTCATCCGGGGGCTTCTCGCTAGCCCAGGCCTCATTCAGCATAGGGAACTCCCTGTAGTCATCTGGATTGAGTCAGGGGATCTCCCTGTCAGGGGCAACACAAGAAAAGATGGCCTTAATAGTCTTCCACATTCGAGCCATCAGACGATCCCTCTCCAGACCCTTCTGCCTCTCCTGGCGCAGCTGACGACGGAGCATCTCGACCTCTAGGGCAGTGCTGGGTAGAACCGAAGTGAAGTCGGCATATGCACTCCACATCTTCTTTCGGACAGCCTCCAAATCCTCTTCAACCCGTGCACCTGAGAGTAGGTTTTATTCATCCGAATCCACGACCGTTTTACTACTGCTAGCCCTGCCCGTCCTCCTCCTCTTGCTCCTAGAAATAGAGTCTTGTCTAACCAAAAGAGGGTGAATGGGGGGATCTATAGGAAGTATCTCATCAGCATCAAACAGTGGCACTCCCTCCCGCTTGCACAAGGCAGTGATAAGACCGAGGAGAAATAACGCCTTCTTGTTACCCCAGTAGAACATCTTCCACTCTAAGATGAGCTGCGCCCCCACATTTAGTTGGATACCCTATATGGTGCACGCCACCACCAAGGCCTGGGGAAAGGTCATGTCGGTGCGGTTGCCCGACGGGCGGATCCTCCTAGTGACCAAATATAGCCACCTCTTAGCATCGAGTGACCAATTCGTGCTAGTAATACCCTCAGCAGTAGCCCAGTATACTTGATCCCGACGAGTAGGCTCCACCAGAGTATCCCTCAACCACTCTAGATCCATCTCCCTTAGCTTGGCCTCGAACTCCGTATTTGAGGCATCGGGTACCTCTAGTACCTCATTAATAACAGTAGCATTCAAGGGGATGTCGACTCCCCGAACACGGATGACGGGGTAAGCGTCATACCAGAGGACGGTAGGGAGGAAGGCATAAAACTCCCTCACCCAAGTGGAACGTGCATCTGGGGGAGCCTCAGTCAATGGAATCCACCTGAGCTCTACCAACCGAGATAGGCTGCAGGCGCCTTCTCCTCTAGCTTATGCAGCACGAACCCTCTCTCGCAACAAAACCCAGTGTTGCGGTAGTCGTGATACCTTTCCCGACTCGCGGCATCTGGGAATCAGACGAATGATAGGTATTCTTCATTCTGATCTGCCATTTAGAAGCCTGCAATAAGTTGAAGACAAGTTAGAACAATATAGGATAGTTGGATGAGGCTAAATCAAAAAGAGAGAAAGGTTGGTGTTAAGGGTGCAGGCCACTGGTCTGGCACACCACCACAACGGCTAAAATCCCGCCACAATGGGATGATGTAGGCAGCCACAGCTCTGGGACGAACACCAGGCGTGACAATGGCGTCTTTTCGTCCCAAAATCCCCATTTTCGTCAGAATTTCAATAGATCAGAGTATATCAACTACCTTAGAACCTATTTATGCAATTATTTCAGCAAAATAAACTCAAAACAGTGCCCAAATTTAAGTTTATGTCTAGGAGACCCTTCGACTTCCCCCACCCTTTTGCGTATCGATTTAACCATATTTTTACAAAATCCTTACGCCCAGGACGTTGTGTAAAAGTAGGGGACGTAAGGGAAGTAACCATGCTACATTTTTCTAACACATTTAACAACCTAGTTAAAATTCAAAATAACCACCCCAAAAATCGTCTTTGATTCGAATCCATTAGCAACATGAAATTGTATGCAATTATCTACAAAAGTAAAGAGTGTAATAATGAGAAACTTACCTTAATTCGATGTTCAAACGAAGTTGGTTGAGAGGATTTTGGGAGAGTCGAGTAAGGGAGAAAGGGAGAAATGAGGAAAATTCATTCCTCATTCTCCCTTTACTGTTTTCGATCTCTCGCTCCAGCGTAAGGCTGGCAATTGGACCGGTTTTTGTCCGGTCCGGTTCGGTTCCCGTACCGGTAAGTCCGGTACCGGTTGAACCGGTAAGGAACCAGTCTTATAGGTACCGGAACGGAACCCGAATTTTTATCCGATTGATCCGGTTCCTGTCCGATTCAACGGTCAATTTAATTTAATTTTTTTTAAAAAAAAAGTTGAATGTTATAAAGCCGTTGGGCCCTTTTAGCCGTTGGGTTGGGGCCCAAAACAGCTCCAAATAGCCCCCCCACCCCTCTCTACCCCTTAACACTATAAATATATCCATATTTTTTCATTTAAATCACAAATTCACAAACTATTTCATTAATATCTTATAAAATATCTTAATTTTCAATCTCTCATAAATTCATAATTAATATTTTGTGATATTGACTTGGAGTTCGAATTTCGGAGATTTTTTTGAAGTAAATGGGAAGCTTCAATTGGTATCTCTCAATCCGGCTTTGGTTATACGTTTACCTTTACGTAGACGTTCGGTATACTTGAACATGAATTTTGAAAAATATAGTGGTAAAAGACCAATGTCGGAAAGAAAAAATAATAGGGGAGGAGGAAGTAGTTCTAATTCTAAAAATTTGCCACCTCCTAGATTTAGAATTAATACTAATGATTATACTCATGTTGATGAAACTTCTTTTACACGAGACTCACGACCTATTGAATTTAATTTCGAAAATGAAGTAGATCATGAAACTTTAAATAGATGTTTTACTAATTTTGAGGAAGAATTAGATGAGGAAGTAGAAATAAATGAGGAAGATGATGAGACCCCTACCCCTACTAGTCCGGCTACCGAATTACCGGAACAAGATGAAGTTCCCTCTTTACCTACTTTTTCAAAGACCGTTGTACGTGTTAAAAGATCTTTAGTATGGAAATTTTTGGTACAAAATGAGGAAAAAACTACTGTTACTTGTACGAAATGTAAATTGATCATGAAACATGTAACTACGGGTACACAAGGGGGAACGGGACGACTAAGAACGCATTTGAGAAAGTGTAATAAAGAATTTGCTCGCCTAGATGATATAGAAAGGGCTAATAGAAGTGGAATACCCATACCTGAAAATTCTATGGGAGTTGGAGGTTCTAATATGGTTCAAAGTGTATTAATTATGACTAACCCGGCTAGCCAAAGCACACACCGCACTTATAGTAAAGAAAAATATTGTAGAGAATTAGCTAAAATGGTTGCTGTTTGTGGTTTGCCTTTTTCATTTCCTTCACATCCTGGTTTTATTCAGTATATTCGAGAATTGTATAACCCAGATTATGAAGGTATTCCAAGAAGTACAATTAAAAGTGATCTTTTTAAATATCAAAAAGAATATTTTCATTTTCTTCGTTGTTTATTTATTTATTATGCTGGTAGATTATCTATTACTTCTGATATGGGACGTAGTCCTAATGGTAATGATTATTTTACAATTACTGTCCATTGGATTGACCATGAATGGAACATGCAAAAACGAATATTAGGATATAAATATGTTGAAGAAACTAAAACCGGTGCTTATATAGCAACAAAAATAGGCCTTGTTTTACAATTTTATGGAATATGTGATAAAATAATGAGTGTCACTTTAGATAATGCTTCTAATAATTTAAAAGCAATTGATTATTTAAAATGTAGACTTTGTCCAATTGATAATGATTCTTTTCATATTAAGTGTGCCGCACATGTGTATAATTTGATAGTAAAAGATGGTATTTCTCAATTTGGAATTTCTTGTGAAAAAATTAGACTTGCTTGTAATTGGATTTTTAAAGCTAAAATAAAAGCTAGAATTACAGAATTTAAAAATCGTTGTAAAGAATGTGGACTTGAATATAGAAAAGTTCCAAAAGAAGTATGCACTAGATGGAATTCTTTATTTGAAATGCTTCAAGTTGCTTATATTTATCAAGAGCCGGTACAATTAGTTTTTAATGCTCATAATGCGGACCCGAATTTGAGAATTGGCTATGAAGATTGGGAAAATACAAAAGAACTTATTGAATTTTAAATTATTTTTTATAAAGCAACAAATGCTGCTTCTGGTCAATATTATCCAACTATTTCTTCTGTTTTAGTAAATATTTGTGCTATTTCATCTGAATTTGCAAAATATAAAGGAAAAGATCGATTTGAAAATTCCCTTGCTTTTATGATTGAAAAATTCAAAAAATATTTTTTCCCTATTCCTCAAATCTATTTGACTGCTACTACTTTCAACCCAAATTACAAATTAAAAGGTGTTGAAAGAATGGTTGAAAAGATTTATGCAAATTTAGAAATTAAAGATGATGAAACTCCTAGTGTTGAAGATTGTAAAAGTAGCATATATATAAAAGCTAGAGAGTTATATAATACATATAAATCTATGGAAAAAAATATTCCAATAGTTGAACCTCCATCTTGTAAACCTAGAAGCGATGATACGGATGATTGGATGGATGATTATCTTGAGCTTGAATCATCTACTAATAATGATTTTGATTTATATTTCAATCAGACACGGGAAAAGATTAAGCATGAAGAAGGACAACTTCAAGCTCCAATATTAGAATGGTGGAAGAATTGTGAAAATCAATTTCCGACCCTTGCTAGGATTGTTCGAGATGTGCTAGCGATTCAAGCATCATCGAACGCTTCGGAGCAAGCCTTTAGTGCGGCGAGATTTATGATTGGAGATCATCGATATTCATTAGCAAAGGATAGTTTGGAAATATCGGTGTTGTTTCGAGATTGGGTCAATGCCGAAAGAAGAAATACCGGACTACCACAATTAAATAGCCAAATAGAAGACGAAATAGATGAAATATTTGGTGATAATAGTGATGATGGTATGGAAGCAATGGAAGAAGAACGACAAATACAAGTTCCAAAAAATGTTTCTTTTGAAATGATACAAAAGTTACGAAAAGAATTTAAAAAGAGTTTCAATTGTTAGTACAATAATTAATATTCAATACCTAGATTATGTACTCTTTGTCTCTTTCTAATATTTGTATTGTACAATTTATTTATTTGAATAAATATACGGCTATTCGCCTTGATTTTCTTTTAAAATAGTCTCTTATATTTAATCCAAGTCATTTTAGAAATTTAATTTTCAACTATTTTAATATTAGTTTAAAGTTTAAACTTTAATATAAAATTGAATTTTAAGGTTTAAACTTTAAATTCAATATAAACTTTAAACTTTAAACTTTAAAGTTTTAAACTTTAAATTTTAAAGTAAGGTTTAAACTTTAAATTCAATATAAACTTTAAAGTTTAAAGTTTAAAGTTTAAATTTAATATCAATTGAAACTTTAAAGTAACTTTAAAGTTTAAAGTTTTAAATTGAAGTTTTTTAATAATATAATTTTATTAATTAATAATATAATATTATATAATAATTAAAGTTAATAAAAAATAAAAAAAAATTATCGGTACACAATGATCCGGTAAGAACCGGTTCCGGTCCGGTCCAAACCGGTTCCGGTCCGGTCCAAACCGGTTCCTATCCGGTAACTAAGGGACCGGACGAAACATTTGGAAATTTCTGGTAAGACAGGTTCCGGTAAGACCCGGTTCCGGTAACTAAATTCGGTAACGAGGACCGGTTCCGGTAAAACCGGTCCTGTTGATCCGATCATGTCCAATTGCCAGCCTTACTCCAGCGGGAGATCTCTCGCCACAGCAGCCCCGCCTCAGCGGGAGGTCTGCCTCCCTGGCGGGCCAGGTGGTGTGAAATTTGAACGTTTCGATCTTCGTGTGTTGCATCAGAGTTTCTTCTAGTCTTGGGTTAAAGTACCTTTTTCATATGTTAATTAACTGAAAAGTCACGATTGTTGTGGTTTCCGTGTTTGATCGATTCCGTAGCAGGGAGTGTCCCAGAATTAGAGCATGTGATGTTTGTAGACTAGTCGTTCGGGGACGAACGAGGGGTAAATTGGTATCTATTGTAACGACCTGAACCGTCATTAATTAGGAAAGGCAAAAATCTGTGAAAATTCTGGGCCACTGTCCTGCCATAGCGTGCTTGTTGCCGCTCGGGCGGCGGCGCCAGGGCGGGATAAGTGAGCGCCATAGGGGGATACGCGAGACAGAACGTAAATTACGAGAAATCCTATTTTCTCCATCTTCCTAAAATACCTAAATAAGTCGTAAAATACCCTAGAAACCTCAGAAAGGCTGCTCTAAACTTGGGAATGAAGGAGAAGGAGATTTCTAGCGTGGAGATGGCGAAATCTTACGAATTCTTGGCTAAATTCACCGTCACGAACCCGGAAAAACTTGAATTGAAGTCAAAAACTCCATACAACTGCTTGGCGCCCAGGTAGGCTAGGTTTTTACAATTAAGTAGTTTTAAATTTGTGCTTACTACGTGATATATGTAAATCAAGGGTAGGATTGTGTGTAGACCTTCGTGCACCGAGTGAATTACATGAATAATCCTTAGAATTCAAAGTATGTGGGTTTATCCCCTGTGAGGAGGAATTGATGAGTTGTTAGAAAAACCTAGAATTGCTCTCATGGATGAAATTAGATCAAGAATGAGAACATGAAATCAAGAGTGGCACTAGATTTATGAATGTATGCTACATCCGATAGTTGAAGTGATGAAATTGAGGAATTATGTTGATTGGTGCTTAAAACCTAATGAGAAATCCTAACGATGAACTAGGGCTGAGTATGGTCAATTATTACATATGCGATAGAGATTGATGAGTGATTCGTAGGTGATGGTTGTGATTCTATGATTGTGTGATTATGTTTGTTCTTGCTTCATTATGATACTTGAATATGTATGAATGTTGCAATGTTGATCACACTTGTTGTAGATGAAATAGATGAATTATCATTGCCATGAAATCATGACTTAAATATATGATCTTGATGATGTATTGGTGTTTGTGATTGTGGTGCGTAAATGAGATCGAATTGCCACGTTCCGGCATAATATGAGATTAGATTGCCACGTTCTGGCATAAACATGGAATCAACTGCCACGTTCCGACACACTAACTTGGGATCGGTTGCCACGTTCCGGCATGCTAACTATTTGAGTTTGGGTTCCATGAGAGGACCAATAATGTGATATAAATGTGAGTTATTCGTTGTTCGTGTACTTGTTGACAATATTGTACATGCTTGATGTACGTTTGTGAGTAAAGTATTGTATTGGTTTGTTTATGTTGTACTTAGTGGACCCGTGTATGATGATTTATAGTGGGTTGTCGTGGATTGTAATGGCGAGAGTAGAGATAGTTTATGTGAAGGAAATTGATGGATGGATTTCACCTTAGGGGAAGGAGATTGGGTTAGTGTTAAGAAAGCTTGAATCATTGTATTATTTGACTATGGTTGGTGATGTGATGAGGAAGTAAGGTAGGACATATACAGTTAGTTGATTTGGTAGTGTTTGTACTTGGGAAATTTCTTACGTGTTTAGAATGGTTAAGCTATGATCAAGAATCCGATAAGTGGGTTGCTTAAAAAGGGGTTAGTAGATAGAATGCTAGTGTGATTGGAGGTATTTCAATGAAAGGGGGGTGAAGGTGGAGAAACGAGTGGTTTATTCCCTGATCTTACTAGTTGGTTTCTTATGTTATGTGGTGGGCGTCGGGTTGACCGATGATGCCTACCAGTACGTGTGTTTTGTATTGATACTACTCTTGCTATGTCTTTTGACATAGTCTGGATGCAGGATTGGTGACGTTTCATTAGGTGAAGACAAAGAAAATCTCCAGCAGCTTCTATTTTTCCTTCCGCATGGTGGAAATTGTGTCTTTTATTTACCTTATCCAGTTGTACTTTTAGTAGCTCTTGTACCTGTTTAGACTAGATCCATTGGGAGTTGTTTAAATTACCTTGCAAGTTTAACTAATAGTGTGCCTAAAGGCGTTATTTATAAAATCATAGTGTTATATTTATTCTTGTTTTCTTAAAATTTCCGCATATTTTTACTATTGGGATATGAGGGTTCTCCTACTTCGGTGTTAGAGTAGGGTGCCCGCACGGCCCGGTGGGTTGGGTCATGACAATAATAAATATTCAACAAAGTAGTAATTGACATACATCAAAAATTGAAATATAAAATACATAGTTTTGCAATCTCGTTTTGCAATTATCGCAGGACCATCACGTTTTGGAGAAAAGAAGTGCTACATGGTATATTAACTTCATGTATTATAATGCACAACATGATAATTGAGGATGAGCGTGATCTTAATGCACCAATTTCAAGATGCGTCAGAAGGTCCAACTCCGACTGTAGAAATGGCAATAGATGAAAATTATCAATTTCAACAATTTCTAGCTCGATATAAAAAAATAAAGGACAAAGAAGCTCATTTTGAACTACGTAATGCATTAATAGAGCATTTATGGGAGCACTGTAGTGATCTTGAAAGTTGAATATTTATGTAGAATTTAAAATAATTTTTTCAATTATGTAATGTTTATTTAATTGTATTTCATTAATGATTTCACTTTTATTTGTATTATCCATTATTATTTATAATGTATAATATTTGCTAGCAATTTATATTATTTAAAAAATTATGGTACAAAATAATTTTATATTAAATGATTATAAAAAGAAATAATATGAATTATATATGGTGAAATGTTTTAGAAAGAATCTGTTTTATGAAATAAGAAATAATAATATAATAATGAAAAGAGAGAAAAATATTCCTTTTTAGTGTAAAATTTGATGCAGTGAGTTGAAATTGATTACACAAAAAGTAGTGATGACACCAAATTTGGTGTAAAATTTGGAGATGCCCTTAGAGTCCAAGTTTGACCACCTATAAAAGGATCTTCATTGTTGAATACATCCTAAAACTCACAGCAAAATAAATTAGAAGAGTAGAGAATTAATTAGTAGAACAATCCTCTTAGATATATTTGGGATCTCTCCCCTTTCTTTGTAATTAATATAAAGACAATTATTTTCTAGTGGACATAGAATCATTTTGGACCGAACCACGTTAAATATTATTATTCTTCCTTGTTCTTTATTTTCACGTTTCCGCTAACAACTATCTTTTTGTTTTACTCTCTTAATTTTATATCTTCTTACTTTTTAATTTTTTATTTTTTTATCTCTCAGCATTTTGTTTTGGGACTTCATACTTTTTATATACTTTAATTAAATTAAATGAGATTTAATTGTTAACTTCTAAACCTATTGACTTTTTATTTTATTTTATTTTCCTTCAAAGACATTTATATATTATTCGTTCATACTAAAGTAATTTTAAGGCTTAATTAATTGTATTTGAACTAGATTTGAAAAAAAAACAAGTTGAAGTGATAATTCTGGGCATAAACTCATCTTTAATTTATTATATTCCTCTTTTGATCTCCTTAAATACAACTTAAACACTATATACCTCGGCAATTTCTTATGAACTTCAAAGTATTTTTTTTCTTTTTCTTTTTCTTATTCTTAATTAAAAGATATACTTCCTCGGTTCAAAAAAGAATAACCTATTCCTTTTTAGTCTGTTTTAAAAAGAGTGATCATTTTCCTTTTTTGTAGTATTTTAGTTTTAGTTTTCCACGTAACATGTTTAAGATCACAAAATTATAGACCATTTGATACATTTGACACTAGGATCAGAAAAATGAATATACTTTTTCTTTATTATCTTAAAATTTATGCCAAATTAAAATAAATATATTTTTTAAAATGGAGGAAGTATAATAATATTGCTCATTTAAAGCCATCTTCTAATGCAGGGTCCCATGAAATTGTATACATCTCCTGAATATGGTCCATATGGGGACAGAATCCCAAACCTCCAAGTGGCTGGATCCCTCAAAGTGCTTCACTATTTCATTCTTTAATACTCCCTCCGTTTAAGAATATTTATCCACTATACTTTTTGAAATGTCCAACAATACTTATCTATTTTATGAAATTAATGGATAATTTTACACTTAGTTCCTAGTTTACCTTTTTCATTAATTATAGTCATTTCCTTATTATATTTTTCAAGACATTGTATTTATTATATTTAAAGGATGATAAAGTAAAATTACACTTCTATTTATAGTTTTTTAAAAGGTGTGCCAAATCAATAGTGGACAACTGAAAAGAGGAAGTAATAAAAACAAAGTTGGACAAACTCACATTTTGCCCATGCTCTCTATAAATATATTTGGCAGACACAACTTCTCTTATCATCAAATACAATTAACATTCAACATATTTTATTTTTTATAATATACAAGAAGTTGTCATGGCTTTTCATTATTTCAATCCAGATATGCAAATCATTATTCCACAATTCTCTCTATTAAACACTGACACAAATTTGAATTTTCATAACCAATTTCCAGAACAAAATTACTTGAATACCACTTCCCTGGAAATGTCTAATTTCAATTTTCATAAACATTCTGATGAACATATTTTCAACCAAATCCCTGAATTTCCGATAGGTTTAATAGAAAATTTCCAACAAGATATGTTCAATCTTTCAGTACCAGCTAGAAATGATATAAATGAAAGCAAGAAAAGGAAAACAATTGAAACCCCAGAAAGTAGCTCTGCTTACTCATCCCCTGCAGTTTCTTCAAGAAGAAAAACAGTAAGTTAATCTTGAATTCTTTCTACTCTGTATGTAGTTAGGGATCGGTTCGTTGCTGGTTAGGAGGTGAATTATTTATGCACATTAGAATCGGCATGAAACTTGTACCATGTTTGGTAGCATTTTAGTTGCTATCTACAAAAGTTCAGCACATCAAATACGTTGTTTGGTTACAACAATCCTACATACTTGATCCGTTTCATTTTATTTGACCTTATATAAAAAATAAATGTTTTATTTCACTTATACATTTGAGCAAATCAAGATAGCTTTATTACTTCTTTTTTTCTCATACAATTCTTAGTATTACATAACTACATAAAGTAATAGTAGTCAAATTTAGAGTTTCAATACATTGTTAATAAGTTTAGTTTGTAAAATACACTTCTAATAAAAGATTTCTTAAGAGATGTGTCAGGTCAATAGGAGTCAAGTAATATGAAACACATGAAGTATAAGTTATGAAAAAATTTATGTACTATTTTATATAGAGTAGAAGATGGAATAATTAATACATTAACTAGCAACCAAACAAACAAACAAAAGGGGTTCAAGAATTTTTATGTACTATTATAGTATCTTATTTATAGAGTATAATTTAGTTAAATTCTCTTTGGACCATGTAACTTTGCCACATTTAATATATACATATTTTTGACATTACAATTTACAGAGCAAAGGAAGAGGAAAGAGAGTAAAAAGTGATGATAATGAAGAAGAGAAACTAAGGCAAGTGGTGCATGTAAGAGCTAAGAGAGGCCAAGCAACTGATAGTCACAGTTTAGCAGAAAGGGTAATTTCGTCTCCCTCTTTAGTATATTCTGTTTTTCCACATATGCACAAAAAATGACTAATGTATTTCTTTTTCTAATTCAGGTTAGAAGAGGAAAAATTAATGAAAGACTTGGGTGTTTACAAGACATTGTTCCAGGATGCTACAAGGTAATCTTTCTTTTTACAATACAATGTCAAATTGATGTTTAGGATGTGGTGTCGTGGATGAGGCTGCTCCTACCTTAACCAGATGTCTCGGGTTTGAGCCTATCTTTGGTAGGGAGAGCTTCCCTCCTAATGGAGCACTACACAGTGTGAATCCAGATATAGTCGGGCTCCAATGCCAGTACCTAACGCTAACATTCCAATTTTAATCAAATTGCAGTCTATGGGCATGGCAGTAATGCTGGATGAAATAATTAACTATGTGCAATCTTTGCAAAATCAAGTTGAGGTGAGTTGAAATGATCCAACACAACTTCTTTTCTGATTGACCAAAACACACACACAAAAAAAGGAGGAAAAAATATAATATATGACTTGTTGTATTTGTTGGATTTAGTTCCTCTCAATGAAGCTATCTGCAGCTAGCACATATTATGACTTCAACTCAGAGACAGACATTTTGGAGACAATGCAGGTACTCCAAATTTATCTTTTATATAGTTTTAATTTCGATTTTGTTATTACTCGCGATTATTTTTTCACACAAGAATTTTTAGATCATGTTAGTAATACTTATAGTAGAGATTAACCTGTAATTATCTTATAAGTGATTTGATTGTATCGATCGGTATTTATCTACGGAATGAAACTTAAACTAATTAGCTTAATTGTATATTGCAGAGAGCAAAGGCATATGAAACACACATGATGCAGAAGCTAAAGAAAGAAGGATGTGAAGGGGTGGGTTCTAATCAAGTTGCCCCTCTAATTGACCACACTTTTGGCTGTTATCCCAAGTTGTCTTACAACACCTAAAGAATCATTCAGCAATTTTTCCTTTTCTGATCAATATATTCCTCTTAGTGTTATACATTTGTAATTTTTATACACATGAAAAATCGAGAAATTGGACACATATACATGTATCAAGTCTCACAATACAACCAAATAGACACATCTTCTCGGTAAAAGTGTGTATGGGTGATGTTGGATGAATTTACACTTTTTTTTGCCTAATTTTACCCAAGCATTGTTTTGAGTAATTTCTGTATTGATACTCATTGTTCTCATTCAATTACATGATTTTAACTCTAACTATTAACTATATCCGTCTTCTCTACTCTCCAAAAAATCAAACCCATTTCTTGTTACAATTCTCACAAACACACTTTCCAAGAAGTAAACTTGGCTTCTTGTTACAAACTTCACTAACTACTCTCTTCAATCTAGGAATGATTACAACTCAATAATAATACCTATTACAAACTCAATAAAGACTAATAACACTAGTCTTTAATTGATCAAACTTCAATATTCAATAGTTCAGATTCAAAACACACTCGTGAACCAAGTTTCAGCGTTGCCGTGATGAAGTCTTGCAGTTTTGCTCCAATTGTTATTGTTCTCAAGATGATGAGTTTCGTGAATATGCAATAGATGTAGCTTTCAATGGTCTTCATGTCATATATATATACTGGAGATTTGTCATGTCCTACTATATCATATACTAGGATTCTTACTTCGAATAGGACTTGTTCCTCCTTTAAGGAAATTTCTGATTTCTTTCTTTAAAACGAGTTTCATCCTATATGAAAACTTTGACTCCTCTTAGGATTTTAATTGTATTATTTATTTCTTCCCTTCTTTGCTAATTTATTTCAGCTATTTCTTTTTTGCTCCTTTATTTCTGCAATTTATTAGTTTCCTTCTTGAGAGAAGTATTAAAAACATCCATGAACTTGGCGCGGATTATTGGTTTCATCCCTAAACTATTAATAGGCTTAAAAACACCCCTATACTTGACGAATTAAGCTTAAATACACCCCTCCCGTGTCACATGGTATAGCAAGTGATTACACTCTCTTTAAGAGAGTGAAAAGATTTTTAAAAAAATGCCACATCAGATTTTTATTTTATTTTTTAAAAAAAATTCCTTCAATTTTTAATTATCAACCGCTACAATACCCTTCTTCTTCCTATTTAACTTCTCCTCCATTAAAACTGACCTCAAAACAAGATTCAAAAAAATTTCCACTCTTATTTAATTGCTTAATTTTATATGCTATAATATTCTTTCTCTTCCTGTTGTGTTCATGATCCTCCATTTAACTGTTTTTTAGTTACTATACTCAGTTACTTTATTTATTATTTTTCAGTACTGCTTTAGTTATGTACACTGTAAATTTAACCTTTATTTTCTCTTAATTATTAATACAGAAATACACTTCGGGATCGTTTGATTTGAATACAAGTTACGCTGGAATTAGTTATGTTGGATAAGTTATACTTGGATAAGTTATGTTGGGATTAGTTTTTATTTCTTGTTTGGTTTGTCATATGCAAACTAATATTCATTGCATAATTTCTAAGAATAAGTTGTTTGTTTATAATAATACCCTCCACCTTATTTAATTATTATTTTTTACATTTTCTTTGCAAGCTTTAATTAGTTATTCATTCTTAAAAATAAATTTTTCATCTTATTTAGCTTAAATATTTTGTGTGTGCATTTCCATGATTGTGCTGTGTGTTTTTAAAATTAAACTTTCATCTTATCTAACTTAAAAATAAAACTTCCATCTTATTTAGCTTAAAAATAAAATTTCCATCATATTTAGCTTTAAAATAAAACTTTCATCTTATTTTGTTTAAAAATAAAACATTCATCTTATTTAGCTTAAAAATAAAACTTCCATTTTAAGTTTATTAAAGTAAAAGAAATTTTATCATTAAAGTTATCTACATTTTAATTGATATATAAAATATACTAATTTTTAAGTGAGTAGTAAACTATTTAATTAAAAATATGTAATTTAGTGGTGAAGTGAACGTTTTAAGAGAAATCAAAATATAAATAAACATAAGAATAAGACAAATAAATTCAACTTATAACATATTCATAAATAAAAATTGCATTTATAAAATGTATTTTTTAATAGAAAAATATATTATCATAAGAACAATATATAATTAAGATTATGAATGTTATTATAACTGTTCTTAGAAATTATGTTAATATACATGAATGTAAAGTGGTGTAGAAAAGAGAGTTTAAGAGGGTATGTATGTTATTTTACCTACTTTATCCTAGGATAAGTTACCCTGGAATTACTATTCCACCCCTTGGGAGGGATAACTTATCCCAGGACTAATTGTTAATCCTGGGATAAATTATCCCAGCCTTTGCAACCAAACAACAGATTAAAGGCCACTTAAAAGTTATCCCATGAATAATTCCTTTTATCCATTACACCAAACGACCCCTAAGTACTGTCTTTGTCTTCAAACTTCTGCGACTTTGAAATTGAAATTGTTGTAATGTGGTGAGTGTTATCTCCTGCATTAAGGTTAGCAAAACAGAAACAAAAAATAGATGAAACAGACAGAAATAATAATCTAAGTCCACAGAACCCACTGTGTTTCCTTAAGAAATTTAATCCCCTCAAGTACCCGAGGTTACAGATTAATTCCTTCCAAGATAAAACGGATTAACTATTAGAGAAGTAGCGGTACCTCAAACATCACTAATTTCAACGAACGCAAGAACAACAACAAAAGCACACACAGACTCAGTTGATCGAAAATTTTGTTTATGTAAGAAAATGTATACAGAGAGGAAAAATTTTCAGTGTTGAAAACCAGAAAAAGAGTCTCTATTTATAGCCACTTACAGCAAGGAACGCTTCTGTTCGACAATGGTGCGAACGCTTCTGTTCAGACATGTCGTTCCAGAAAATTGTGTCTTTTGGGAAAAATAACATCTTTTCGGAAGGAACAGGTCCCTTCAGAACGACACTACCGTTACACGCGAATTTTAAATTAATTTCGTTACGCAAAATTAATTCTGTTAATTAACTAACATCCTGAATTAATTTATAAGAGAAAGGAAATCAATTAATGAGATTGATTAAATAAATTTTGTCCAAAAATATTATCAATCAATCACATTATTTGCCAAATCCAAATCCAAATCCGAAGCCAAAGGAGCGACGACGGCGACGGCGACGACGCGAGGGGGCACCTTCTCCTTAACCCTTTAAGAACTAAATGAAGTTTTTCCTAATATAAGGACATCAATTTTTATTTCTTCTACCAATATGAGAGAAATGACTTTTCATTTGCAATTTGCAATGACTTTTCATTTTCCCTCAAAAATTGGTGCCCCCACATTTTCCATTTTCTCTTCTTATTTCTCATTCACACCTTGCTAAAACCCAACAATCTCCCACATGAATAGGGAATGACTATTGTTAAAACATATGCATGAAAAACTTGTGTGTCTCGTAAGTAAGGGTTAATCCCATCTGGATAAGTAGGTTTCTCTTTAAACTTTCTGTAGTGAACATATATCAGATATACTTGGTCAATCGGTAGATTTGATATCTTTGAACCATTGAGCTTTGGCGTATACCTAGACAACATAAAGTCACACAATCAACCCTTGAACTGTTTTTTTATTCTCATTGTTTTGTTCGTTTCATCCATGAACACGTCTTGGTTAATAAGTGCTTAGAGAATTGGCCTTACCGGATTCTCCTTGAAGTGGCTTACACTTCACACTTACATAGGTGGTTTCTAACTGTGTTATCCCGTAGATACACTATTTGATATACCCTGTATCAAACTTAGTAATCATTCCGAAGTCTTTATGCCTTTATCCTGGTTACTGAACATTGTCTCATCATGAGAATGGACCATAAAATAAATTTTGACAATGTTGAACTGTCATCTATGACTTTGTTTTGATCTCCTTGA
The DNA here is from genome assembly GCF_000226075.1 of Solanum tuberosum. Classification (NCBI taxonomy): domain Eukaryota; kingdom Viridiplantae; phylum Streptophyta; class Magnoliopsida; order Solanales; family Solanaceae; genus Solanum; species Solanum tuberosum. The sequence continues at coordinate 617,709 of NW_006239085.1, read as the reverse complement.
ACCTAGATCTTGGGATCTCCAGTCTTCTAGGTAGAGTTACCGCCACGATGACTTGTTCTCGGCCATAGTCCTATTCCCGTCGATGATCTCTCAACTCCTTCTCTAATTAGGCCTTTTGTAAGTGGATCCGACATATTATCCTTCGACTTTACATAGTCAATTGTGATAATTCCACTAGAAAGTAGTTGTCTAACAGAGCTATGTCTTCGTCGTATGTGATGAGACTTCCTGTTATACATAACACTTCCAGCCCTTTCTATTGCAGCTTGACTGTCACAGTGTATGCATATAGGGGCCATTGGTTTGGGCCAAATTGGAATATCTTCTAAGAAATTCCGGAGCCATTCAGCTTCTTCACTTGCCTTATCTAAGGTGATTAATTTAGACTCCATTGTAGAGCGAGATATGCATGTTTGTTTGGATGATTTCCAAGATATTGCTCATCTACCAATGGTGAAAACATATCCACTCGTGGATTTGGTTTCAGTTGACCCAGTAATCCAATTTGCATCACTATATCCTTCAAGAACTGCTGGATATTTATTGTAATGCAAAGCATAGTTTTGAGTGTCTTCTAAGTACCCCAAAACTCTCTTCATTGCCAACCAATGATTTTGATTGGGATTACTTGTGTATCGACTCAGTTTACTTATAGCGCAGGCAATGTCTGGTCATGTACAATTCATGACATACATCAAACTTCCCAATACTCTGGCGTAATCCAATTGAGACTGACTTTCACCTTTATTCTTAGCAAGATTAAGGTTTACATCAATTGGGGTCTTTGCCTTTTTGAAATTCAAATACTTGAACTTTTCAAGTACTTTTTGAATATAATGAGATTGAGACAATGCTAAACCGTTATGAGTTTTGTGAATCTTAATTCCCAATATCAAATCGGCAACTCCCAGATCTTTCATATCAAACTTACTAGCAAGCATAAGCTTAGTATCTTTTATATTGGCAATGTCCTTGCTCATTATCAGCATGTCATCTACATATAAGCATACAATGACCTCCTGATTTGGAGTGTCTTTATTGTAGACACATTTATCACATTCATTGATCTTAAATCCATTTGACAATATGCTTTTATCAAACTTTGCATGCCATTGTTTTGGTGCTTGTTTTAGTCCATAAAGTGACTTAACAAGTTTGCATACTTTCTTTTCTTTACCGGGAACTACGAAGCCTTCAGGCTGTTCCATGTAAATTTCTTCCTCCAGCTCTCCATTTAAGAAGACGATTTTTACATCAATTTTATGGATTTCAAGTCCGTATACTGCAACTAGGGCAATTAGCATCTGAATTGATGAAATCATATTCACTGGCGAGTATATGTCAAAATAATCAAGACCTTCTTTCTGTCTAAAGCCTTTGACAACAAGTCTTGCTTTATATTTGTCAATAGTTCCATCATCTTTCATCTTCTTTTTAAAGATCCACTTTGAACCCAAGGGTTTGTTCCCCGGAGGAAGATCAACCAACTCCCAGGTATGATTGCTTAAGATTGATTCAATCTCACTATTGACAGCCTCCTTCCAAGAGGTTGAGTCGCTAGACAACATAGCTTCCTTGAAT